>NW_024503457.1:7680744-7716521 GCF_017590055.1 Onychostruthus taczanowskii | reverse complement strand
CAGCCCGGGCCGGAACGCCCCCGGCGCCTTTCGCGGCAGCGCCGTAAAGCGCGGCCGGCGGGGAGCGCCGGGCCCGGAGCGGCGGCGGTCGCGGTCGGATGCCCGGGGGCGGGGGCAGCCCGGCGCCCGGCACGCAGGGGGCAGCGGAGGCCGGCGAGGCGGCGGCGGGCGGCAGGATGAGCCTGTCGCCGAAGGAGCTGTCGAGCCTGCTGAGCATCGTGTCGGAGGAGGCGGGCGGCAGCACCTTCGAGGGGCTCTCCAGCGCCTTCCACCACTACTTCGGGAAGGCCGAGCACTTCCGGCTGGGCTCCGTGCTCGTCCTGCTGCTGCAGCAGCCCGACCTGCTGCCCAGCCCCGCGCAGCGCCTCACCGCGCTCTACCTCCTGTGGGAGATGTACCGCACCGAGCCCCTCGCCGCCAACCCCTTCGCCGCCGTCTTCGCCCACCTCCTGAACCCCGCGCCCGAGCGCGGCGGCGACGAGGCGGAGCGCACCCCGCTCTCAGGTGCGTCCCGGCGCGGCGGGGAGCGGGAGCCCTGCTGGAGAAAGCGGTGGGAATCCCGCACGGCCGGCGTCTCTGGGCTGGTGTCAGCCGGGCCGCTTGCCTGGACCTCACAGCTCTCTGCAGCTGCCTGAGGGGGCTGGGGCTGTTTAGCCCGGAGAAGAGGAGGCTCGGCTACTCGCTCTCTACAACCGCCTGAATGGAGGCTGTAGCCAGGTGGGGGTCGGCCTCTTCTCCCAAGCGACCAGCGACAGGACGAGAGGGCGTAGGGTAAAGCTGAGCCTCGGGAGGTTTAGGTTGGATTAAGGAGTTCTTCAGAGGAAGAGCGATTAGACATTGGAATGGGCTGTCCAGGGAGGTGGTGCAGTCACCGTCCTGGTGTAGTTGACACGGTGGTGTTCAGTCGTAGGTCAGACCCAGTGATCTCGGGCGTCTTTTCCAACCTAATTGATTCTGTGATAACACTGAAATTTCTGGGAGAAAGCTGGAGGTGATAGGAGGCTTCTGACAGCCTTAAAGCTGTGAAACAAAACTGTTAGAGAGAAATACATGAGAGTGAAACACTTTTTTCCTCTTCAGTAAATATGACACTACCAGTGTCGAGTAAATCAGTTTCTGAAAAAAAATAACCTGTTGGAGAGACTACAGAGAGGACCACCAAGTTGGTTAGAGGGCTGGAGCACTGGAACAGGCTACCCAGAGAAGCTGTGGATGGCCCATCCCTGCAAGTGTTCAAGGCCAGGCTGGATGGAGCCTGGTCTAGGGACAGGTGTCCCTGCCCGTGGCAAGGGGTGGGAACTAGCTGGTCTTTAAGCTCCTTTCCAACCCAGGCCATTCTCTGAATCCGTCAATTGCAGTGCCAGCTCATACTAAATAGCTCACTTTTTGTCTGGATTGGAAATTGTGTGAATGAGGTAGCACAAGTGACTTAGCATCAGCTGTGGCCTGTTGTGATGTGTAATACTGATCATGTAGTGCTGTATTTTGCATTAAAACAGTTCTGTATGTGTCACACAGACTCTCCAGCTGCACCTACCTTGCCATAAATAACACATCAGTTTGTCTTAGTTTTGCTTGTTATACAGGAAGAGCATGGAAACTGTTAATGCTCCTACATTAAAAACCATGGATTGTTTTTCATTGTGTCTCCACAGGCTTCTTACCTCCCATAACTCCTCCAGAAAAATTCTTTCTTTCACAACTGATGTTGGCCCCTCCTAGAGAGCTGTTCAAGAAGACTCCTCGGCAGATTGCTGCGATGGATGTGGGGAACATGGCCCAGTCAGTGGACATCAGTGGGCTGCAGCTGGCATTAGCAGGTGAGGAAGGTTTGTGGCTGTGCTGCTCTTAGAGGTGGAAGCTCTCACTGGAACGTGACTCTGGGCTACTTGAGAAACACCAGTCTGTCCTCCACATGAAAAGGTGTGAACTGTGCTTTAAGGTCTTCCTTCCTGCTCTTCAAGCACTTGGAGAAACTTCAGGCAGAGATTACAGCCTAACTCTTTTATCCTCCTTAACAAGTAGTTTTTTAGGCATCTATGTAATTGCCTAAAATACAAGAATATTTTGCAAGTATAGGAAGTATAGGAAGATATTCATCTAAAGCTATGAGGGTTTTTTTTTTTGGGATGGATTTTTCGGGGGGGATTTTTTTTTTGTATTTTCATCCCTTTTCACCCTTTGCAGTATTTCTTTTATGAGAGAACAAGCATAACTGTAATGCTACTATTACATACCAGTACTTCAGCTGTACCTGGAAAATTGACTATTACAATTATTTTTCATCCCTTTTCACCCTTTGCAGTATTTATTTTATGAGAGAACAAGCATAACTGTAATATACCAGTACTTCAGCTGTACTTGGAAAGTTGACTTTTACAATTATATCTTTGGTTTATTGCAAAGTTAGGCCTTGGTGTTAACTCAAGAGTTGGAAAGGGATCCAGCTTTACTAGACTGAAAAGAAAAGCAATGTGATGCTTATCCTTTGACAGGAGAACAGGAGGAGGGACATGACTGTTCATGTCACATCTGGAGTGAAGATGAAATATGTAGTGTTGGGAACAAGAAACCAGTTTAAAAACAAAAAAAAATCCTTTTTCCCTCAGTATGTTGCAGTAGACCTGCTTGCTTGAAAACTGACCGTCCCAGTTCTGTACCTGTACAATGTGATTTATTGTTCTGAGGTTGGGCACCATTTAGGTTTTCTGTGTCCTGCAGTTGTATCTTGGTGTTGTAATTTTTTTCCTGTGGACTCTGACATTGACTAGTAAAGCTGTGGTATACTGTCCCTTGTTCACAGCCTACAAATGTCCTGTGGATTTCTCCTTAGCTGCTATTTCCAGACTGGGATAATTTGAAAATGCAAATTGAACACCCTAACATGCCATTGTGGATGAGACAAACTTTTCTGGTTCTTCTTGTGTTCATCCTGTCTGTATTTTGTAGAATACCTTAGCGAATTAAAATTTTGTGAAGCCTCAGGTAACTTGTCATTTTTAGTGCAAGGCATATGTGATGCCTTAAGAAGCCTCAAGGTGCTTTTATTTTTTTCCCCTTGGTACTGTGTTTGCCTTCTGAATAGTTTCTTCTCATTAAAGATGAAATCACTGAATCACAGAATGGTTTGGGTTGGAAAAAAACATAATCTACTTCCACCTTCACCCACTGGTGAAGCATGGACACCTTCCAATAGACCAGGTTGCTCAAAGCCCCATCCAGCCTGGACTTGGACAGTTCCATGGATGGGGATCCACAGCTTCTCTGGGCAACCTCGAACTGTGGTTGGGTGAATGTGTGCTCTAGCCCACATACTTTATTTTAAAATAGAAGATAATGATGGCTGAAAGTAGAATACAAGGTCATTAATGGTGCTTGTATAAAATTTATATCCTTGTTTACATAATCCAGTAAAAGTGCACAGTTGCTTACAAGCAGTTGTAGAAGTTAAGTAACAAAACCAGCTGCATCTGAAAAAGCTCTGTGCTGTCTTTCTCAGACTTCTTGCTGTAGGTCTCCAAGAATAACTTGTCTGCTTTCTAATCACTTTCTTAGAAGATAAATCTTTTACTTCTTTTAAAATCGTGATGCTTCTTCTGTTTGTTGTATTTTGGAAAGTCTGATTTTTTCACTAGTCTTCAGTATGTTTCTCCTAATGATTCAGTATGCAGGATGGAGCTGGTGCTGGATGATGACACTAAGATACAATGTTTGAGGTGTTTTGTTTACACCCTTTCCCCAGAAATGTACAGAATGTCATAGCTATAACACTTGGTAGCTTTTCAGAAGTATGATCCTTGAGATGAGTTCAGGGCTGTCCAGAGCACTATGATTTTGACTTCAGCACATACCTGCAAAATCAAATGAAATAATTTAGAAAACATTCAATTTTTTGTTATCAGTTTATCTCTCCCAATTCTTTTTTTTTTTTGGTAAAGAAAACAAAAACACTTATCCTCTGAATCTGAGCTCACTGTGACAGTTTATTTGCAACTCTAAGGTAGATTCTCTATTTTTGGTTTTTTTTTATATTTCTCTATTTTTGTTTTTCTTTTTTCCACCAGCACCCTCCCACCAAAAAAAAAAAAATAGAATGCTGGAATCTAGCATCATGGGCACGAATTGTTTTGTTCTCTCTTCCCTTTGGTTTGCAGAGAGCTAATTCAAACTTTAGTACTGCCCTACAATATGTTTTTGTTCATCTGGTGTGCTACCCTATAAAAAAAAATTTCTCCTAGTTGCAGGGATGGGCCTCCCAGCAGTGTTCCTCAGTGTTTGTCTGCTGTTTGATGGGGGAGTAATTGACCTGGGTGAAAGTAAGGCTTTTAATACATTGTTGAGCTTTCTTTAAGAATCAAAGAAAGTTTCTTTTTACCTGCAAAAATAAAATAATAAGCTCCATAAAGGAACCTAAGGATTTGTTTTCAGTTTAGATTTATAAAATTTAAATGTCTTAGTTGAAGGTGCTGTTATTAGTTTCTGTTAAATCACCATGTTGTAATTTTTCTGCTTACTTGAAGCTGTTGATTCCGCCCTTATTCTTGAAGCAGTGAGGTTGAACTTCGGAGCTTCAGTGCATATAACTGAGGGCTCAGGTATCAGCTATAACTGAGGCTTCTCAAATCAGTGAAGTATCACTAACCATCTTGTCTAACATCACTAGTAATTTCAGATTATGAGGGTACAAACAAATCTGTGACTTGTGACTGATGGATTTAAGTCCGAGACTGTTAATGAAAAGATAGAAAAAGGACACCCAATGCCTCTCCTCCACTCCTGTACTTCTTTTGGTAAATCAACCCCTCTGCTCAGGGGCTAAATGAAAATACTCATGAGATGAAGTTTGAAATAGTTGCTTAAGTAGAAAATATGTTTTATAAACCATCTCATTTGGACTTCGCCTTTAAAATGCGCTTTTTTTTTTTTCTGAAAAGTATTGTAGTTGTTGCCTTTAATGGAAAACTATACCTGCTGTGCTGCTTCAGTGAGCATATATGCATGTTTGCATTATCTGAAATAGCTGGATAAAGTAGGATAGAAAGCCAGAAAAATTAACAACTTTGTTCTCATGATGCTCTTGTCACTCACAGTTTTGGGCATCTCTTGCAGATTTCTTTGGAGTCATATGAATAGTTTGTGTGTGTGGGCAGCTGGAAAGGGTCAACATGATTGCACAAAAAGGAGCAAGCACACTTTGCTTAGAAGTGTTAGGCTACACAAAATGTAACAGCACTCACTCAATTAGCCAGGAAATTGAGTGGTGTTTAGTTTCATCTGGAACTTTTTCAAGGGATTTCTTGTGTGGTACCAGCAATATTGGACTTCAGATTGCTTAAGGCATAATGTGCTGCTTAGTGTTCTTTGTTAACAGGGTGGGGAGAGGAATGTTAAGTGGTATTCTGTAGTGGGGATTTTTCTGCTTTTTGTCCTTTGGAGTTTTCTTTGCCAAAGCAATGGAAAACACAATCTCTCAAAATAGTACAGAGAACACAGAAGATCAGCCATTAAGTCTCCAGATACAGAAGAGCAATAGATTACTGACAGAAGGGCACATAAAAATCTGGAAATGCAAGCAGTGAGGCCCACATTTTCCTTTTTGGCCAATTTGTTCAAGTCTTCAACTGTATATACACTAACCTTAATATTATTTTTCTGTAACTTATTTATGCTCTGTAATTTGGCCTCTAATGGGACAATTTTAACTCCTTTCAGGTTTGCTTTAATGATGATGTCTGTAGAATCATGTAACCTTAAAACTCCATTGTTTACCACTAAAGCACTGATTATGGCTTGACAGGGAATGTACAAGGAGCTCAGGCAATGCCACAGAAATTTGTTGGGTAAATCTGAATAGCTGACTTCAAGGTCTAGTATGACCATCATCGTCTGTAAATGGATCCATGTAGATCTTTCACTTTCCTTCTCTGAGAAATGATTACAAAACCAGATACTGCAGGTGAACTTTTTGAGGAGTAGCATGGGAACCTACTAATGTGCTCTTTTAGATGTAGATTACATCAGTTATGTGCCTGTTCTAAGCCATGACTACGTTTCAGATTAACATCTATTTCTTCTTTATTCCCTCTGTCCTTGCCTGTCAGCTGGCACTCAGACTGCTGACTGCCCAACTGTACTGAATTTCATGTTGATATTATCTGTTGAGTTTTTTTTAAAGCCACTTCTTTTCTAAAGCTGCTTGTTTCTCACTACTTTTAGTATTCCAGGCATTTCTGTTCCAATTTTATGGTTTAATATTCTTCTTTCAGAACGTCAGTCCGAGTTGCCAACACAGAGCAAGGCCAGCTTCCCCAGCATTCTCAGCGATCCTGACCCAGATTCTTCCAACTCCGGTTTTGACAGCTCTGTTGCTTCCCAGATCACAGAAGCATTAGTGAGTGGACTGAAGCCTCCTATAGAAAGTAGGTGCATTTTCACATCTTTGTTTCTCTAACTCACAACATACTGTGTTATTATACTTCAGATCAAATGTGAAGGAATTCAGAAATATTTTCAAGGCACGAAATGGAAATTAAGGTGAATGAAGGTGCGAGACTGCATCAGATTGTTTCTAGATCAGATTCTAGTTTTCACATTTACAGACTTCTAGAAATCTGGAGTCTGTCTTCAAGCCCTTCCCCATGTCATATGTTGAACAAGATGCTAGTCCCTCCACTGAGATCTGCATTGGCTTGTAACACCTCCCAAGGAAGCAGTTACTGTGGAAGGGAAAAAGACCACAGGATCAGTAACACAGTGATCTGAATCAAGAAGAAAAACAGGTGTATATAACAGTATCACTAAAAATCAGATTAAATGTTTTTCTGGCAGGCAAATAGGATTGTAATGCTGTTCTCAGTGTTATCATAGCTTAAAGACATAGAGGCTTTTGGGGCATCTTCTGTTTTTTACTGATACAGAACTGAAAACCCAAAGCTTAAGAAAACGTCTCCTATTGTTGCCTTTTTAGGTCACTTTCGACCAGAGTTTATTCGACCACCACCTCCACTCCATATATGTGAGGATGAATTGGCATGGCTAAATCCAATTGAACCAGATCACACAATTCAGTGGGATAAGTCAATGTGTGTTAAGAACAGCACTGGAGTTGAGATAAAAAGAATAATGGCAAAAGCTTTTAAAAGTCCTTTGACTTCCCCACAGCAAACACAGGTAAGGATGATGCACTTTCCTGTCTAAAATGATTCTCTAAGAAGCTATTAACTGCTGTGTTTTAGAAAAGTTTGAGCACTTTCATTGATCCGTCTTAGGATTCAGGAAACTTTTACATTGTAAAAATCCAAAAATTTTGACGTGGGTTTGTCTGAATTAGGAAGATAATGTTCATGCTATTGACTTGATGTAGTTGCAGTTGATCAGGAGTGGCGCCGACCTTTTTCTGTGTGGAAAAATCTTTGTTTAACTAAGTTGCTCATGCTTCTGTGAAAGTTTTTGATAAATAATTACTTCAGAAATAGCAACAACATTTTTTTCCCCTCAATTTGATAGTATTACCCCTGACTTCAGTGGGCTTTTTTCATAATCGTTATGCTGGCACTATAAAATAAGCTTTATTTGCACTACTCTTTCTGCCAAGTGACCTTGAAATTGAGATTTCCTTCTACTGGACAGGAAACTAAAGGAGGCTGAAACTTTTTTTCTTTTTTTTTTCATCAAAAAAATTCATAATGGAATATTTTATCTCCCTTCTTTGCCATCCACTGATGAAGACTCCTAAATGCATTATAGTTTTATGGACACAGTTGCCTGTACCTAAACATTTTAAAGTAGCCCTCCAGTGCTTTTCATTTGAGAAGCTAAATCTAAAGGTCTATCATTCTCCTGGATCTTAGATGTGCTATAACAGTTTTTTCAAGCACTAACATGAATAGTTGAGGAAAAATCAACTGAGGATTTTTTTCTCTTCTTCACAGCTCCTTGGAGAACTGGAAAAGGACCCCAAGCTTGTTTACCATATTGGTCTCACTCCTGCCAAATTGCCAGACCTGGTTGAAAACAATCCTTTAGTAGCTATAGAAATGTTGCTGAAACTAATGCAGTCTAGTCAAATAACAGAGTATTTTTCTGTCTTGGTCAACATGGACATGTCCTTACATTCAATGGAAGTCGTAAATCGGTGAGTATGATCTCAAATCTAATAAGGTTTCCCTGAGTATGTAAAATGAGCAGTTTTGTTTTATCAGGATATCTGGAAATGTTAATTTTGATCCTTCTTGGGGCATGTCTGTGTGTGAGATAGAAGACTAGAGTGGAACAAAGGGCACTTATTGTGGGAATCCTCTACAAACAGTTAATGCCACATGGCTAATCTGCTTAATTGCAACTTGTATTCTTGATGCAGCTTAAGTGAACAAAAGGTGCTGTTGTTAAACAGCTGCCTTGCTGTACATTCATGTTCTGATTTCATTGAGAATAATTTCTGCAGATAGGTACAACCCCTTTTCTTAACAGAATGCTAGCCCCCTAAATTGGAATACTTTTCAGACACTAGATTTATGGCTTCATAAACCACTGAATATATTTTATTTGAACAGGCTTACTACTGCAGTTGATCTCCCACCTGAATTTATTCATCTTTATATCTCCAATTGTATCTCCACCTGTGAACAGATTAAAGACAAATATATGCAGGTGAGTGCTTCAATAAATTGGTTAGGAAAAAGTATCCCATATGTTGCTCTGTGAAATATGTGCTATGATTTTAATAAGGCTGGTAGCATTAAGTTACTTTGTTTTACTGTTTTTTTTTTTTATTTCAAAGGCACTTTTTTTTCCCCTAACACTCTGCTTCCCAAGGCTGTCATACTTGCATGCTGGTACTGAGGAAGTTGTAGCCACTCCAAGGATCCCTGACTAGGGAGGGTCAGGGGAAAGCTGAGGAGGTTTACACATTTCTGGCATTCAGGGTTGTCTGCATGCTGTGTGAGGTACTTCCTTCTCTCCTAAACTGATCTGTTGGTTTCACCAGATGCCCAGTAGAACTTTTCCTGGGTATGTCATTGGTGAAAAACATTTCTGTATTCAGTTTCTCCAAGGCTTTTTCAATCCCAAGTCTTTGCCTTAGCTTTTTCCCCTTGATACCGAAGGACTGCAGTGTCCTGAGTTTCTTGCAGCAAGACAACTGTTCCTTTCCCGTGAAGCTTTTTTGGTGTCCTCTAGTGTCTTCTCCAGCTCTACTGTATCCTTCAGCTACAGAAATGAAAGCTGTGTGCAGTGCACAGGATAGGGTTGCAGTGTGATTTTAGATAGCAGCAATCCCCCATTTTGTTCTCAGTCACATTCTGATGGTGACTGACCATGTGTTATCTTTTGGTGGCTGCTGATGCTTCTCTGCTTTGTGGTTCTGCCAGACACATATGGGTGACTGGATCTGTGACCTGCTGAGCAGCTCTGCCTGTTACATTTGGTAGTGGAGTAGGAAAATAGCAGCAGACCTGGGCTGCAGCTGAGAATATGCCCAGAGTGAGACACTGTGCTCACAGGGGCTGCTGAGAGCACATAGCAGCTGTGCTTCAGGCACACGGGACAAAAAAGAGCTCCGAGGGTCAAGGAACATACACTGATTACTAAGCAGCATGCAGAGCTTGAGAGCTAACATTTTTTTTATGTGTATGGAGCCTCACAGCAGCTGAGACACAAGACGTTTTGTTTAAAAAGCATGGTACAAAATTACTGTTGGAAATGATCCTGAGAGACTGGGAGTCAGCCAGTAATCTTGCATTTGCTCTTTTGCCAAGTTTCATGCTGCTGGATTATTAAAATTACTCATGTAACTAATTTGTGTTGCAGAGAAAGCATGTGATGCCTTTTGATCACAATGAAGGAAATAAGTTGTTCAGTCTCTGAATTCTCTCCATTATAAGTAGCAGATTTTGCAGTAGCAAGATCAGTTCCTGGAAAAATAGCTGATACCTGATTTTCAGTGTCAAATAATCTGAAATGCTTTGGACACTTAATCTGTCACATCCTTCAATTCTGTTTGATAAACACTGTTCACATACATAATTGCTTTTAGAGAAAGATTTGAACCCAAACCTCTCTCATACATCACATTATGAGAACATTTTAATGATCAAGACTTGGTTTTTATCATTGGTCCTTGGAGAAGAATGTGCTCTGTGTTAAACAGATGGTTGGTGACTGGACCTATGTATGACAGATTTTAAGTGCCAGTTCCTAAGCTTTCACTTCCAATTCCCATCGTGCCTTTCAAGGTGTTGCCTAAGTAGCTCTTAAGAAAGAGGAACATTTTTAAGATCCTGTCTTTTCTCTGGATCAGGCAGGAAATGAGCCTTGAGTTCTTGGATTAGGTGTCCCTGGAATTTTTTTTTTCCTTCTAACATAGAGCAAAAGGGTTACCTGCTGATTCAGCAACACAGCACATTCCATGAAGGAAGTTTGGAATCGCTGCCTATCTGAAGTTCCTTGATTATAAGGTCATAAGAAATTGTGAGATGTGAAACTTGTTCAATTTTCTCTATGGTGCTATTGTAGAAAATAAGACTAAGCAAGACTCAAATGCTGACATCATCTTCAGCTATTATCTCTTTGCCTTTATTCAGAGATTACATAATAAGTTAACCACAGTGGATAGGTAGATCTGGTGCTTCATTTGTGCATGGGATTAATCCTGAGAAGGCTCCTGCATCCTGAAGTACAAGAACTATAAAGCAGTCAATTTTTTAAATATAGTAGTAGTGTGGGAAATGTAAGCAAAGGGGCAGCATGTACAAAGCTTACATGATAACTGCTGAAGCGAAAACACCTCACTTGTGCTGCTGAGGGCCAACAGTCCTTTGCCTGACTTGGTTGCAAACATTTGTTTGGATTATTAAACCATCTCTCTTATGTTTCAGAACCGCCTGGTCCGTCTTGTTTGTGTCTTTCTTCAGTCTTTAATCAGAAACAAAATTATCAATGTACAGGACTTGTTTATAGAAGTGCAAGCATTCTGCATTGAGTTCAGTCGGATACGAGAAGCAGCTGGCCTTTTCAGATTGCTGAAGACACTGGACACTGGGGAAAATCCATCAGAAACAAAAACGTCAAAATAAATGACTGTCAGTGGCAAAAAACCCCTCTTGCTAGTGTTCTATACCAATTAATTGTACATTTTAAACTGAAATCCCTGGATTAATTATGTATTATGTTAATTACATTATAAATAGCATTTTATGCATTTGAACAATAAATAAGGCTTTTTCTGATAGACGTTTGATTTTGTGAAATGTGTTAGGCCTTATACTGTTTTTCACTATGGTTAAAATTTGTATGTTATATACGTATCCTGAAACTCATGCTCTAGTTCCAGAGAGAATATAAATGATGCTAAGCTTTCACAGCAAATTTAAGCATTAATCTGGCACTCACTGTCTTTGGGTCCAAAATTGTTTGTATGTAACTAAAATGAACTTGTATCAAGGTAAGTAAGTTCCTTATTTTACCTTTTGTTCACTGTGTAAGACCTCCTAGGAGCTGGCTAGAACTCCTAACGATGTATTCTAGTGAGTCTGTCTTGATATCTAGAAGCAGCTAAAGGCTCTAGGAGCTGGCTAGAACTCCTAACGATGTATTCTAGTGAGTAAGGGGAAGTCTGTCTTGATGTCTAGAAGCAGCTAAAGGCGTATCTTCACAAGGCAGAAGTGAAGTTGGTGCTGTAGGCTCACAGCAACATCCTCTCGTATCAAGACCACTGAGTATTTTCAGAATCATGCCAACAGCAGTTGCAATACCATACCTTACATGCTTGTAAAAGTCTTTCACTTAGGAAGGAGGGTCACATTTCTTCCATAAAAATCAAAAGAATTCCAGTCTCACTTCCGAATTTGCACAGAGGCAGAGTAGCTTTCATGTTAGATGCCAGGTATTGGGGAAACTGGGGAGGGAGTCTGCTAAACTATAATTTTAAACTAAGAGTAGCTGCTGTTAGATTTAAGCCCTGAGACTGAAAAGTACGCCAGGTATTGGGGAAACTGGGGAGGGAGTCTGCTAAACTATAATTTTAAACTAAAAGTCGAGTAGCTGCTGTTAGATGTAAGCCCTGAGACTGAAAAGTAATTTGCAAAATTAACAAGTTCTAATTTAATGCTACTTGCTAAATGAAAGTTGTTGTAAATCTGCATCTGCTTCTCAAATTTTTAGGAACTACAAGACCAATAATGCAAAGTAAATACGGTCTTTTGGCTTTTTCTTTCCAAGGAATTTAGGATGTGAAAGTGCTTGGATTGATAGGATTTTCAGTCTCTTGTCTCATTTAGTATAATCTTTCAGTAAAAATCCTGCAAGAAATGTTCTGTAGTTATTAGGGCTTGGACTTGTGTAGCTTTCCAGTTCAAATGTATCTGGTCAACTAAAGTAACACTTATTTAAGATCTGTTCCAATTCTAGACACTGCTTCCAAACCCAATATATTTGCTATCAGGCATTTTTAGTGGCAACACTTAGAGCACAAGCTGGTTTAAAATCATACCTTAATGTTTTCTATCTACTAAAGCTAAAGCCCAGTTTGACTATATTCTGTGCAGCAGTACCCCTCTTTAAAAATATACATACATTTTACACTAGTGTCATAGACTAATGTCATAGTGCTACTATTATATTACAGCCAAAGTCTACCTGTTCTGCATCTTCACTGTATTTGCTTGAGTTGTACTGATAAATGTAATTTTTACATTTCTGTGACAAATCCAAGAATTAGGGACATATCAAGAAGCTTTTTTGATTTTATCATAGGTATGTCTGAGACATAATTTCAGAGCCCTGTGGTACTGGGGAAGTGCAGGTGACCTTTGTGAGAAGAAGGCTGCCCTGTACCAGACCCAGCCAGGACAAGCTGGCACAGCAGAGCCCCTCAGACAGGCTGGTGGCAGCTCAGTGGTAACCCTGGAGTGGTCTGTACCTGATGGAGAGGATCCACACTGAAGCAGTTCCTAAAGAATTGCAGCTCCTTGGAAGGAGCTCAGGATGGAGGGAACAGATCACCTGTTACAGGCTCACCCCCCACCCCATCCTGCCACCATGGATGGGAGAAGTGGCAGCTTACAGAGGGGTGGTTTTAGTCCTATACTACCCTACTCTCAAACTAATTTATTGCCATTTCAAAGTAATCTTCGTGAAGTCACAGCTCTTGTTCCTGTGATGGTAATTGGTAACCGTTTCTTATCTTGACCCACAAGTTCTTCAATCAATTTTCCCCCTCCTCACAAAGCAGGTAGCCAATGTTAACCCAGCCCTCCCAGGAATTGGTGACATGGGGAAAGCACCACATGCAGAAAGAGTCATCAGTTCATCTTGTTTTGTGCTGTGCTAGTGGTGTGTGTCTCAGATCCACTTCCGTGTACCAAAGAAAACAAAACCCTCCACCTTCTCAGACATTGCTTTTTAAAAGGTCTGTATAATTTATTATGGAATTTGAGCTTTTAGCCATTAAATTACAACAACAATGCATAACTTGACATTCTTACAACTGTACATACACAATGGAAAAGACAAGTGCTTAATCCAAACAATGCAACCGAATTAGTTCAAGGTTACAATAAAAGACTGTTGTGAACAGTTTTTGACAGACTAGCAAATTCAAATAATTCTCTGCAGGTATTTGTTTATAGTCGAAATAAGTGGCTTCAAAGTTTTGGAGTTAAGCTTCAGACTAACAAAATGATGGAAACTTACTCTGCTCTTCTGAATTAAGGAGATGCTCATTTAAAAATGTAGTAACATTACCATGTTTCAGATGGTGAAAAAGAGCTTCAGGTCCAATGGAAGTATAATGGACAGTCTCAGGCAATGCACTCTTCAGACAAATACATGCAATTATAAAGGCATTCTATTTTAAAAACTTTCTTAAATCAAGTTTTGCAATACAGTAGGATATCTGAGGAGAGATCAGGACCCATACTGAACAAAACCAAAAGCCTTCAGCTTGATTTGTGCACTTTTAATCAATTCCAATTCTCAAATCTTCACATATCACCTGTGAGAGAAAAGAACACATCCAGTAAAGATCAGTCTCAGAGACATGTTATAATTTTTTACAGGCATTCAGTTAAAAAAAAATTAAGCTGACATATTCCTTTTCGGGAACTGTAATTCACCATGGCCCTATTATAAAACTGCATCCTTTCAACTTACCCAAAGGGACAGTCTTGTTGGACTCTGCCCAACTACAATGGGCTGGTTGTAGAGGAACCTTGCAGGATAGCCAAAAAACCTGAATGACCATTCCCAAATCAATAGGTAATTAAAAAACGGCTTTGCCCACTTGACAAAGGTGTTGCAATGGTTTTTCTCTGTGCCAGTTGCAACCTAAACAGGACCAGAATTCCCAACAGGCCAGCTTTGGCAGGAATATACTGGTATGCACTTTATTAAGTCAGCATGGATTAAAGTAATTTCCACTGTAGGTAAATTATCCTACAACTCTTCCAGTAGACCTCTAAACTCTAGCCCTAATTACTGGCAACAAGACTAACTACTGGACTACATTCACATGCAATGTGTGGGGTAAGAGGCAGGGGAAAGGAGTTGCTGCTATCCTATCAAACTTCTCTAGTACATGCCAAGAATCTCCTCCAAGCATTACTTAGAGCCAAAGAAGAATCCAGTCTAGCAGTCATTAGAAAAAGAAAATCCAGACTTTCCAGTTAAATTGGTACTGCAAGTAATTAAATCATGAACATGCTTTTAGATCTGAAATGTCTATGGTTCATTTTTCCTTGCTATCAAGTCTGAAAGACAGTTTAGACTATTATTTACTACCAAGTTTTTTCCAGTTTGCCATATGTAGACTATTATTAATAAACTAAAATTTCTGAACAAAAAGGGGCCTCCGTTTTTTTCTTTAAGACAGGAACTCATGTTGACATGTTCATAGCTCCTTTTGTAAAAAAAAAAAAAAACAAACAAATTACATCACTTAACTTCACTAAATTTCTTCCTAACAGAAACAGCAGCAGTAGCAAAGCCATATCAATTAACACAACACTAATAAAACCAATTCCACAAAAAAACAGCTTCCCCTAGTCCTGCTAGGGATTGTTCCCAAGTGATTTATTCAGCATCACCATGGAGGGGTTTTAGGCTTCCTGTGGGTTCTGCAGTTTAGCTTTTTGTATAATGACACCACAGGAATGCCTCCAATAGGCAGCACTCTGCCTGATTACAGCAAAATCTAACAAAGGGAAGAGGTGTCCAAGACAAGTTCCTGCAAGTTTTACCTAAACTGTGCAGCTAGGAAGAGAAAAGTGATGAGGGCAGGGGGAGGCAGCAGGAGCCCACAACACACACAGCTGCAGCTCCCACACTAGACAGGACATGGCTGAAGCAGCAGAGGCAGATTATAGCTTCCCCAAATGGAAGGGAAGGGAGTCAGGAGGCACCTACCCTACGAAAAGGGGTGAGGGGGAGAAAAAAATCACTCGTTAGTTCTGATCTTCATACAAGCTTTTGGTAGGTAAAGTGTCAGAAACTAGCAATACCAGTTTGATCCAATTTAGTGGGGATCCAGATCAGCAATGTCTGTGCACCTGTATTTACCTACAGCAGCCTACACCCATTTACTCAACGTAACAGATAAGCTGGAACAGCAGGTCCTATGCTTCTTGTTTCTAAGCTTCTCTTGCTACTGTTTTAAGCTCCCTATATTGTCTTTTTCCTGCCCTGTATTTTTCATCCTACCTCTCTTTTTACTAATGCATGTCAGCTTTTTGACTGAGGTCAGACTAGTGATTCGCTTCGGATGATTTTTGTCATTGTGCTTCCAAGGAGAGCAAACTGCTTGCTGGAGGCACTGCAATTCGGCCTTTTGTCATCACTCCTCAGCAACACAGCTGGCCTCACAAGACTTATCTATATCAAAGATCAACTAAGTGCAAACCTATTTGACTGAAACAACTGTAACTATTTTCTGAATGACTGAAATGAAACAGGTGCAATGGCAGCATGTGAAACAGACCTCAGGAGTCTTCACACTCACATATTTTTTTAAGCCAGCACACACCAGATTTTATAAGCACACTTTTCAGTTTGCAGGTTTCTTAGCTTTTCTTCCATCTTTCTTCCAGATCTCAGATTTAATTCTTAAGAAAAGCTTTTGGTTTTAGAGGTATTACATAAAAGTTCAAGTACTTACCACAATTCTCCTCTCCAGAATGAATACTGTGCTGTAGGTATCAGCAAGACACAATCCACAGACTGACAACACTTCTCTTGATAACTTCTCTTTTGGTTCCTCCTTGAGCTAGAATTTAAACCCTCTCGACATTTACTACATCAATGTTCAGTTTTGTGTTAAAGAAGAGGGAGAAGACAGCTTTTAATATTGAAGAGATAGTTAAAAAGGCAGTTCTGGAAATGTTGATAAGCTTCTTTTGAAGACGTAAGTGTCCCTACACATTGTCTGCTTTAGTTGTGGGTTGTTTATTTATTTGTTCAGTTTTGGAGATGGCTGGTCAGTCATATTCCATTCTCATGTGCTTCTTGAAAGATAAAGGCATCACAAAAACTTGCACCTGCTGGTGACATCAGAACTACAACCTGACAGTTTTCCAGTAAACCTAAAAGTTATACTCCTACAGGGAAGAGGCAGATTTTTTAAAGTAGGCTTTAACAGGAATTTTTTTGAAGGAAATTTAGGGCGAAACATCTGCTCTGCAAAGTAGAAGTTCAGATTATATTTCCCCCTCTGTCATTTCTGGAACATTCATTTTAAAATTAAAAAAAGAAAGTTATTGCTTCTATTGAAGCTCAATGTAAGTTAGAAAAAGAATTGCATATTTTCTTAAAAACATTCCAAATATACATTTTAAAAACAAAATGCACTCTAAAACAAATGTCTAGTGAAAGACACTGTTTTAAGCAATCTGTAGCAACAGCTTTACAAAAGAAAATTGAGGAATGTAGCATATTATTTATAACACGACAATGCTAAAATCCTAAACAATTCGCTTAACACCCTTAAGTAGTGTTTTAAATATACATATTTCTTTACAAAACAGTTTAGCAATTCCTTATACCACTTACAGTATATAAATATTTGAGTAAGAGGTCATAATGGGAGATGCCAGGGTTTATATGTACTCTCAGATGCTTCAGATTTCTTAAGTGTTTTACTATAAGGCACAGTACTGCTAATCTAAAAGAAAGGAATAAAAGCTAATGGCAAATCCAGTCAAAACTCCTAAGGTGGAACATCCAGGAGAATTCCAGCATCTCTATGCAAAGGAAAAGAAAAAGCAAAACAAACCCAAACTTTGTATTTCTTAAGAAATGGTTTCAATTTGTACAAGCGGGGCAGGATGGGAACAGGAGCAAGAAGAAATTATGTAAATTCTTATAAATAGACTAATAAATATATTTTAGCCATAATTAGCCCTTTACCTCTGTTTTAAGATTGAAAGAGGTAACCAGTGTGCATATACTAAATGTCTACATGCTCAGCACGTGAAGACCACCTAGCACAACTTATTACTGCCAAATTCAGTATAGAAAGCTAGCAAGATGGAGGTTTCCCTTTCTCAACATCCACGCTGAGTAGAACACCTTACAAGATAGAATATGTATTTGTTACATGTTGCAAACAGCAATTTTTCCATCACAAGAAAAGGATATGCAACATATCCATTAAGTTATTTGATTCTTTCAAGGTTAATGTCTATTCTGAGAATATTCATCTCCAATTACAACAGTTCAGAACTTTCAGAACATTTTAATAGTCATAGCTTGTAAGTGTTCTCCATGTGTACATACTGAATGTAAATAGTGCATCCAAAATATTTAACCGTTACACATTCTACATTGTTTTCACTGCCTAGTCTTCATCTTTGTTACAGCCCTCTGGAACACAATGACATTGCAACAATGCTTACAGAAAAAGGGTTATTGCATTTTTTTTTTTTTAGGATGAGACATCCAGAGGAGATTTTATAAAATCCTCCTGTGTACAAAATTCTTAGTTATTAGCCCTTTTGGAACACCAGCTAGAAAAGTTTGAAAGGTAAAATAATTTACATTGTTATTTTTTTCTGTTCACTAGACAAAAGTCCATACTAATTAAATAAAAAATAATAGTTCTTCAACAGTCTATTCAAGATATCTTCCATGAAGCAGTTCAGTGGGAATTTCCATTAGATAGATGTTCTCCATGCCGGTTATTACTGGCATCCACATCTAGCAATCAGGAATTAAAAGAAAAATTGTTTGTTGTTTTACCATTTTAATATGCTTTATCTGTTACATTAATCCATACTCTTGCAACAAACTTCATACTCATGTATATCTCAGGTTCTTGAGATTCTCTGGGTAATCCTCTAAAGACACTGCTTAACATCTTTCTTTCCCCCACATCCAGTCATTTCCAGCTTGACAGAGTTCCTTGAAAATCTGCTTGTATTTTTTGAAGACCAGTAGTGACACCTCTCAGTCCGCTCTGCACTGCAATACTAACTGTTCACACCAGCTAGAGAAGGGCTTCTAATGCAATATCTAGTGCTAAGATTTGTCCAGTGAAACACTGAATTACTTACCAAGCAATGCTGTGGTTTCCCCTGCGTCCTCTTTTAAGCTGGTACACTGCAATACAGACTCATTAGTGGAAGAAGCTGACAATTCGCTTACTTCGTTTCTGTCATCATCTTGCAAAGCAATACTCAGACTTCCGACTGAAACGCTGCCACTTATGGATTCAGGTATTGGAACTTCAAGTACATCTTCAGGGTCCCCCTTCAAAATTAAACATATTTAACTGTCACTTTTGTCTACCATCAGACATCAACATTCCTCCATGTCACCTTTTGTAACCTCACCTTATTGGAAAAAAGACCATTTTTTTAGCTATTACATGTGCACTTCTGGGAATGGTCTTGATATTGTCCACTTTCAAGGTTATTGTCTGACTGCAAGAAAGAAAGCCAACCAAAAGAAAAGCCATTTCTCCAAAGCCACCCCAAAGCCAAGAGCCAAACAGGAAGAATCCACCCAGTCAGCCTTTTGGATGGATTACTTCAACACCGTAGCGACAGTATTGCTGAAGGTTAGGAGCAGGCTCAGCACATACGAAGTCCCACTGAAGAAACCTATTGATTCTTTGACTTTGCAGAAGTCTCCAAGTTCTGGTTTTTTCACTATACTAGTTGGCCAAGTTTTTTGTTTTTTTTTTTTTTTACTAGGATGAACAAACATTTACATCAGAACCAAATTCTCTCCTCCTCTACCACTAGCCTAACTTTAAGTCTGTTCCAAAAACACTAACATACAGGCTTGTCACTTTGCAGGAATGCAACATCTGTATCACAGGCAAAGGGATCTATTTCACCTATTATTTAGCATGAGCTACACAACTCTGAATTAATTTTCAGAATGGATCAAAGTCCTATATATACAGTTGTTTCTACAATTAAACACACTACCTTCATTGCCATAGATATACTGATGTTATTTATACACAAGCAAATATATTGCAGTTTAAGTAGCTATCCTTTTTGCTTACTCGCAAGTATTTTTCCCTTCCTCGAGCAACTAGCAAAGGCCCATCTTAAAATTTAAGGAATTCTAGGCTGATTCTTTCTTTAGCATCAAATCAGCATAATTTAAAACATACTGAATTTTAATGAGCTATAGGCATTCTACAATTGAATACAATCTTTACATCTGCAGATGGGAGGGGGCATTAATGATTTTGGATTCCAAAACTTAAACAGTTAAATAAGCACTGAAACTACAAAATTTAGTAATGCTCTACAAAATCAGTCAGACATGCTGAACTACAGTTCTCTCATAAAAAATAGCATAATAAAGAACTGGACCACTGAAGTCTGCTCTTTACAAAAGCCACGTTATAAGACTTAGTGCTTTTTTTCTACTTCAAGCCATTAAATATGTAAAAGCATCTGAAATATTTGTTGTCCATAACTAAAAACTGAGCCTTGAGCCTCTCTGCAGAAGGTTTAGTATATTTCTATAAGGCTGCATATTCTTTTCTGCAGGTTCAGAGTGAAGTGCTGAGAGAAGCTGCCCTGCTCTTTGCGCTTCTTTTCTTCACATCAGTAAAAAAATTCAGGCAATCACTCCACAGACAGGGCAACCTGGATCAAACTGAAAACTATGCTAGAAAAAAAATTCCTGAATGGTTTCCCACATTAGCTTCAGTGAGATTTGAACGACTGATGCAAACACAGAACCCATTTGCCTCATTTCATTAGTAAAATGAACTGGGTTTGTCTATTTAACATAATCCCATTCAATCTGCTTTCCAAAAACCATTTTAGGTGAAAAGCAGAGGAGTTATTACTCTTCCTGGTTGGGTTTAGTAGCGGTATCCTCTGCAACAGCACAAATTCAGAGAATATAATTATTCTGAAGGTTCCAGTATTTCAGTTTCCAGCTTGTATTTAAAAAGATAAGTCCTTCTGCATATAATACAAGATACATCAACCCCAAGAATTGAATGTGAGCAGAAACCAAGCTGCTAATATAACAATCTTAAAGTAACAATAGCTATTCCACATGACAATGAGATTGCAACTCAGGTAAAGTCTGACTTAATACACAGAAGAACCAAAATCTGGTATATACATATTACATAGCAAGAGTATTGTCCCCTTTAACAAAACAAAACAGTAGTTCCTAACACTCTTCCACAGATCTGGTAAGTCTCTGCAATGAAGTATGAGACAAGGTGGTCAAAACATAGACCTAGTGTATGAAAGGGAAGGCCCTGAAACCAAAAAACAAGCTCTATTTTCTAGAAATCTCTGCAGAGGAGATAAGAGAGATACATTCTTGCCTATAGCATTTTAGTGGAACTCAAGACTATTTATCAACAGTGACTGAGTAACCTACCGCATGTGTCTTCATCTCTCTTTTCTGGTGCTGTCAGAAAGAAATGAGAGCACATCATTTTCTCTACTTAACCAATTTCTGGTGAATGTCTTTAGGAAGGTTTTAAGTACCAGCTCATTTACAGGGATAAATCATGGGACATATGTGGAAGTACACATACACTCTATGTAGAAAAACTGTAATTTCTTCCTCTGAATCACAGTTCTCAACAACATCAAATATAAGTTCTAGATTTATTTAATTCAGTTACATTGTTGCAGCCTGAGCAAACAGTCTCACCTCTGCTTCAAATTCCTTAATATCAGCTGGAGATAGAAAAAACCAGATTATCAAAGAAGATTCATAAGCTGCTTGATATATTTAAGTTCTTACCCATAAAATTCCCTTATTTTTCTAGTTCTCATTGAATTATTCTTTGCATCTTTTCCCAGCTTCTCAAGTCTTGTCAGATAACAGCTGCTCTCATTCTAAACAGTTACATGAAGTCTTGCTTCCTAGACTGTACTTCTACTTTGAAGATTAAAGTAGTGTGCCACATACCCAGTATCCCAGAGCTTTGATAACGTCTAATTTACACATTGGACAAGTTCGGTGGTCCAAAAGCCAAGGATCAATGCATGTTCTATGGAAAATGTGCCTAAAGAAAAGAAATGCTCTTTAGAACTCACCATGAAAGCCACATATCCCTCCTTCAAACAGTGTGAAAGTTAACACATTAAAAAATAAACTTTTAAAAATAAAACTTTTTTTAATAAAAAGTTAAATTAAAAAATTTAAAAATAAACCGTTCCTTTACAATCTTGACTATTAGCTGCTGCTCAATTTACTAGTACAGCTAAGGAAACCTTCTGTCTCATGCCACCTTTCTGAAGAGGAGATGCTAATAACCACAAAGACACCACACAGTTATCAGTTCAACAGTGTACAGTTCCAATTTAAGCAAGCTCTACTTTAACCCTACAGTTCTCTCACTTGCTCCCTTGCCCCCACATACATATGAAGTGTTATGTGGTCTCACAGTGCCCTTTAACATTTAACATACAAACTGCAGCTTCAGCTCTGCCACCAGAGATTCAGAAGAATAGGAAATTTATCCCATTTCTTCAGAAAAACATGCTAAAGAGTAAAGAATAACTATGACAACTTACTTGCATGGCAGAATTCGGACAGTGTCCTTCAGTTTGTAGTTCTCAATACACACAGCACAGTTTTCCACATCAACATCTAAACCCTAAATATGACAACACATTTAAGTGTATTACATTCACGCTTCGTTACAGAACAAGCTTTGTGTAATAGCTTCAAAGAATGCAAAATATATTAAATGGCACAGCAAATAAAAAAAATCTACCTCATTTAATCTGAGATTCTATCAAGAGGTGATTTGATCAAGTTATCAAATAGTAAAAGCAGCCAAAGATTTTCTAATTTAAATAACTATACATGGCATCCTAAGTAATTCATTAAGTCTCACACGTTGGCTTTGTTCATGGGAGCACAGGAGTGTTTCAGCTGAAGGTAGCTGTAAGATGAAAACACTTTAAGAGATCAGCACAAATCAAAGTGCGCAATCTAATTCTGAACAAACGGTCCCAAAGATTTCCAAGAGCAGGAAGAGATTTTTGGGGTTGAATACTGCAAACCTCTTCTTCACCTTTTTCTTTCTTCTACCACATCCTAGCAAATATTCCTTCATAGCAAGAACAGAACAGAAGTAAGCAATTTGGGTTTAAAACCTTTCTCCAAGTTCACACTACACAGAACTTAATTTCCCCATTTCTACTTTTATCTAAGGGTTAAGTATCTTTTCTAGCAGGTCTTACTGTCTTCTTGAAACCATGCTTAGAGTTGCTGTGTAAATATGATGGATAGCTCCAAATACAAGAAAAATAATCCAACTTTAATTGGGCTGCATAAATTCTAAGTACTAGAAGAACAGACAGTGGGAAAATTCCTCTGCTTTCATCCCCAAAAAATTAGTATTTGTGATTTACAACTTACTAAAGCACTTCAGTTTCAATACAAACATTTAAACTAATTAATTCTGCAAGGAAACTTTCAAGTTCAAGGCCAATACTTCCCTCCTTTGCTAACAATTTACACAATTAATGCCTTAAATTCCCAAGTAAATCACATTAAAACTGTTCTTCATGTAAGCAAAGTTAAGAGAAGTGCTTATTCTATAACAAGTTATTTTTTATTCTGTACAAGAGGCAAAATCCAAGCACACCATATGCAGCACATACTCAAATGAGTGTCCATTTTACAATAATCCCATAAGCTTCTCAGGAAAAAGCAACATGATAGTAAATAGACTTTTAATATATGACCTATTTTTAGTTAAACATCTCAGCCTCAAGTGGGGATAATGAAAGACTGTATTGCATCACAACAAAAGAAACAGACTACTTTTTTCTTTAAATATTTCCTTTCAGCCATTTAAAATGTACATTAACAGAGTAGACGGAACAAACGTCCACACAAATTTATATTTGTTCATGAAAATACCCCTGCATCAGTGACATAAATTTGCTGATAGCAGGTTGATTCAAAGCACATTAATGAGCTCTATTTTAGCAGAGAGATTCTAACCTTATCTCATTCTACTCTTCTTAATGAACATGGCACTCATAGGAATAATCAGCATACTGTATAACAACAAATTCCCCCATTTTATTTACTTTAGTCAAGGGTCTATTTATTGGAAGGAACTCCCTGTATACTGCAAAAATCACACAATACAAATCCTATTTGGAGGATTTTACTGAACATCAACTTTAAAAGCGGTTAACATGTTCCGTGTGGTTTTTAACACAGGTTTCATCATGACCCTTCTGTGTCCCTTTCTTCCTACACTGACGACATGCTTTGATAGTGCTTTACACAGGCTTGGGTTCAATTCTGTCTTTCTTAACCTCTAATGTTGCCATTGTATGAACTGAAGTATGAATATCCCTCTGTTCACAGCATGAAATATATGCTCAACTCCATCAAAAAATAATCTAATTAAAAGTAAGAAATATTTGTAATACAATATTTAAGCATGTTGAAAGCATAGAAGGAAAAGGCAAGGAAATTCAAAGACACTTTTAGGATATTTTAAGTTTCAAAACCAATTTACTAAATGAAGGACATATTCTCTGTAGCACATGACCTGAACAGAACAGCTTCTGCTGGACTACTGCTTTTAAAGTTTTTACATATCAATGTCCTTTCTCACTTTGATTTTATTCATAGACTTAAAAATAACCTAATTCTTGTTTTTCATCTCCAAGTAAATCAGTCCTTAAATAAAAACTCATCAAGTAAGACAAGGGTTGAGGGGAAAAAAATTCCTATGTAGCAGCAGAAATCTAGACAGAAGCTAATTTTGCATCTAGGATCAGCACTCCTGAAACTCCAACTAAAATATTTTCTTTCAAAATGTTGGCTTTTTCTACTTCAGTTATTCTAATACAGCTGAGTTTAGGCCGTATGCTGTCAAAGCCAACTTCCTGAAAGCTGCTTTAATTTTTAGATTAGCTTTATTTCATAACATAGAAATGTATTTTAAAAAATGTATGCTTCAGGTTAAGCCTACACAGCTCCTTAACATATTATATGTCAAAAGATGAAACAAGTGCTTTATTTTTAAAAGCTTTTTATATTTTTAAGGCCTTCTGATCAATAAGATGATGAATGTTCTTTTAAGAAAACAGATTACATCAGCTGTAAGAACTGTACGGAAGTATTTTGCAATTCACTTGTTGATGTTTTCAAGTGCTGAAAAGATAACAATGTTTCCTCATCTCTATAGTACCAGTCCCCTATACATTCTGTATAACCAGATCTTATTTGCAACAAAGAAGCCTTAACTTCATAAGTAGCTCAGACTTGACTCCTTAATTTTAAGTTCTGCCTTTTAAGCATAGGCCCTGACATAAGCCTAGAATTGTATGCCACGCTGCAATTATGTTGTGGTAATTTTATTTTAAATTCTCTGAACACATTACAACCATTTTTAAAACTTACAGCAATAACCAGAGACACTGAATTACCTTTTCTCCACGTTTCACTGTATGCAGCTGAAGCTGGCTGATGGCTCTCTTGGTTTCTTTCCTATGTCCCTTGAAATAAGATTTTTAAGTGTTAGTACAGCCAGTAGTTTCAGGAATTACATTTCAAAGTTTTTTAATACTTTCCACGTGGATTACTGAGCCTTCTAAATGTGTCTAAAAAATGAAGTTGATCTCTGTGCAATGAATTTGTTTATAAAGTATTTCCAGGCAGCAGATGTTCAGTAAGTTGTGCCCCTGGGGCTCTGTAAGTGCCCTTCCCGCACGAGCGGCCCCAGCCGTGCAGGGACTGCCGAGCACACCGGCAGCTGCAGCCCCGCATCCTGACTGCCGGCATTAAGGCCCTTCCCACACAGGAAAGCTGAAACCCGCGTAGGCTTTGGAGGCAAGCAGAGCTGTAACAACAGCCGTACAACCAGACCTTCCAGTTCGGCGAGCCCATGAGCAAGCACACTGTAGGTTTTGCACCAGCCTGGGAGAAGGTGGAATCCTGCCAGGCAGCCTACAGCTGACCACCAGGTCAAAAGGCTGCTTGTAGCTATTAATACTTCCCCTCAGTTAAACACTGTCTCCTGTACTGGACAAAGCTTTGCACTGAAAGGACACATTATGCAAAGGAGATGACAAGAAAGGCTTTACAGACATGATGCACCATACTGGACTTCTATGCAGTATAATTATGCTTAGAGGGGAAGCGAGAAAAGAAAGCAGTACTGTAGTCCAAGACAAAGTGCTAGCTACTGCAAGAAACTGAGAAACTAAACACTCCCAGTTGACAGATGCTGACCTGTCTAGCAGCAACCCACAGTAAAGAAATATCATAAAGGAATAAAAAAAATCAAACCCATAATGACAGCTTTTCTCTGTAAGAATTATGATGACATCTATAATTTTACAAATGTATAGTACTGAAAATTGTCATTTTTTAATTTTTATGGTGTTAAAGATAAGTAGTCTGAAAGGTCTCCCAGAATGGACAAAATCAGCAGCAGAAGCCTATTCCACCTTCTCAGGTTTTTCTGCACAGTCCTGCTTTTATCTTCAGTAGCAAGGAGATCTTCTGTAATTTTACTGCTAAACTAATATTAGACTAAATCTTAAGACACCCATCTTCACTTAGCAGTTACACTGCAGCTTGCTTTAAAGCATAACATATTTAACTCACAAGTTTTAGTTTTAATTGAGTCTGTAAGCCAGGCAAAACAAGATTTGGATTAGAAAGTGGCTTTTTGTTTCCAAAATTCCTTTAAGACTCTTAATAATACATCTCTACTAACATCGTCAAAACATTTTCCAACTTTGTATCATTTTTATTTTCAATGG
This sequence comes from Onychostruthus taczanowskii, assembly GCF_017590055.1. Classification (NCBI taxonomy): domain Eukaryota; kingdom Metazoa; phylum Chordata; class Aves; order Passeriformes; family Passeridae; genus Onychostruthus; species Onychostruthus taczanowskii. Next base: position 7,690,290 of record NW_024503457.1, on the reverse strand, counting down.
CTATTTTAGAAGATAAAGTATTGAGAAAAGGGAATAACCTTCTAATGCTAGACAGTTTCATTTATTTAAGAGGCATTCAGCTGACAAGCACTGGCAAAATCTACTGCCATTTGGATGACAACAGCAAAATCCTATTAAGAGTCTGTGGCACAAGTTTCTTAGAAACATCACATTCACATCCTTAAAACTAAAGTACACGATACAATGTTTCATAAAGCGTGTGAACTTTCCTCTGTGTGAGCTTTTAAATATAAAAGGCAACAGGAAGAAGCAACTTTCTTCACCAAACAACTGTTACAACACAGAAACACATCCCTTTTCCTATAAATGCTTCTCAAAAATTTTGTTTTCCCAAAAGTATTCTCAGAAAGTAAATGCTAAGATTTAAAGCTTAGTAAAAAAGCCTCCAGGAAATCAAAACTTCAGGGAGACCACAAGGTTAACCAATACAAAAGTCCTGTGTGTTATCCTCAGTAATTGAAAAGAGAAATTAAGTATTTTCCTAGAAGAGTCATCTAAGTCCTAAACAGAGTTCAGACTTCTGAAAGCAAACAAAAATCCCTTCCTTCCTCCCCCAAAGCTAGAATCTACATCATCAAGGAAAAAGCAGAAGTCCACATGCTAAGCACTAATTGAAGCAATATTTTTTCCTGAACTGAGGATAAAAAAAAAAAGAACCTGCAAACAGTAGAGCTGCTGATGATCATGGAAAAAACCTAACCTATCTGCAGTAGCTGAAAAGGAGAGGTAAGTGCCATTCTAAGGTATTTTCAAACTTCAGATGGACTTGCATCATCAACAACTCCATATAAGTTGCTCTCTTGATTGCAGGAGTCCAGAGGTCCCCTTCCAGCCTAAACTGTTCTATGATGAAGTACTTTCCTCAGGGGGAAAAAAGTAAAGCTGGCCTTTTTTTTTTCTTCTAAGTACAGAAATCTGAGAAGGGCAAATAAGGAGCAAAATTACTCCTTCCAAATCTCCTAAGTACTCTCAGTCTTCTCAGTACCTTGAGTAGCCCAAGAGAGCTGAATCTCACCACACACACATCTTCTACTCTGCTGTAATTCAGTAACTCTACAGTGCAGTTGTAGAATCACAAGTATGAAAAGTAGTTTTCATAAAGCTTTAGAACTAAAAATTCTACCCTGAAGAACATGTAGGTTTTATGAGAAAATTTAAAAGAAACAAACTTACCATGGTCTCTTTCCATTAAAAAAGTCTGGTTATGAAGTTAGTACTTTCAAAATTAAAACTACTGAAGAATGAAAATAACTTTTCATGTCAAAAGGAAGGAAGTTCAGTTAGGTGACAGATCACATAAGAAGCTGTTGTTGACAAGTGGCTAAATGTATTTCTCATTACTTCATATGAGCATCTAATAATTATAACTAGTCAAACTTGTGATGCCAATTAGCATAGTGCTTATTAGCCTCACTGACTGCTGCTGAGCAGCTCTCGGTTGGCAAAATAGGAAGAAGGCACAGATCTTCAAGAATGCTCCAATAAACAATCAAAGTTAGGCAATTGATTTGACAGGAGAAGGAGGTCAATACTCTTAAGTGCCATTAGCACATTTACCTGGTTTCCAAACTGTGATCCCGTATAGAGGAAACGCTGTATATAGTAAAATATGAGCCAAGCAAGTGATATAATCATCATGGTGATGAAGGCGATGGCTACAAACACAACTGATTGACCACTAATGTATTCTTGCACGTGTCGTGTGCCAACAACAATACTCATTGTTACTGGAATCCCTCTTCGTACTGGCTCCAATATCTCTATTCCTTTTGGATAGCCAACCATTATCACCACTGTATTTCCTGTTCCTGTTGGAAGGAATAAAAAAAGAAAAGAAGTCAGTAGTCACAGTAAAAGTGTAGGCATTCTTGCTTGAGGGTAATTTGCCTCTTCAGTTAAGATCAGCAAGTAAAGTTATAGGAAAGCCTCCAGTGCTTTTTTTCAGGCACAGCAGAATTGATAGAAAATTTACTGGTAAAGAATCCTTTATTTACTTTCAAAAACTCTCAAGCACAAGACAAAGCTCAACAGATGCATCTTTACTGCTCAAGGCCTATAGTCATCATTCCACAGTGAAGTAAGACGTGGAACCATGCAAAAAAACAGACAAGTCACACACAACTCATCTCGAAGCAGTTTAAGTTCTAGCTTGCAGCTCAGGAACAGCTGGTCTTTCATTTGTCAGCATGGGAATTTTAGTTGCAGATGGAGACAGTATGTGAACATCACAGAGAGACACTTCAATTTAGTTTGAATCTGAATCTTTAGCCAAATTACACTGGATATATAAACAAAAGAGAAAAAGATTCATATATTTAATAATAAATTGAATAATAAATTATTTTAAACTTTGAAATACTTACAGATTCTTTAATAATAAATACTCAAAATGTAATGAGACTTCATGACAAGGACTTGTCAAGAAATACTTTGTAACTCTTTTGGGACCAGTGAACAAAAGGATTTTTCTAATGTATTAGATGTCTAGAACTCTCAGTTCATATGAAAGAAACCTAATTTCAAAAAAAACCCCAAAGCCTTTAGGCAACATACTGCCACCAAAACCAGTAAGATACTATCAAGACCAACTAGCAAAATCCAAAGGCCTCTGTGACTAGTGTTTTACTCCATTTTTTTTTTTTCTGGAAGAATACCCAGTATTCTCAGAAATATCTAGCCCAAATAATACAAAACAAGTTACAAACAAGTGTACCTACTAAAAATGTCACATTTTTCACTTTTCTATTCTATTTTATTTGAATAGTTCTTACTTTGTGTGTACCACCACTGCTGTCACCTCGGTAAGTCACAGCTTCATAGTTTACTTTGCTCTCCTGCCTCTGAGAAAAAGTGAAACTAGTCTTGATTCAGAGAGAAAGGAAGAAAAAGAGAGGCGTTTTCCTAGCTGAAAATCTAAAGCTGCAATGTTACAGCTACCTTTTCTAGATTCACAAAAGACTAGCTACCTGCAACAAGATCTCCTCCTGAAGGGTTAAAGCCTTTTTCCCTTCTGGCGGTGTTAGATTCCTTACAGAGAAGCTATGCCAGAAGAAATGGCTTCCTTATTTATAGCATCACATCAAATGGGGATTTTCAAAACTCAAAGCTGCATTCTGGCCTCAGCCACCTCTGCCTACTAAGACAAAGAGTTATTTGCCTGAACTATTTAAACCAAATTCCTTTATTTGAGGAAGGAAGAAAGCTGTCAGGCTTTGACAGCTTTTCAATCTGACCGCTCTGCTATCAAGAAGTTTGCAGAAGTTTCACTTGTGTATGTAGAACTCTTCCCTCCATAAGGCATATATAGCTTGGTCCGGATGAAAATTAAAAGTTCCAGGCATTAGCTGAATAAACCTCTCTTCTCAACTTCACCTTAACACAACCATCCCACCTCTGTTCACCTACTCTAAGAACCACTACACCTGTGTCTACCAGATCCAGACCCAGCAAAAAGAGGATTTTCCTAAGAGGGTCACAGTTACATCAACTTGTGCCTCCCCTCAGGCACCCCACTCTGCTCACCATCTACGTTGCCTTGCTTGGTGGGTGTGCTTGGAGACACAAAGCAGTGAAGCTGAGGACAGACAGACAGACAACAAGCACCCAGGCTCCACTAATCAGTTCTGCTCACCAACAATGTGTCGATCCACATGATACCCCAAGTCCAAGCATACCACAACTTGGTTAATTAATATTGTTCTTCTCTCTGAAACAGCACAAAAGCACTACCAGAGAGCCTCATGAATCTCAGAGAAGAGTGTGAAACACTCTGCTCTCTGACCCTGCACAACTCCACAAGGAGTAAGCAAGAAAAAAAAAAATATGAAAGTGAGAATTTATCTTACATTGCTAAGAACTGCTATCCCTACACCCAAAATGTGTCCTTCATCAATTGTAAGAGTTACAAGTAACAGGAGGGGTGCCTAAGGACGGCCAGGGAATGGCACAAATTTGTTGGCAAGATTTATGTGGTTCATCCAAGCTTAAGGAATAAAAGGAAGTTTCAAGATTAGAGGCAGCCTGGATTTTTAATCAGTAAATTTCCACCTCAGTCCTGAAATCTTAAGTCAGTTTAATCCTGCTATCTGATTCTCTGCACTATTTCTAATGATGAAGTATTTAAAAACCCCCACAACAGTAAGTATTGTCCTTCTCTGCTTTGTCACCAGAATGCCCAGCCATCAGACAGTTATTTCCTTGAAATGAAAGTCAGGCTACTTTTGCACAATGGCTGCTAGGCAGTGTGACACCTTCCACTTTTAGAATTAACATAAGCATACCATACATTTTTAAATAAATACCCATTAAAAGCATTTTAACCGTTTTAAAGACTTGGTGATGAACCTGCCATAAAAAAAATACATGCAACTAAACACAGAGGCCTTGAAGGTCATGAGACAGAAGGGGAAGAAGACAAGAATAATTGCAATCCATGACTACAAAAGGAACAAGAGCAGTCTCAGAGAAGCAGTTGCCCTGAGCAGCCTGTAACACTAAGGGTTTTAACTCATTCCTTGCTAATTTTAGCCTGCTGTTCTGAAACTCATTATTCAAAGACTGAAATGATGGTGAGTCATTCCATCAACTTCTTCAACTGCCACACAACTCAGACACCCCAAATCACATTTATAAAGAAAATTTCAAGAGTCACATATATGCATCTACTGAAATATTGGCTTTGCCTTTCTATAACCTTCTAGTTTTACAATAAATAATCACATTTTTACTTTGCTAGAGTAAACAACTTTTTTTTTTTTAGATTTGATTGATGCTTCAGTAAAATTGGGTCCCCTTAAAATTTGGTCTGTGCTTTTTAACATTATCAGGGCTGGCAGATCCTTAGGATACTTGCAAAAAGGGGCAAATTTGGAACTCTGAAGATGAAGGTATGTTTCCGGACAGTGCAGACAGTTTTACTGCTACCACTCCCAGTATTTTCCTGCAAAAGGAAACCAGCACTCTACTGATGAGGAAGAAGTAGGACAGGTACAGATCTTGATTGCAGGCACACCAAACTACATTTATTTCCATTCATGCTAAGAGATTAAGAAGATACTTTTCTGTCATCCGGAAACTGATCACAGACACACCCTACTTTTTGTCCTCCTGAGAAATGTCAGACAGCTCCCAGAGTTCCACCATCTTAGTAAAAATGTTTAAGGTCAGTCCACTGGTTTATTTAAGCATAGGCACCCTACTAATACTGCCACAACTAACACCAAGTATTCTTTTTAGCTCCTGTTCCAAACATATGCTAACAGTACACTAACAATCCCATAACAAGCTTTGTCTTGTCCCCAAACACATCTCACCTAATCCCTGGTGCATGTTGTATTTTCACCTGCCTCAAGGAGGATATATAACCACTGGTATATATTTTCTTTCCACCTGAGTGCCAAAACATATGCACTTTAATCTATAAGACAGATATAAGCAGCTACTCCTGCTTCTTCAGAACATCATTACTAGCTCAACATCATAGAGTCATGTGTTACTAAAGCTAGCCACTGTCCTTTCAGCAGTTACAGTACCAGAAACTTTCAGTAGAAAACAGCAGTAATACAGGAATTATGCACTATTTGAGAATCCTGAGTAGTCCTGCAAGCAGTGTAACAAAGAGTTGAACTACATGCCAAAATAACTCTTAACTCTGCTGCCTGGAGATGCCAAGAACTTATAGAATCATGAGCACAAAGTAATTTGCATGTGTTTTGTTCAATATATGTGCATTAAAAAAAACATGACAATGGAGGAAAGAACTAGTTAGATGTATGTTGGCAAATCAAAGACCATTTTCATTATGCAGCCAGTCATACACTCAAATTAAGTCCCAAGCTTCCCTTAAATCCACAAACCATGAATTAAAGCCCTAATCCAGACCTACCTCAAACTATTACAGCCACTGCCTCCCATCCCTGCATTTCAAGCAAAACCGCATTTCATTCCATAGTCCACGATAAGGTAACTTATGTTCTGATCAGGATCACCAAACCCTAGCTTGGGGGGGATACTGACACAGTTGGATGCCTAGAATGAAGTGTAGCAGGAAAACTATAGAACCAGAAGACCCTGTTTGCCTCCCATTGCAATACACCTCTGCCTCCCCCTAACTTCTGGAACAGAAGTGAGCCTCTGACGCTCCTTAGTCTGGTCTCTACAACACTCCACACTCTGCCTCTCCAGATTCCTCTCCAACCCACTCCCAGCTAATATTTAGGTGCAATATTTATTTTGGTTTTGGAAAGCGATTTGAAGCTTCTGTATTGTATTAAGTTCACCATCATCACCAAAAATGAACGGAGTTAGGACTGCCTGCCAAATCTGTAAAACCGAAGTCTGAATTTCTGTCGTTCAGATTCAGTAAATGAAGTACAACTCCCCCAGTCATTTGGGTAAAATGAGAAGTTTTCAATAGAAAAATCTTCCCAGCCACACATGAAATTGTGTCACTATTACTTTCCTCGAGGAGAGGAGTCATCCAGCATTTTGAACAATGTAATTTGGACAGAGAGCAAAGGCTTGAAATGAAACATATCAGTAGAGTCACATTTGCAGAACCTTCTTTTGGAAGAAGGGGGAGGATTTCAAGGCTACACGTTGAAATTCTCGACTCTCTTGTTCCAAAACATTAGTTAGTATCCCTACTCACTGCACTCATGAAGATTACAAGGTGAAAAATACAGATTATTTGGAACATTTGTCCTTTTTTAAATGCTTTGACACCAGCTATGAGAAATAATTTCTTCACCTAATCAAGAACCTTTCTTTTAACTCAGGGTGATGCCTAAAAACACCAAAAGACAACTGACCAAAAAAATAGCACACATGTATCACATACATCCCAGAAAATTCAAAGGCTAGGTTTTCCAGGAGAATGAAAAGATGGCACTGAGATCACAAAAGCTGTCTATCACCTTCACGTAATTTGGGCTGCATCTCTACCAGCCATAACCACTGTTCCATCTCATTTTCAGTGCCACTAATTGCAAACGCATTAAGCGGATTTTACTTATGCATGTAACTCCACTCTTCAGTAACTGCACTGCAGATTTCCCAGAGTATTTATCCTCAGCACTCCTCCCAGAAGGAAAGCTTGCTTCCTTATGTGCCAGTTCACAAATCCCTACACAAAAATGAAAATGTAGATCCTGTAAACCATAGCTTTACCTTGCACATTCTTCCCTGCCAGTCTTCCACAGACCTTTCCATCATCTCCCTTCAAATAGCCTAAGATTTAAAACACTAACAGTACCTTTTCCCTTTATTCCCAAAGTGCACTGAAAGTGTTTAAACATTTGCATGCCTGAAAGTGTCAACCATGAAACAAGCATTTATGACTACATCACAGCTCGTAATTACATTCCAATATATTATAATCCCATTCAAACAATCATAAGGTCAAACCTGCATTTATGAAGTCAGTATAAATACAAATGTATTATTGTATATATGCACTATATTAAATCACACTCTCTACATAGGTGTAACTTTCATTAGCAACATTCTGCCAGTTCAAGGGAAAAAAAACCCAACAAGCAGCAGCCAGAGAGCACTTCTCTTTACACCACTAGCAGATATAACTGTACTAGTGAAGTTCAAAACTGAGTATTAAGCCCAAGAAGGTCTTCTGTAGCACAAAGATGACAGCAGAAAAGAGAACATTTAAAAAAAAAAAATTAAAAATAAGCAAAATGGGAGAAGCAGAAAAAAATTCAACAAAAGAGCAAATAATACGTACAATGGGGAATGGAGAAGAATGAGGGAAAAAAATTTGTACTGATTGGCCAATACAGGGTGAAAGCAAAAAAAAAACTGTTGCAGATGAAAACAGTATTACACAACAAAGTATCTTAATCACCACCTAGGATCAAAACCAAAGGTTCATTTTATCTAGAATCTCACCTCCACTTTCACAGTGAACTAAGAATATGAAATGGGCCAGGCTGATCTCAAGCAAGCAGTAGGCTAAGAACAAGAATCATGATTCCAATCCCCCAGTTGGTGCCAGTGGGTATTCCAAGAGGAGAGATTTGTTTTCCAATAGATAAATCACAAGTGCAATAGAGCAACAGTTCCCTAGCTGAGATTTTCAGCTCACTACACTAAGAGAATAAGTTTGTTTCCTTTAGAAACACATTATGGCTTTACTTCATCCAAGTCCCTGGCCCTTCCCTTCCTAACAACCAGGAATGAGAGTCCAGGCACTAATAAACTCATTGTAGCAAAACCATGTGAGGCACACATTTACAGAATTTTTTACTTAGTTTGCCTTGTCTTCGCATCCTCCTCTGAAGACCTTCCAGTTTCTTAAAAAATCTATAAAAGCAAACAGATTTTACTGCCAAGGTTTTTTTTCACCTCTTTGATTTAAGCATTTAATATTGTCATAACCATAAAAATTCAGCAAGTCTTTTGTGTCATAGCCCAAGCAGGGACTGCGGTGACACAACATCTGGATTCCTATCTCGGCAAAAATCACAGAACCTTTCTGCAGGCTACACAGCAGCAGTAGTACGCTGAGACAAGCCAACCTCCTTCTCCGGGATTCAGTTTTCCTAATGCATTTGCGAGCGTTTAAGGATTACCTGACGCTTACACCTCTCACTCGCAACAGACCTGCGCAGGAGAGGACGACAAAGCTATTACAACAAAGCCTGTTCTAAAGCTATCTTCAAATAGCTACAGCTGTACCTTCAAAAGCACCCGAAGGCATCCTCGGGATATCTGGTGCCTTTCCACACGGCCTGCAGAAAGCGGCCTACCTGTGACCGCTGTAGCAGGGTACCAGGCACAAAGGTATCCCTAAAGGAAATGCAAGCCTCCCACCCCAGTCTGCCACACGACTGCCGGTCCCGATGCGGCTGTGCCGCATTTCCTCCCCGACGCCCGGCCCGTAACTTGGGAGACACAAGACGGTCCCGGCTTTTTTCCCTAGCGTGCCTTACAGGAAGAGAAAACAAACCCGCGGTTTTCTGTACCATTTTTGCAGGGATTTCTGCCTCCCTACATGCCCATTCCTCACCGCGCAGAGCCGCATCACCGATGCGGGCCGGCGTTAGACAAAGCGATCCCCCCGACCCTCGGCGAGCGCGGGGAGCTCACCCAGGTGGGACATAGAGACGGTGCTGTTGCCGAATCGGGCCTCGTTGTAGATGACCACAGCGGCCGCCCGCTTCCGCGCCGCGTTGGTGACCTTGTCCTTGAAAGTGCAGCCGCCGCGGGCCACCAGGGCGATCCAGGTCGGTGGGTCGCCCTCGGGGGACCCGCGGCCACCGGGAGGCAGCGGCACGTCGTAGTCGGTGTCGGCGGCGCAGCCCTCCATGTGGCGGGGCGAGGCGCCGCGGGGAATGCCCACATGGCCCCGAGCGCTCTCCTTGGGCGAGCTGTCCCCGTAGCGGCCGCTCTCCGTGCTGCCGTGCACCGTGCGGTTGCTGAGCGGCTCCACGTAGGCCGTGCTCACCCACGCCGTGTACCACTCCAGCGCCCGGGCGGCCGCGCACGGCGGCGGCGGCACCCCCAGCGCCA
>NW_024503457.1:7657981-7680724 GCF_017590055.1 Onychostruthus taczanowskii | reverse complement strand
ACCCGCGGTGCCGCCCGGGGCGGAGCCCGCCCGCCGCGGCTGAGGGCGAGCAGGGGGCCGGGCCAGGCCGCCCCACCCCGCGGCATGCCGGGAGAGGGGGGGCCGGCACACAAGGTAGGCGGGCGGGGCCAATGGCGGTGCGGGGCTTGAGGCCGCCCCATCGTCAGCTACAGGGTCTGAAAATCAATTAGGTTGGAAAAGACCTCTGAGATCATCGAATTCAACTATGATCGAGCACCGCCATGTCAGCTAGACCATGGCACTCAGTCCCACGTCTGGTCTTTCCTTAAACACTCCTAGACCAGGTGACTCCACCGCTTTCCTGAGCAGCTCACTTCAATGTCTTACACCCTTTCCGTTAAGAAATTCTTCCTAAACCCACCCTAGCGCAGCTTGAGACTGTGTCTTCCTGTCCTGTCGCTGGTTGCCTGGGAGAAGAGGCCGATCCCCATCTGGCTACAACCTCCTTTCATGTGGTTGTAGAATGGCAAGGTCTCCCCTGAGCCTCTTTTTCTCCAGGCTAAACAAACCCAGATCCCTCAGCTGCTTCTCACGGGACTTGTGCTCCAGTCCTTTCACCAGCTCCACTGCCCTTCTCTGGACCAATTCCAGCACCTCCATACCCTTGAACTCCGGGGCCCAGAAGTGCACACAGCACTCGAGGGGTGGCCTCGCCAGTGCTGAGTACAAGAGCAGAATTACTTCCCTGCTGGCCGCTCTGTTACTAAATGCACGCCAGAATGCCATTGCTCCCGGTGTGCCGGGGCTGTTTAAGGAGCACAGCTCAGCCCCGGCCTCCTGCACCCAACTGGGGACCAACCTGAAGCGCCTCCCGCACGGAGCGGCCACTGGCCCTGCCTGGCACCCGCCTTCCCCTGCCACCGCGCCCTCGGGGGCTGCTCGGCCTTCCCCTGCCACGGCGGGCGGCCCGAGCCCCGTGCGCCCGTACACAGGCCCGGCAGTGACAGCTTAAATGAGTCACCACCGCACCCTCCGGGCACACCTCGCCCTCCTTCGAGGCTGCAGCAAGGCTTCCCGAGGAGTGGAGGGAGGCTGGAGCACCAAAAGCAAGGACACAAGGGAACAAGAGGTGGCCGGAAGCCAGCAAAGAACACAGCATGCACAGACATGCGGGGGAAAGGCAACGGAGCTCCGCGCGGTCAGATACACACGGTGCCTGTGCTGTTCTGCTGAGGAGAGCTCATTCCAGAGCAATGAAAAACGGTGACAGGGTCTGTACCGTGTCTGGAGGAAAAGTATATAAGTACAATTAAGGTATTACGGTACCGAATAGACATGATCATTCTACGGACTTGTTTTCCATTAAATAGAAGTATTTGACATGCACCTCTTCTTGAATAAACACAAGTCTTCCCTGGTTTTTTTTTCATGGAACATATCTGTATCTTTTCGCAGCTTTTAAAATGAATCACTTGTTTCCACCAGCTACCAGCCTTTTTTGAATGGCTGTTTTCCTTCAGGAGACAACAGTTGTGTGTTCCTGCACTGTCACCTATGTTGTCGAACAACATTGCAAACTTTGTTGATGTCCTTCCTAATCATGATTATATGTTGTGGGTGCTGACACAGGCCTAACAGAGCCTGGAATAGTTTGTACAGAAGATACCATTGGAAAAAGCCATGAGCTTGATGAACTGCCCTATTCTGTTTCAGCATCAAGGCCAGTATGTTCCCATTTCTGTTCCAGGGGCAGTGTTTCAACCAACAAACAAACAAATACCTTCAAACTCAAAGTATTCCTTGAAACTACTCTCTAGCATTCTCCCAAAATAAGACTTGCCAGTGTTAAGAACCCCTCCAAAGGCACTGTGCATAGTGACAAGAAGATTAAAGTAGCAAAATCGAGAAGACAGACAAGACTGAGCAGACACAGTAATGTGGAAGGGGCTGTGGAGAACTTGGAAGGTGAGGGAAGAACATAGAAAAATTAGAGTTAATGAAAAAAAGAAAAAAGAGGAGAAGGAAATGGGAGCATCTAGCAAAATGTTAGATGGGAGAGGGCATGTGGAGGTGGTGGCAGAGAGAAGACAGGTAAAAGGTGAACTTTATTGAAGGATGACAAGCAACACAATTTGGAAGAAGCACAAATTCAGTATTTAGCAAAAAGAAGATTAGAAATGAAAGTACTTCAGTGATTCCAAAAATGTTCAGATTAGGGTTTGGTTGGTTTTTTGGGTTTTTGGTTGGTTTTTTTTGGTTTTTTGTTGGGTTTTTTTTTTTGTTTGTTTGTTTGTTTTGTTTGGCTTGGTTTTGTTTGTTCGTTTTTTTGTAAATAAATTAAAGACACTTGGTGTACTCAGAATAGACATTACTCCAGAAATGGGGTAAATGTAAAAACAGTAAGTAAAAAGGAAGAAACCAGCTGCAGGAAGTGTTCTTTTAAAAATACAGATTACTGGAAATAAGAAGCTGGTGTTGACTGAGATTTGTGCAGGTTAGGGAACTATGGTCACAGTTCTTCCTGTAAATGCAGTCCAACCGGTGGCAAGAGAAAGATTTGAAGTGTAAATAGGAAACACAGGCTGTTATTTGATCCTAACATAGGCTGTTATTCTATTCTATTCTATTCTATTCTATTCTATTCTATTCTAGTCTAGTCTAGTCTAGTCTAGTCTAGTCTATTCTCATCTTTATTGGATATGAAGTGGGAATTTTAGTATGAAAGCTTGAATTTTGTTGTAAGGAGATGGTGTGGGAAAACAAGATGAGAAGGTAAATTGTCAGACTTGGTTTAAGAAAATGCATCAGAGGAAAGTGAAGAGAAGAGAACAAGCTGTAACAAGAACTTGTAAGAGCAGGGCTGGCAAGGGAAGAAATAGCACTGAGGAAACTTCCAAAACACTATTAATGCACACCCAAGAGATGAGTGCTCAGTTCCTACGTGCACAAAAGAAGAGTGAACTTTAAGAGTGACATTTAACTGCTACAGTGAAAGCAAAGAACACAATAAATGAGAAGGTGAAGGAACGATAAAAGGTGTTTGGCTAGACTTTTCTCCCCAGAGAAAAGGCAAATTGGAGTCTCAATTCCCACAAATATTTTGAGAGAAATTAACTTGGTCCAGGAAAACTCAGGGAGAAAAAACCAAAACAGATGTTCAGATCAGACAGAAATTGTAATGATTGTTAGCACAATGTGAGTTACTCTGGCCAATGCTATACTGAAGAATATCCTTATACAGTTTCTGCTTTGAAATTTGTTTTATTTACATTTCTTCTTCATGGCCATTTTGTTAACGACTTTCAATATTTTTAGAAATCAAAGTACATTGCAAATTGCAATACACATCCAGAAATGAGACAGGTTGCATTTCAACCACTGAAGTGATGAAAATTTCAACAGAAACAGAGCATTCTTTGGTTAAACAAGAGCAGCAGTTCAAAATAGCTGTGCCTAAATCCTGTACCTGCATTTCTTTTGTCCAAATTAGCAAGAAGTGAGAACCCAACTTTTCAACTTCATTTTTCTTTTTTCAAGTATACAGAAATTACTAAATACATCTTTTAAATATTCCAATACCACAGGTAAAATTTTAACCATGTTGCACAAACTTTTTTTTTGGGAAGCTACAGAAATAAGGAAAATACAGAACACATGGAAATTACACATCAGCTAGTTGAAATGCTTAATAAATACATAAGAGCTTATCAAGACTTATGAAAATGCTTGTTTAATCCAATAATTAAAGCTCAATAAATAAAGGGGATTTTTGATATTGACTTGAACTGAAGCAAGATCAGACTTTACCGTCTTAAGGAAGTATGGTTTTATTGTAGTATTTCAGATAAAACTCTGGGTTAAAAGCTTCAATAAACATCACTTACCATGTTATGACCAATACTACTTGAGACATTTGTCTGTTTGAAGAAAAATTAGAACTAGCCTATAAATAATAATATAAAGCCCAAATAAGCAAACTACTGTCCCCTCCTTTTTTTTTTTGGTCTGGAAAATTCCACTCAAAATCTGTAGGTCATATTTTTGATGAATTTCTACAGACTTTCAAGGACTCACATGGTAGTTATTCCTTGGGTGAAGGAAGCATGAAATGAGAACAGGTGATGTAAGGCAGGCCCCTTTTGTCACTTTACATGTCCCCAGCATTTCAATTTTTAAGGTTGTGTGAAGAGCCTCACAGCAGGTCCATACAGGAAATCATCTTGATGAATGTGTCATTTTACAATACAGAAGTGACTCCAATTAATCTCTGTGTGCAGGGAGGCAGCCTATAACAAGTAGTGTGTTGTAAATTCAAAACCTTTCTTAGTACACACTGACTTCTTACACCATTAAAGCTCTTCTGAACCTTCTTGACACAACCCCTTACTGCTTCAAGGCTTGTTAATAAGGCAATGGATAGGACATAGGACCATGTCACTGTTGCCAGGGGATGTGGATGAAATTGGGAGTATAGTAACAGTAGCACTTCTAAAATTCTTCCTCTCTTCTTCAGCTTGTTTAAACATTAAGATTGTACTCTAGATTTGCTTAATCTGTGTGTATTTAGGAGTGGGGGGCAGAATGGGGGTTTCGGGTTTCTCTGGGAACAGTAGTGAACTGGAATAAGGAAATATGTAATTATACTTTCACAGAATTTCACACCTGTGAAATTCTCTTACAAGGACTGGTATTCTTCCTGTTGAACTCAGTTTTAAAATCTCATTAATCCTAATGATTAAATTCATCAAGTCCATAGCGGACAAATATCCTCATGGCAAAATTATAGGAATCGAGGAGGATTTCACTTGATGGTATTCTATAAGTCTGTACAGGATGGGCCATCTTGCTTCAGTATTACACAATGCAAGATTCAGGGGCAAACTCAAATGTGAAAATGCAGCTCATCTGCCAAGAAAAAAAAAAAAAAGGAAATAGATTCAGGCAGGACACTTCCTCCTTTTGTGTAATTACCTCTGCAAAAGATCTGCATGGCTAACAAAGTCTCTGGCAATGAGACAAGAATAAAAAAAGCTTAGTGAGTGTCTAAACAAAGTTTCCCCTCTCATTTGCCTTGGCTTCTTACAGAATATCAGGAATAGTAGTGATGCCTGGGGGCTAGGACTCACCCTAGGGCTCAGTTGGGCACCCTGGGGCCCCTTGCAGTTAAACCAGCATGGTGCCCAGCTGTTCTGGGAATGACTCTCTCTCTCTCTCTCCGTGCCTGAGCCAAAATAAGCTCAGCTACACTTAATTGGCTTCCAGCTGATCACAGCTCATGCAGCTGCCTCTGAGCTCTGCCCAGGGATTAACCTGTACGAGTTCAGGGCACTCACCCAGGCACTCAGGCTCCTCCCCAGCCCAGATGCGGTGCAGGCTGATGACCAGGGCTCAAGAGCACTCCCAGGGATGCTGGAAGACCTTCCCCACAGGCACATAAAACCCATCTCAATGTGTCTCCTTCTTAATGTAACAGGGAGAGCAGCCATATAATTTTCAAACTGTGTGGTGACTTGGCTGGTTAGCCACGGGAGTTTTCTTTCTGTGATACCCTTAAGAACTGCAGAATAAGTTTACCAGGAGGACATCTAGAGAAAGAGCTGACAGTGATTAAAACACCTTTGAACTCTTTTGGTATTACCACATGAGAAGCCCATACATAATGTGTTTGCAATGAAGTTTGCACTTTCCACACTGGGAAAAACAGTTTTTCATGGCCTGAAATACCTACCATCTTTAGGCTTCTTTAAAAAATAAATGGATGAACAAGCACTTTAAATCTTGGTGAGGAAACAGAGTTAAGGAACAAGCTCCACCCCTCAGTGAGTTAGTGAGGGTTTACAAAAATCAGTTGCACAAGCCAGTTAAAAATAAAGCAGTGGCTGGAGCAGGGAGGCAAAAAAAATTGGGACTACAGGCTATTAAAAATACTTTTCCTGTCTCAACAGGAGCAGGCTAGCTGAGAACATTTACTTAAATTCTTCTTAGGAGAATGTTTATACTTGTATTGAGATAATCCTTGTGGGGCTGATTTGATTTTGGCCTTTAATGTGTTTAACCAGCTTTGTGTCAGAGACAAGTTATATGGAGCTGTGTTGTTTGAACTGATTGCATTTTTTCTGCTAAAGAGAGAAGTTTTACTCAATTTCCAAATGAAACATCAAATTATCTAATTAGGGAAAAGCACACATAGAACAGAGGAGTTAGCAAATGAGGACAGCTTTAGCAAATAATTTGTTTCTAAACTTAAATACCTAAATTTGCAGCTATTAAGTTTCTCTTAAAGTATTTACAAATCAAGGGAGACCAAGCAGCAGTAATACCTCCACAATGCATAGAGGGTTCTGAGTAGGCAATTTGCATTTTCTGCAATTCAGAACATTATATTTAGCACATAGTGTAGTTTCCCTGTGGGTGCACAGCAATAGAAGTCAAAACAAACAGATACAAAGCGTTTTAAAAACAGCATTTCAGATGATGCATTGCCTGCTTGAAATGACAAGTCTGTACATTGCAGGGTAGGGCTAATATCCACCTCTCCTTTATAATTTGAAAGTCTGTGTTGATTTATTTTCACTCAACTTCATGTGAGACAGGGCTATTTTGAAGCCTTTTGGGAGAAGAGAAAAATATCACTGTAAAGAAACCATCTACCACGAAATTTTAAAAGTGTTTGGAAAGGAAACTCAGGAGATTTTTATCTCAAAGCCCATTCAATCATCCTTTATTTGGAACTGCTTTTAAATACTCTTCTACTGCAATGGGAGAAACTTCTCCATACCAGCTCTGAAGCCAGATATGTTCAATGTTCATTTTCATGAAGAACCACTCATAGCTACGAGGCCACTTTCTTACCACTGGGTGCCTGGAAGGACAAAGAAAAGCAAAAAAATATTAGAAGATGTGCCAAAGCATATGCATAGTCTGCTTTTTTCTTCAGCCTGGTGTGCTCAGCCAGAGTGAAACCTGAGATATGAGAACACCACCATTCATCTTTTTGGCCCTTCCTTGGTGTAAGGTTTGTGATCTTCATCACCTCAGTCTGGGGAGAACTGCAACACAGGCAGCCAGCAATCACCACCTTCACCCACTGCAGAACTCTATCTCTAAAGGTGTTGTTTGGTCTCTGAGTAACTGAAAAATAGTTAGAGAAGACTCTTTGAATGTATGTCAGGGTTGTGATTGTATCTGTTTAAAGGAAACAGTGACCTGAAAATACTACATCTTTGGTAGCCCTTGTGGTACGGAGGGAGGGCTCATAAAACTGGGTAGCAGGTAGAGTATTGTCTCTGCAAGCTGTCACCTCCGACAGCCTTCTCATCCTGTATTTTTGTCTCATTTCTCTCATCTCCTTAACAGCTAGGTCAGAAAGAATCTCCCTGACAGGGTGCAGATGTCTGCTCCCCAAGCTGCAGCGAGCATAGCTGTGGGAAGCTCAGCAGCAATGCACAGAGTGGGTACCACAGTTGGAGTCACTGTTCGCAGGAACATGGGCGGGAAGTGGTGCAAGTCTGGGCAGCGTTGGCTCACTGCTCTCTCCTCCTGCACAGGACCCTGCAGCAGAGGTGCTTGGTTTGGCAACCTCTTGGTGTCCCTCTCAATGGGAAAATTTGGTTTCCTACCATTTTCTGAGTTGTCCCTTTGAGCACCTATGATTCTGGGGTTGGTAAGTGGCATCAGATCCTGCTGGCACTAGATGTGCCCCAGCAGCCCTCACTTTATCTTTTTGACTCTTGCACCCTGACAGCAGAGCATCCTCTGCTGAGGTGCTGGTGGACTCTGGATCACATGGAAATCTAATTCTTGTGAAGTCTGTAAAGAAGGCTTGTGTGTCAATATGGCTCCATGTGTTCATGGTCCCATTTTTGCTATTGGTGGCACACACTGACAGAGTCCCATCCTGTAGGTCAGAAGGAATACCATCTCTGGGCTGTTTCAGATCCAAGCTGATCCCATTTCCCAGCAGTATTTGACTGACCAGGCAAGGTGAACCTGGAAGACAATCCCTGGCAGCCCATGTGGGAGTTGTGTGCCTCAGCTAAGGTTTAGGCTTTTCACGCCTGTAATTCTGGAAACCCACTGAAGGGCATGGGAGCACGCCCTGTGTGTGTGCTACACATCTGGGTTGTTCTTGCATTTGTTCAAAGGAGACTGTTCAGTCAGTACTATGGCTTTGAAGCAGCTGGGACATGAGGAGATGTAATTAAACTTGTAAGCTCCACCCTGAAAATATTTGTAAACCCAAAGGCAGCAGACCTCTGCTCTGTCTCTGAGTCCACTACCTGTCATAAGGTGGGGAAGAGTCATTAAAGATAACAAATACACCATGGAATTATGGAATTTCTCCTTGGAACCAGGTGACATATCTTCATAATCCCTAGATTATAAACCATTTGCTTTACCAGAGTCCAACACTAACTAACTGCATTTCCATATTTCATTTCCTCAAGAGTTACAAGGTCTGTCATTCCAAGCCACACAGAAGCCAGCATGCTTCATGGCCCCAAAGCAAAGGTCAGGCTTGTTATTTCTCAGATTTTCTGTACCAAACAGCCACATTTGTGTATTTGTCTCAAACCCGTGGGTTGCACTCTACTGCATGCCTGTTAGATACAGACCTGGAAAACATTGCTTGCTTGGCAAATTCTACTTCCTCTGGAGGCACCGTGACCATCTGTCCCGTGAGAGTCAGCCTGGCGCACCTTGGATCCTCTGGATCAATTACGTTTTTTCTGTGCACAGAGAAAATTGCTCATGAATAATAGCTTACTTGCTTTTTTAAAGGTTTTTGGAGAAGTGTGGACTCCTGCTCACATATAAAAAGCTTTGTCAAGCCTTGTGGGTCTTCTCTACTCCCAGCTATACTGTTTGGTAGAGGGTGAAGTCTGGAAGGAACACTTGATTGACATATAGCTCTGCTGTAAATAGTTGCTTAATCTTAATTTATGATCACAAAAATTGGATTAGTATATATTGGATTGTAAAAAAAATGTGAAAATGGCAGTATTCCCAGACAGATGTACAGGCCTATATTCAGGATTCTGAGAAGTAGTGAGATGGTTAGTCTGTGTCTATGCCTACAGAAAAGAGTATGAATATGTCTATCTGTATGTAAAACATAAGGTCTTTTCATTGTGCTTATCCTAGAAAATCAATCCTTGTTCATTTTTTTACCCATTTTTCAACTATTTTACACCAAATAGAAAAGTTCTCCAATTGCCTTCAGACCAAGACAGGGAAGGTACTTGTTACTTTTTGGCTCTTTGTATATAGTAATAACAAATAACTCCCATTAGTAACTGCAGGGCAATTGCTGACTCTTGACATATACAATACAAGGACATAAATCATAAGTAAATCTACCAATTGCAAAAAACCAAATGTATGAAATGACTGCAAAGGCTTGATCCTGGCAAATACTGAGCAGCCCAAAGTCCTGTCGCTAGCAGTTTGAGACTGCTTAGTGTCTCAGGGAACCATGTTCCCATGTCAGCCCAATAAACTACATTAGGAAATGAAAGCTGTATTTCTTCTTCACTGTGTTTTACTCACAGTAAATTACATCTCATTCATGTACAATTTTACTTAAAGATCTTGGCTTGAGCCCTTTAGCCTTAACTGTGTGCAATCTGCAATGGCTTAATTTTTGGTTATATTTCTCAATGTGGGTCTAGTGTATGCAGGAAACATATGGGCATCCTCCTGCAGCTAATTTAACACCTGCAGATTCTCCACAGATGGTTATGAGAGACTGTGTAGCTCACTAGATAAAATAGCTGCTTTTCTAAAGAGGCTCATAAACAGAGATATGTAAGGAAGTACAGGAGGCTGATTGATACTTGACTATGTCCGGTAAACATTTGCCACTGTCTGCAGCTTGACCTCCAAAGTGCCATTTGCAGTCACATCATCTCAGGGACACTATTTCAGTGTCCTGCTCAGTCTGGAGCAGCAGTTGAAGGGGATGTTCATTTTAACAACTTTTGGACAAATTCCACTTGTATTTGTTTCCCTCTCCCATGCTTACTGATGGGAGGAAGGGTCAAGGCCAAAGAGCAGGCTCTGACTTTCTGTCCACATCAAATTATAATTTTCTCTAGTACAACTTTTTAAGTTATGAAAGTAGTGTTCTGAGTACCCAAAAATCTGCATTCCCTGCCCAGGCACATGGATTTGTTTCTATCAGTGTGTATGCAGAGTACAAACTTGTACTTATACTTGATCTGCATGATCTACATGATCACCTTGGTACACCATAGATCCTCAGCACTGACTGCTACTGTCTACTGAAGATGTCACTTCATGTCTGGGTTCCAGTAGTCTGAAAGTGCACTGTCCCTAAGGAACTCAGCTCCATCCCCAGGGACACCTGTAGCTCCTGGGATTTCTTTTGCATAGGCTTTGGGTGTTGTGTGGCTGCCCAGTGAGATGCTCACCCACCAAAACACAAATAAATTAAGGCAAATACAGTGAACACAGCTGAAGAGAAAGAAGTGGGAATGCACCCACACTGCAGAGGGTGTCAGCTGAGGGTCTGTGTGTCCAGCAGCCAGGGCAGTGCACATTCATACTCTTGCAACTGTTGGCCCTGGATGGTGAAGTGTTCAAGTCCATTTGAAACAATCTCCTGATCTACTGTTATCTTTTATAACAATAAAATCTTAATACTGTAACCAAAGCCCTCTGCATATGTTTATATATTCAGTACATATTTAACATTTATACTGATGAAGGAAAGGGACTTCCTGCGTGCAGAAATTCAATTCAGAAAATTGCTTTAAAACAACTGTGCATCTGAATATATGATACAATTTCCTCCACAGCCAAACAGTATCATAAAACAATTGAAGAGCCAGGGAAAGCAAGAATAATTGCAAGTGTCTTTCTTGCACACAGCTCCTAAGTAGTATATGGTTAATTACTTTAAGAGAGGATTTTGAAAGAGATTGTTATTAAAGGATGTCTGTGTTTCACAGAGCAGATCGAGGTGATAGATTTTGGATGTGATCAGGAGCAGTGAGAAGTTTTGTTCTGACCTTCTCAGATTACAATTATTTGGTGGTTTTGTGCAAGTCCATGTTTATTCTGAAAGCATAGTATTTGATTTTGAGTAGGCTATAGAGCTGATGTAGCTGTGGTTAAGCAGTGAACCCTGCCTGTCTTTGCTGAGAAAGTTTTGCCTAACAGGACTAGTGTCTGATGTGACTCTTCCACAACTGACATGAAAAGCTGCTCTCCACATTTTTGGCTGACAACAAAGCCCACACACTATGCATCCATAGCTTGAATAGGTTTTTTTCATGTTTTGTTTTTTTTCCCCTGGCTTCTTCTGTTTACAGTTTTTTGTACATTCTTATGAAGCAGGGTGCTACACTGATTGACACACATAATACTATCTTCCCAGTAAAAATTATTCAAACTGAATTTTGCATATTGGAATAATATTCTAGAGGGTCGGTTTGTTTTTCTGGGAAATGACTCAAACAAATTATTTGTTGAGATTATGTGAGGTGAAGTTTTGGAAGAGCTGAACAGGGCAGTGATACATTTGAGTTCAGCATACTGTTACTACTTTATTGGTTTTGCTTTCAGGACTGCCTGTTATCATAGGGGTTTTTTTCAGATTAGGAACCTTGTATTCTAATCTGACGTTAGCATTAGCATTTTCTTTTTCAAAGGAACCCTTCATATTCTGAAGTGGATCTGCTTCTGCTTTTTTTTGGCATAGTATTTCCCTAATGATGTTTGATTACTTTTATACTTCTTAAACCATCAAAACCCACTAAACTTACAACTACCATTTCTAAATGTTGTGAATGGGTCTTCAGTTTTCAGTGTTATTGCCAGTGCAACTAATACAAATGCAGGATTTGCTTCCTTGGAGCAAGGTGATATAGTCAGGGATTTATGTCATATTTTTACTAAAGATAATAAATGGATATTTACTAAAACATTCCTCACTTGCATCTGTAGAGGTCTAGTCATGCATTCACTAGACATTTCTTGCCTCTGTATAAATACGTATCAGCTCTCAGTCCCTGAGTTCCTCTCATCTTTGCTGGCACAAGAACAAGTACATGCAAGGAGCGGCTTTATGTAACATTTGTGTGCTGCTGACTGGGTGTGAGGGGGAGGCAGAGTCGGGGTAGACATAATGCTCTGTTGAGGAAACCCAAAGTGGTGCCTCAGGTGGTTTGTCTTTTCCAGAATCAAGCCCTCCGTCTCCATGGAGAGGACTTCATGAATGCCATAGTAAAACATGAACTGAGGGGAAGAGAAAGCAGGTAACTGTGAAAGAAAACCAAGCAATAGGGAACACATTCTTTTTTTTTCATGCTTATTTCAAATGCATATGCTTTGTTGCAGAAAATTAGGAAGGCCAGATTAAAATGGAAGAAGATTCAGTTTATGCATTTTATAAGACAACAGTGTATTAAGAGATATCATCTTCATTATTCATCTGGTCTGTGAAGACAGAAGAATTGATTGTTCCTGTTCCTCTGCTTACAGTGAGCAAAGTAGGTATGCAGAGTTTGACCCAGTCCAGGCAGTTTTCTTCCAAGTGTGTGAGATGATATCACCTACAAAGGTGCCAGCTTTACTGAGCTTAAGGAAAGGCCTGCATCCAAGTAAAAAGTATTTCCCAACAGAAATGCAATGCTGCAAAGCACACTGCTAATGACCATGTCCCACTTATTTTACTATGTAACGCTTCCGCAATTTCTGGGTCCTGGTTCAAGAGTGCTTCAGAGTAAAGAGTGCCACCTACTCATTAAATTGTTTACTACACTAGCCATCTCTCGGAGTTTAATTAGAAGGTTTTTACACAGCAACTATCCAAGTCCAGGTGTTATGAACCTATACTTCAAGCTGCTGTGGTTATATTGGCACACGTGATGATGATGTTGGGACTTGGTTAGGATTCCCTTTCACAGGTGAGATCTGTGCTTTGACTGATGATGGTCTGTCTCCTGGTTTCTGACCAAAGTATCCCTGAGTATTATCTTCATTCTCAGCCTCTGCAATCCATTAGTGAGGTGACACTGATCTGCCACAGATCAACAGGAAAAGCAAATTAAGAGTTTGGAAGTCACTTGGGAAGGAAAGCCAGGTACTCCCAAGAAGGAACTGGTAGGAGAAAGGCAGGAGGGTTCAGTACTGTTCCACTCTGGGTCTATACAGAGGAATCCCTCTCTTTTTCTTCTTCCCCAGACTCATTTTCCCACAAAGGAGCTGACATCCTTCTCCTCCACTCCCTGAGGAAACAAGACCTACCACCCTCCCTGGGAGGATACACAATATGTCCCCTGAACACATTTCTCACTGCCGTGTGAGAAATCACTGCTCTTGTCCCTCTACTTCTTCAGAGCTGAAGAGAAAAGAAGTTAGGAAAGAGCTTTCTCCTATTGCAGAGAAGAAGAGACAGACAGCCAAGAAGAAAGGTCCAGAGAACAATTTCCCTACATTTTTTTTTTTCTATTTTAAAGCACACAGCTCATGAGTGGAATAAGGGCAATGACTGCCTCCACACAATCTAAGCTCTCCTATAATGTTAGCAGTCATGAAAACCCATGTAATTAGGAGATGGGGATTGGCTGCTGACACAGCTCATCCCTGTCACCTCCCATGGATGCAAGGTAGGTGACTCTGTCACACCCTACACAGGGCTCCTCTTCACATAGCCTCAAACTGGCACAAGGTGAAAAGGCAGAGTTATTTTTTACTACATAAAATGCATCATAGGATTTTTGTCCCCAAAAATCTACAGAAAGGAAGGGAGGGAATGCTCAGTCCTTAGAGAATTACTGTAAAGTGCATATAATTTTGATTCATAAATGTGATTAATTTGGAAAAGTAAGTTACTCTTCTCATTCATTTCATTTGTTCACCACTAACTACCAGAGTCTCTGAAGCAGAAAGAATGTATTGGTGCTGCTAATCTGCATGGCATGAACGTCAAACAAAATCTCCACTGAAAGCAATTTCATAATCTGAAAAGCTGTTGCTGGCCTTCAACCGGATATGGCTAGGCAGATCTGCCCTGCTCTGATTTTGACAAGAATTTCTTTATCAGCCCTGTTTGGGAGCCAGCAAAGTTAGAACATATTTGCTTTTGGAATAGGTCTTCTGAATCTGAAGTCAAGTCAGGGAGCTAAAGTGTATTGGCGTAGTGACTATTCTATTCATCTAAGTGAGCCTGTGCTCCTAGTATATGTGTTTTAATATGTTAAGGTGTTTCATATGTTAATGTTTATAATAGTTAATGTGTTTTAAATAATTTCATTCTTTCTAGAAGATAATCCTTTGTAAACTGTTTTAATTACAATGTGTTACATGAAGCCAGTCTGTTTGCCTCTCTCCGTTGACAATAACAATGCATTTCTTCAGCTGAACTCTGTGTTTCAGACAGGAAGCTTTTATATAGTTTAACCATAGACAATTCATGGAGAAAAAAAAAAGAATCACAGCATCAACTATTTTTGTAAACAGAGTCAGAGAAACACTGAAAAGGAATTTTAGGAAGTTGGTTATTTAAGAATACAGGAAAAATAGTAATTTAGAGCTGTATTGTGCACATTGGGTCATGATGATAATAGGTTTCATGTTTGACTTTCTAATTTGGTACCTTCATTTTAAAATTTTTTTACATACAGATTTTTTTAACTACAAATTTTTTAGGAACAACTACTGACATAATTATTTGCATATGACTAAAAAGGGCCAATATAAATACCAGAACTAGAAATATGTCTGTGCCACAGAATCAGGAGGTGGATCTCAAGAATTGATGGATGTCTGAATTCAGTCTTTGTCTTCTGCATGCGTAATTTCTCATTGTGTGAAGGTACAGTACCAGATTTCTTTGTCACATTAATCCTCGTATTAACAACAGTGACTCTACAAACCCAGCAGTAGTTATACGTTGAGTGGCCATATGACATCTCAAAGGTTATGCCTTCCACCCATGGCAGCCTTATTGTCCCTCAGGATTGCCCAGGGAATGAAGCTGGATGTTTGTGCATGCTGCCAATCCACCACACAGCAGGAACCCAGACCCACAAAATTCCTCTTCTCTTCCCATGGCTTGGTGGCTCAGCACTTCCTGCCAACATTTTCCATGCAGCATTTAGGAAACCTACAGAGTCAGCTTATGCCCACTGAAGACATCTGCCTGATCATGCCAATCTGCTACCTCAAGCACCAGATGAGCATGGTAGGTAAAATGGCTCTGATGGAGATCATAAATCAGGAGGGGAATCTGAATTCATGAAAATCACTCATGGTCTGCAGTGTGGATTTGAAACACCATCCTCAGCTAATAGCAGGAAAAAACCAAAGGTGGACTGACTCCAAAGCTCGCTGCTTTCCCCTTGTATGAAAGCCAGTTCATGGCAGCCACATAACTGCTCCTTCTCTAAGAAAGCTGCAGTGTGTCCCTGTGAATGTGCTGAACCTGGTGTCAAGGAGGTGACACACATTTAAAATTAATTGCCTGTTTTCCAGGCTGCAGCTGTAATGAGGCAGACTCAGGAGCTTACTTGGAAAGAGGAATCCTCTGAGCAGCCTGTGTGTTGTGAAATGTGTTTAGAACAATAGCTGCTCTATTCTTTCATGTTGGGCTTGGTCTTACTCCCTCTGAAAGCTGCAGGAATGGAACTCAATCTTTTCAGCTTGTCAGTGGCACAGACATACCAGCTTAGTCTATTTATAGCCCTGAACCATTTAATTTTTCTTGCCTCTATTATCCATTTATCAGCCTTCAGATAAAATGCTGTGTAGTTACTAACAAATGCTGTCTCTATCCTGGCCATCAGAGCCTTCTCAGAGAGGGGCAGCCCATCTCCCTCTGGGAAATGGTAATCTCTAGGTCAGAGATGAGGAATCCAAACTGTAACTGCAATACTAAAATGTCTTGCAATTAGTGCCTAGTCAGATGTGTCTCGGCTTGCTTTCTTTCAATATTAAATGTTATTTTTCTTATTAGTCTAGGGTTTTCAAATTTTCTCTCCAGCTGATTAAATATTGAGGCTGGAACACCATAAAGGCCAGTCTGTATTCCTCACATCCTTGAAAGGGAAAACATTCATTGTCAAGGTTTGGAACTTGAGTCTGTTCTGAAACAAAACAAATGAAATTTGCTACTAAATAAATTTAATATCAAATTGGTGTACACAAGTCACTTGAAACTCATTAGGTACACGAAGACATTGAAATGTCAGCTATGTTTTCTTTCTAAAGGCCAGAGATTTCTTTTGCATGCAATAGGTCAGAAACATTTTTCAGGAGAGTGCCAAATACTCCCAGGAGCATTGGCTACAGGCACCGATCAGCTTTCACATTTATTTTGATTCTTGCAACTCAGAGTAGATTAATAATGGAATTCTAATGAAGTTCCACATGAAAACAAGCTACATATGCATTGCCGGCATACAGGGACATGAACTTTCTCACACAGAATATTACTCATTTAGCTATTTTACATAATTATTTTGAAACCAAAACAATTAATGATGCACTTGAAGAGGATGTCTTGACAAGAATGACACTTTCCTTTGCAAAGAAAACCTCACAGATAGCATTTTAATACTAGCAGGACCTGAGGTCTCACTGAGGGAAAGGTCTTGCCTCCCATGTAGTGCTAGTAAAGAAGACTTTTGCTGTACCAAACTTGAGCCATCACATAAAGCTCTGCACTGAGGATGCTGTGTGCTGTTTGCATGGCACAGCCTGTCTGTCTCAGCTGGCCAGGGGGACACTGAACCTGGGAACAGGCCATCCCAAGCACTGGCAGTAGGGCCTGACACCTTGTTGTTTTCTTCAGTGTCACACAGAGTGTGACACACAGTGTCACACAGAGTGTGCTGGGCTGCAATTTCAGATGGTGCTGCTTTTAAATGCAAAAATCGCTCATGGTTTCCTAGTTTAAAACATACATTAATTTCTGACCCCGCTTATAGGGGAAGGAAAGAGAAGAAAGGTGAAGTCCAGTGCTTATACCCTTCCTTGCTGAGAGACAGCCTCAAAGCTTGCTCACATTTTCATACCATCAAAACCAAAAATTGTAGCTCAAGTAAAAACACAACTTTTCATTGTCTGTATTGCTTGTCCTTTGCTCTAATACAAACCAACATCTGTTCTAGATGAGAATTTCAGAAATAATGAAAAAGAAACTGAAGGTAAAAACAAAATAAATAATGTATGGAACACTGATCAAACTCTGAACCTGTGTACTCAATTCAGTAGTAAGCTCAATATTTGGAGTATGGTTACCTGCTAAAATGAGAATATTCTATTTTTCACCACCTTCTCTTTTCCTTTCCCCTCTCCTTTGCTCTTCTCTGGCTCTTGAGGAGCTGATTCAAGTTACTAAGACAGTAGAAATATCATCCAGAAAAAAAAAAACCCCAAGAGGTTTCCGCTGGGTTACTGAGCAAAAATAGGCCCACCATATGGTCAGCTGGAGGGTGGGGGTGGTATTCCAAGGCCAGGAGCAGTACTGGCCACAGGATGAAAAGAAGAAAGATCAACAGAAAAACTTATTCTTGCTGTCAGGATCATTTTCTTCACATTTGCGTTTCAGCTCAGGCTGAGGCAAAGCCCAAAAGTGAGGGGGGCAGGGTAGCACATGACTGATGGTGGGGAGGGAGAGTAGGGATGTGGCAAATGGTAATTAGTTTGGACTAAGCTGTTTTGGAAATCCAGGTTTAGCTTCTTGGCCCAGAGAACTCTTCTCACCAGAGAGCACAGTCTCAGGCTGCAGAGGGGACTGGAGAGTCAGGTGACAGAATCCAGGTTTCCCTGGCTGCAAAACAAGCAGCAGCAAACATCTGTCATACTGATTAAAAGAGTAGGGATTTGAAAATTAATAGTGGTGTAATAAAAAGACATCGAATAAATATCCTCAAAGATTTGTGGTGTATATGGATTTGATATTTCTGTAAATCATGCAGCATTTCTCTTTTGTTGTGAATTGGCACTTCCCAAACAGGTAAATAGGGCAGTGATGTTGCTAGGCCATAAGAGACAAAGACTTTCAAGAGTAGCTGTTTAAAGTTAGAGATCAAAGGCCACACTTTAAGTGCCTAAGTGGGTGTGTGGTTTTCAGAAGTGCTCAACATTACCACATCATCAATGGAAGCTTCTCTGAGTCTTGGGCCGCTGAAAATAGGGCATTGAGTAGTAGGACATAGGACTTAAAATACATTTTTAAGCACTTAGTCTGGATGGTAAGTTTACTATTAGACTGAATGAAAAAGCTCAGAAAGCAGGAATAAATGCCATTAAGCCTGCAGTGAAAGAACGGACATATTTATTTTCTAAATTATTAATCCAAAATATTTAATGAAAATATTTAAGCAATAAGCAGAACCATTCCAGTGTTAACTTCAGCACTTCACTGACCTCCTCAAGCATTCAAGACTGAATTATCTTAACAAATGTTGGTGATAGAAGTTTCCTGTTAGGTGTCTGACATTGTAAGAGGAAGCCATGATTTCCATTCCTTGTGAACAGGATGTCAGCCTGAAATTATCTGTACTGCTTCGGACTAAGAAACATTTCATTTTTCCACCATATAACTCCCTAGAAAAAAATATATTCTGAAGACAAATACAGATAAGTGTAACAGTGGTGTTTTATATTTGCCATTCCCTGCTTTTCCCAGGGTTCTTCTCAGCTAGCAGGCTTGAGAGCTGGGATGATACTCAAGGCAATCCTCAGCTGGGGAAATCTAGGCTTAAGATAAAACCTCTCCTTCCCCAAAGAGGACCTTAAGTTGGAATAAAAACTGTTAATACCATTTCTTTCTGAAGGAGTCTGTTCTTACCAGTCCTCTCTCTCTCTCTCTCCTTGGAACATCAGCTAAGACCTCCTTTGGTAACAGAGTTCTGTCTGACACAATTTCAGTGTCATGCACCTCGTCACGTAAAGAGGCCCTTGTAAATAACACTTCACACAAGGCTGACCCAGCCAAGTGTGCCACACGATTGACTGTAAACAAACATACGGTAGAGATATGTCTTTTTCAAGGAGACAAGAATGGAGGGGGAAATTGAATCACCTTTGAGGTTACATACATGCATTTTACACATGTAAAGCTTTGGGGATCTGAAGTTATTCATTATATGCAAAGAATGGAATGGAGCTGTTGGAGCAAGTCCAGAGGAGGACATGAAGATGATCATAGGGTTGGAGCACCTCTCCAGCAAAGACAGGCAGAGCAGCTGGGGTTGTTCAGCCTGGAGAAGGCTCCAGGGAGACCTCATAAGCAAACTTCCAGTACCTAAAGGGAGCCTGCAAGGAAGCTGGGGAGGGACTTCTCACAAGGGCATGTAGGGATAATGGATTTGAACTAAAAGAGAGCAAGTTTTGTTTAGATGCTAGGAAGAAATTCTTTGCTGTGAGGGTGATGAGACCCTGGAACAGGTTGTCCAGAGAAGCTGAGGATGTTCCATACTGGGAAGTGCTCAAGGCCGGCTGGATGCAGCTTTGTGCAACCTGGTATAGTGGAAAGTGTCCCTGTCTGTGGCAGGGGGTTGGACTTAGAATCACAGAATGGTTTGTGTTGGAAAAAACCTTAAGGGCCATCCAAGATTCTATGACATGATTCAGAAGAAGTCAACTCACTGCTGTCTCTGCAGAGAAGCACTGGGGATTGGATGTAGATTGGTAAACCTCAGACATGAATTTTTTCTACTTGGAGGGTCATTTACCGACTGTTGGTGATATACAAGCTGTAAAAAAATTGCAAAGATATCACATTCCATCATATTCTCTTGAAGAGGAGGAAATCAGATGGAGTGTCACAGGCCTGAGCATATAACTTGTGAACTGAAAGCCTGAGATCCTCTTACAGACCCCAGAGAGCTGGAGCCCTGTCAAGGCATTTAGCAAGGCCTCCAGAGTTTTCAGCAGAGCAAAGATGTGAATTGGATAGCCTCTAAAACTCTATGGATTTTATTGGGTAGATAACTATAGACTATTACAGGATCTTGAACACCTAGATTTTATGTAGGCACGTCCAATAAGATATTAAACTTTAGGTATGTTAATGTTCAAGCTGAAAGCCACTCCACCTGTTGATACTACAATGTACTTCAGTGACACCTCTGCTTTTCTCTACTATGCTTTACCAGGGGAATTTACTGGAAAACAAACAAGCAACCAAAAAATCAATATAGGAAGGAGAATGTAGCTGATTCTGAGAGCCAAAAATAAATGCAAATCATTGAAGGTGGGGACCCAGAATTCTGCTCTGAGGTCTCTGTTCTCACTGAAGGTGGTAAGAGGCAATGAAACTGTTACCTGCAGAAATTTCCATCTGCCTCTGGAAGGGTCAGAGAAGCCATGGGATTCTTCAGAAGATCCGTCACAGTGTTATCTTTTGGTGTCACGTAAAAGAAAGGGACTCCAGTGCTGTTATTGATGGGACCATCGCTGAGAAGTAAACAGTTCCCATAGGGCATACCTTGGATCTGCAAAATCCAAATAAGCAACTGGTTACATCTTTGCACATAGACCTTTTCAAGGCGGGGGATTCCCTCGAGGGCTCTAGCAGAGAGGACAGTCAGCCCCATTGCTCCCACTTTGTTACCATCATGAGAGAGCATTTCTTCTAAATCACATCTACCTCCTCTAAATTAGAACTATCATGCTTCTATGAAAACAGATCTCGCTTCTATTTCTTCTCTCTAGTCCTGTCCATGACACCATCAGGAACATTTTCTCTTACACTAAGCTTAAAGGAACTACCAAATTAAAAATGTTTAAGTGCATGAGTATCTTTTTTTGCTGCCATTGATGCCAGGAAATGTTTACTCTAAACCAGTGCTCATACCTTTCCTTAAAGCCAAAAAAATTTGGCCTAATTTGGCCTTGATTCAGGCTGCTTTTTACTCTAATAGTGCCTCCTCTTTTGCTTTTGACTTGCAATGTGATTGCATTGGTTTGCAAAAACAAGAAAGCATTTGAACTAGAATTGTGTTTGACTGGACATCAGCTCAGCTTCCTGGGCAGGAACATCAAGCTCCTGATGTGGGGGGGTGTCTCAACTACCAAGCCAGCCAAAGTAAAATCTCCCCTCATGGCAGAGAAGGGACACGAAGGAGCCAAGTTTTCAAAAAGATTTTCTGCCATACACTGCCCTGTGTACACACAGTGGTTATAATGCATGCAAAAATGTCCTTGCCCAGTTGTGACACTCATTAATGTGCTTCAGAATGACATATACTCCTACTATGCTTTTCATCCCACTATAAATAGCAATGACAGATATTCAATTAATTGCTCCTTCTTTTCATGTCTTCAGATATTTTTTCCTCATGGTCTATTAAATGTCAATCAGTAAAATTATCTGTCAATACATTAAATCTTTTACAACAAAATCAAATTAAATATGAATAGTTAATAAGAAAACCCTGGATGATGTTGTTGCCTGGGTAGCCTGCTTTCAGATTTTTAATGTTTATACGCCTTTAAAGTTTTAATGCTTACAGTGCCTATAAATGGCCTTTGTTGGCTTTCCTTAGAAGTAATGCTTTAATGATATTACATAATTTAGAAAATTCAAATCCTTGTTTATTTATAAGAGTTGCAATTAAAGAAAAACCCTCTCAGTAATATTGCAGGGCATGTTCCCGTTGCCTAATATAGTCAGAATGTCATGCAAAGTTAATGTTATTCTGGATTCTCAAAAATAATTGTGATCACAGGCAGCATGGTTCAGCATTCAAAGCAGCAAACACCACCACCCGAATTTCAAATTTTATTACGAATCATATTCATTTAGTAGTATCTTTTTGTCAGTCTGTTACTTTGTATTCCACAATAACATTAACTCCCACTAACTCAGCCAGACGTACGTGCTTCTAAATTTAATTCAAAATCATAAGATAATTAAGCTGTGAATACTTTCAACAGAAAGAATGTTTTTGTTTTTTTTTTTTTAATTTACTTATTTCTCTTTTTTCCCTCTTTTGTCTGAGTGGTACTAGATGCTGTGTCTCATCCGAACGTTTCACTTTAAAAAAGGAAATACTTTAAAGCTGGAAAAAAGAATGACCCCAACAGCAGACCAGCTATTTTATTGTTCCTGACAGAGAAATCGCCTTTTAAGCTGGTACACCTGGACGGACGGGCAGATTTTGTGGTAGCCCAGCAGGCTCTCCTCCTCCTCCTCATCCTCCTGAAACAGCCCCTTTCCAAAGCCTGCGATGCAGCTCTGCCTTCCGGCCTTGAGATTTTGCTCTTTTTGGTGTCTCTCTGGTGCGGTTTTTAGCGTGCATCCTCCCTCCCTGCGCTCCGAGCACGATTTCCCCTCGGGAGTTTGCGCCGCTCGTCCGCCGGTAAGGCGAGGCGCGGGCGCCGCGGGCTCCGTACCTTTCCTCGGGCGGCCCGCGTCGCCACGAAGCCCCAGGTGCTGTGCTGGGCGAGGAAGCGGGCGGTCCCGGCGCGTCCCGGCGCCCCGCCGCCCTCCCGCCGGTAGGAGAACATCCTGGAGGGGGCGGCCCCCGGGCCCGGCCGCCGCGGCCCCGGCGCCGAGCCCAGCGCCGCATCCTCGCGGTACGCCGAGGCCGGGTAGCTCTGCTTCCAGAGGCCGCCCGCTTCCTCCAGCAGCGCGGGCAGCGCCTCCTCGGTGGAGGAGCTGTGCAGCTCGTCCGCCGCCGCCCCCGCCTCGGGCAGCGGCCACGACACGGAGCTGACCACCACGTACCCCCCCGCGGCGCCGCACAGCAGCGCCGGCAGCAGCCAGCACGGCCACGGCCGCCGCGCCGACATCTTCTGCGG
>NW_024503457.1:6193076-6263076 GCF_017590055.1 Onychostruthus taczanowskii | reverse complement strand
TGCGAAAACTGTTGAAGAAACACATCTTTGTCATATATCAGAATTGGCTCTAAAGCTGAATCAACGGATTAATAGGGTTATTTGTAATGATATTGTCCTCGTAAAGGCTTTATTATTTAGGAATCAGAGCTGGAAATTGTAATTCCTTTAATGATTTTTCATCACATAAATTAGCCTGCCTCAACTCCTCCGTCTAGAAGGCAAGAGGAGAGGTTGAGCTGGTCCTCTTCCTCATTCTTACGCAAAATCTGCTCATTTGGATGGATCCCAAATTTTAAAGAAACCAGTTCCTGGAAGAAATGCAGAATGCCAGTGCTCTCAAGACTTTCACAGGGCATCTCGTTTCAACACCGACTGCCTGCATTTTATCGGAGTACTAAAGGACACATTGAAATTATTTTGTTCTGGCACTGGCATGTGTTGTGATGTGTATGCATTCAATTGCACTTGACAAATCTTTGGGGCAAACAAAATGGTCTAATGTAAGGAAATATCTTAACATATTCCAAAATGACATTTTTAGACCAAACATGTGTTCGATTGATTTGCCTTCTCCAGAGATCACTTTTGAATGCAGGCCAGCAATAAGCGGGGGGGCAGGCTCTCGCTGAAGGCCAGGCGGGTCAGCCGTGCTTCCGCTGGTATTTCCTGCGCTGCAGAGTCCCGTACCTAACTGTACAAATAGCTCCACATGGCATCCTGAGAGCGTGCCAGGGAATTTTATGATCGCACGCCAAGTATGGTTGTCAGGTTCCACTCCACTGCTGTGTGTGTATGTGTGTGCTCATATGTGTGTGTGGCTGAAGCTAACTTCAGACTGAGTAATTACCATAATCCAAACAGGGCCTTTACCATCTTATTTGCATTCAGCCAGCAGTGCTGTTTTTATCAGCACCACTACTGAATTGTTGCAAAGTTTTAATTATCTTGACAACTCTCCTTTTTTTTTTTTTTTTTTTTTAATTCCTTTTTTTTTCCTCTCTCCCCTCTTGGGTTGTGTTTGGATTTCAGCAGTCATCCCCCTATGGCAGCAATCACATTTCTGCAATGAGGAAGCTTTCTCACTTTTTCTTCTAGTATTTATAAGCAGCCACAAAGGCTGCTTAGAAAGGGGCAGAAATGGAGTGAGGTTGTATTTATTAGTTAGTGCCTAATTTTTTTTTCAGCAAAAGTCACTCCAGATGCCTCTTTTTGAATTGCACTTGAAGCCCTGGCGTAACTTTACACACGTGTGTAAGCTTGCAGAATTGAAAGAAAACCATTTCCTTTGCAGAGATACCCCCTTGCATAAATGTTTGCCAAAATAGAGCTTTAGTTGTCATGTTTTGAATATTTCCATAATCTTTTGATTTAGGATTAATATAAAGTGTATCATGTCACTTATATTTGCTCTCTCTCAAACACCCCACATTTTCAGTATTTGAATGCTGTTAGACAAATTCAACCTTGAAATAAGACACCGTCTCCTAGCAGTAAGGGTAATTAAACACTGGAAGAGCTTACCCAGGGAGGAGGTAGA
Organism: Onychostruthus taczanowskii; assembly: GCF_017590055.1. Taxonomy (NCBI): domain Eukaryota; kingdom Metazoa; phylum Chordata; class Aves; order Passeriformes; family Passeridae; genus Onychostruthus; species Onychostruthus taczanowskii. The sequence continues at coordinate 6,261,557 of NW_024503457.1, read as the reverse complement.
CTCACCATAGCTTGGAGTCTTTAAAATGAGATTAGACATCTTTCTGAAAGACATTGTTTAATCCAGCTACTTGGGAAAGATTCTAGTGCATGTATACAGAGGGTCAGAGGAGAAGATTGCCAAAGCCCCTTTTGACTTCTCAGACAGATGTTCTAGAAATATGTGTTCAGATATGTTTTGGTTCAACATTTAAAGAGCAACTATAACATCTACATACAAAAATTGGTTTTTGGTAACATTAAGACTAAATAGGTTTTTAAACTTTGTTGTCCACTGCAGACAATAATGCTCTGCCTGCTGGGTTTTGCACTACCTTTTGTTTTGCTTTTATAAATATCTACAAATCACGAAGTTTAATGCAGAATAAAATACTCCAATATGGGATTGCTACGGAGGAATAGACAGCTTTAAAGCCTAGAGATTCACAAGCAGAACAAATGCAAAAATTGTTTCTAGTCTGTTGGCATCTCAGGTACACTAGATGTTTTAAAAATAAACCAAATTAATGTATTTTTCTAACCATGGAATATTATGACTGTATTTGGCACCTCGTCTCTTAAAGTTTATGCATTAGATTGCATATAATTGCCATCTAACAGTGTGGTAGTATTCTGTTCATCTGAAAGATAGACAAATTCTGTTTAACAGTCCTTATACATTCCTTTTTCTGCATTTTGGTCTTATGAACACCTTATCCTTGTTGTCCCTTTAAAAGGAAAAAAAAATAAAGGTAAAAACCATTAGGGATTTCTCTTTAAATCCAGCAATCTATGCATACTACTAAGAATCAATGCTCTGTAAGCTGTCTGGTGTTCTGCAATAAATTCTAGCTTTTATAGACTTTTTCTGGGCCAGGTAGCTGTTAATGCCATAGAAATTGATTATTTGTGGTCTTCTTATCACTGCTTAAAATATCTAATTGCTTTTTCTCCACAGATTTGGATTTGGCTTGCTTGATGCTGGACGATTAATGAAGGAAGCCCTAACTGGACAAATGTTGGTCTCCTGAGACAATGTGTTGTTGATAACAGGTCTGATTTGAGCAAGTCTAGTCAAATTCAATTTTAATAGTATTTAAAGGCACACACAGGACACATACAGCTGAGCCTTCGGCTGGTTTGCCTGTTTTTTAAATGTCTGTTGTGTTACCAAAGCTTATTCCCATTAAGTATTAAACTTTGCAAGGCAGTAAAGACACATACCTGTCAGCTGCAGAGACAAAAATTCAGCCTCAGTATAGCAGAATTTGTTCAAAATTTGCCTTTCTTCTTTCATACTTATGAAGACTGGAATATGTAATTCATCACTACATGACTGTTCCTGTGGAGGAATTATTGCACTCTGATTATTTTGAACCCTAAAAATTATTGATTGAGGTAAAGAAGAGACAAGAAGGTATTGCAATCAGTTCTCAATCTAGTAAGGGCAACCTACTTAAAGGCAGCTAATCCTTAGCCTAAAAGCTGTATGCAGTTGCTACTGCTCCTACAGGACTTTTCACACCTCTGTGCCTGTGTCATTTATGTGAAGTTAAGTACAAAACGTTTTCCGCTGCACTACCAAAATCAAGATAACCACCAAACATCAAGGCACTACCTTACTGGATTTCTGCATTGACTGTGAAATTCAGCTCACAGCTCCAGCTGAGGAGGGAAAAGGTCTCACATGCAACCAGAATTCTGGACTTCAGGATGTCTCCCCTCTCATAAAGTGGAAGCAATGACACCTAAAGTCAGTAGGGTCTAGAGTACTTTCCTTCTTCCAAGACCTCCCATTTTCTAGAGAAAGGTAAAACCAGGGGGAAGTGGAAGATGCATTTGTGCACCTTACACCTCTTCTGACCACAGTACTAGCCTCTCTTTGTCCCTAAAGAAGGTTATGGATACAGAGTCTAATGGCCAGCTCCCTGCAGGTCTAGGTATGGCACTGCACATTGTTTTAAGCACCGCTTTGCAGAAGTGACTGTGTTTTCTTGTGCGGTATTTGTTGTCTTTTGTATTCTCTGGAGGAAAGGTAGAAATCTCAGAGGGGGAAGAAAAACTGATGGACATGGAAAGTCAAGAACACAAGGTCCATCCTCCAGTTCCAGCAATTACCTGTAATCATAGCCCTTTTCAGCAAAGTGGCCCCTAGCCAGTTTGGGACCTGGAGTCCTCTCCTCTGGCTGATGTTAACAATATTTGCTTCAAATAAATCGATAACCCTGTTCGTGTCTCTTGCAGCATTATCATAGTCCCAGCAGTGATGATGTAAACTCATGTTTTACCTAACAGCCTGAGTATGAGGTTACCCCAGGTCTGTCTCAAGACATGGAACAGTCAGACTTGTCACTGCCACCCTGCAGAGACCCCCCACTTAGACACAATGCTCTGAAGCAGGGTGTTCCCTCTCTGCATGCCATCTTTAGGAAAAAAATTAAGATTTATTAGTGTGGAGAAAACAAGAGACAGACCATAATTTACTTTTTTTCCTGCTGTGCAGGTACAGAGCAGTTACATACAATGAGCTCATCTCACAAGCCACGGTGTCTTTTTGTTTATCAGTTTCAGCCAGATTAATGTTAAGATAAACTGTGTAAAAACAGCTGGTTTTGTGCACCTATGGATCAATGCTGTCTGCATGTTTTCCAAATATTTTTGTAGAAAAGGCAGGAATGAAGTAGAAATGTGTATTCCTGTGAGGTGCTTGCTTCCCAAAGATATTGCTCTATTCAATCCTGCCGTAATTCTCCAGCAAAGCAATGCAGAGTGTTACACCCCTGAGGGACAGGAGCACTCTCCCCTTTCTCTGGATCAATGTGATATGTAAAAGGCACAGCAAGGAAGTCTGTTTCTCAATATTGTACCTATTTGAGGCTCCTGAAAGTGTGATTAATTGGGAGTGATTAATTAAACCATGAGTCATGACCTCCTTATTTTTTCTGTCACATTACTTATGAACAAGAGGGAAGTCAGTGTAGTTAAATGGTATAAGACAGTAAATTTAGAAGAAATAAAAAAAATTAGTTGTGTTGCATGTGGTCAACATGTGGGATTTCCTGCTACAGGTGACCATCTGATAAATAGGGTTCCTTGATTGAAAAGAATAGTTGTTAATGCAATTACCATAACAGATGGAACCATCACTGTATTTCTGGGACTTCTGGGTGTACTGGGAAGGCAGAAGTGAGTCCTGCTTGGTTAATAAAGCAAGAGCAAATGCACCATGTGCTGGGAAGTCAAGCAGGAGTGCTGTTCTCCATGGGCAACAGCACTGCACTATTAGCTTGATCTATGACTTGCCATTTCATGGTTTGGTTGGCTGTTTATTTGTCTGTCTTTTTAATTCCTTTGGAAAATACAGTACTGGCTCTTTCTGTTGACTGAATGACCAGGCTTGGGAAGAAGACATAGCATTCTTCTTCTCTGACCTTTATATCAAAATTGATTAACAATAATTCTTTTGCAGAAAAGGATTGACAATAAGATGTGGATGTTCATCTTTAATGAACTCTAGTCAACAAGTGGAAGCCAGCTAAGTTTGATGATGCACCTTCTCAGTAACAGCTGAATATTTGCTCCTCAAAATGGTAAAGTAATGGTGTATTCATTGATAATATGAAGAACCACCTGTTGCTCTACTTGGATTTTTCGTGTCTGTCATATAATTTCTTGGGACCTTTCTCATTAGTGGTAATAGCAGGATATGCTGGTTAGTATTCATGCAGTCAGAAATGGTAATTTGTAAGAATAAAATTAATAAATAAGAATTAGAGGCTGTGTAATCCTGTAAAATATTGAGTTTTATGTTTATGTATTTTAATCTATGTAAAGTAAGAAGTCCACTCATAACTTAATTGGTTTTGCTTGTTATCATGTTTGGCATTTTAGAGAAGAGTTCACTGAAAGGGGTCTATTTTATATTGTTCTCACTTTCTAATATAACACTCTTATTTAAAAGACTCTTTGTTTTCAATTATGAAAATACTTTCCTGATCTCATTAGCCAAAAAAAAATGAAGAGCTGTTTTTCCTTTTTATTTGTGACAATACAAATTAAACACACCTATGGCAAACCAATTACTGTGTTTATTCTTTTTATACAGAGCAAGCCTGTTAGCTGCAAATGTGAAGAGATGAAGCAAGCAAAAAAGAAAAAATGTGAAGAGCTTTCCTGCCATATCATCCCTGTATCAGATAGTTTTAGGATCAATGAATGAATAGGTATGTAAAAGAGACTGTTATTCTACAGAGAAGGACTATTTCAGAGAAATGAAGGGGAGAAATTAAAAGGCAGATCAGTACATTGTCACTATATGATGACAATATTAGAGAAAGAACCTCATTTGACTTTTTTTGATTTTGGATCTTTACAGTGGAAGAGAATTACAGAGAGGTCTAGATAATAATATCTGTTATTTTATCAAGTGTTGCCACAGTACCAATATTTTTGTTTTCTTTTTGGAATTATTCATGTAAGAGAAACCACTCTGCTGTATAAGTTAAAAGTTCACATTCTGTCCTTCATTTTTGCACTTTACATTATAAGACACTTTGTTTACCCTAGTGGTAATAGATATCATCACCTTTGGTTAACCATGAAAGTGTTGATTTTCAAATTACTAGAAGTTTTAATTATTCTAATTATAACTTAATACTGCTGCAATGACATTTCACACGCAGAAGGTATATCAGTGAAAATCACTTAGGATAACAAGCAGAAATTATATTTTTTTGTGTGTGTGAATATTCATAGTACACTGGAAATTGGGAGATCAGGATTTCTCACAGGTAAGACCATCCATTGCTGTGTTTCCCTCCATGGAGTTACATGCCGCGTTCCCTTCTTCCCTTATACACTAAAGCAAGAGAAACATTTCCCTCTCTAGCAGAGATTCAGTGGTCTTCTTTTTCAGGCACTAGTTTTGGTGGTTTTGGTGCTGTACAAGGCAGAAGATATGGGAGATGTCTGGATTGTCAGCATCAAGTGGTTACTTTAAATGCCAGAGGTGGAGAAGTTCTGGAAAGAGCTGAAAAAATACAAGTAGATTAATTTGCACTTCACAGAAGTTTCTGTTAGAATAGAGACAGAAAGGGACTGAGGGAGGCAGGAAGAGAAGCGAACATAGAGGCGAAGTAATGGCAAAAAATTAAACATTAAATATTTCCTTTAACTGCACTCAGAGATGGGGATTATATTCGGCCAAACAACCAAATCCTCCACCACAAGTCAGAACTAAGGCTAACTCCACTTTTTTATTTCAATATACTTTCAATAGAAAGGACCCACTCAGTATTTTCTGTGTGCTAAGTGTGCTAAAAGTGTGTGCTAAAAAGACAGTATTTTCTGTGTGCTAAATAGTGTACTGGCAACACTAATAGACCAAGCAGATGGTTTTGTGGCATTGTATGAGTGGTATAATATTTTACTGTAAATATAAATAGGATACTCACTCACCTTGTTCAAGATCCCAATGTACTTTGTAATAAATGAAGTAATTTTGACAGAAAAATGTTGACCAAGCCTAGCCTAACAGCATTCACACAATGAGCTGAATACTGACACAAATCCTGTCCATTAACAAAAAATCAGTGGTATTACACTGACTTTTCCAATTTGAAGGATAAATACAGAAATGTGAGAGATAGAGTAATGAAAGCCATGCAGTTTCTGCTCTTCAAAGGTCTCACCAGAACCTACTGGTAATATAGGTAATACTAGGTAATATACCTGCTCTTTTTTATTTTAATAAGCTTTGTATAAGTCAAAAAGCATTGAAAATTGGTAGCAGGAAAAAGAGTAACTCTGTTTATTTTTGTTGGGTTATATCCATTATAAACTTATGAAAAAAGAAAACAGAAAACATTAAAACAGGTCCAAATACTAAATTAATTCTAGACTTCAAGATTACCTAATTTTCTGCTCCAACGTAATTGTGTGATGACTTTTCCAAAGCCTTTGTTGAAAACATTTCTCTTCCCATGGTGGAACTGTGCATCTTGCTTTCTTCTTGCAGCTGTTCCTTCTAGAGACATGAATCCTTGGACAAGCAGTTACTAATATCAGAGCATGGTCTGGAATGTACCACCACCTGGGACACCAAGGGATTACAGATTACTCTCATGGGAACTGCTGGGTGAGGGGTGGTGGTGGTGGGTCAGGATAGCTTCCAGCTAAAGCGGAGTGTCCAGGAGTGCCCCAGGGAACAGAAGCAAGGCCAAACATCTTTCTGTCAAACACAGATTTCTGAGCTAACCAGTATTTTCAGGTAGAGCAGGTAGATTTTGTTCTTTCAGTGGATTTTTATCTGACAATAAAATAAAGCAAGCAAAAGGACTACAAGATTAGGTCCTCATTCTGCATTTCACAAAGGAACTGAGGAAAAGACAGATGGAGTGATTTTCTGGAGCAAGTTGAGCCCTAGGTTGAATTGGATCGCCTGTCTTGTTCAGAGGCTGCCCTTTCTTGACTGTGATGTGGAAGAAACACAGCCATTAACAGGCACCTGCAAAAATGCTCCACCTGTTTTTGCTCAAAGTGACAAAGCCCAGAGGACGATGTCTGTGTTCCCTGCAGGTCTGTAGGGAGCATGATGTAGCTGATGCAATTCCCAGCTCCAGCACACCTGCAAGGTCTCATTGATCTGCTGTTCAGTGCTCTGAAAACTCAGAAATCTATTATCAGTGTGAGCATGTGCTTATTGATCAGGTTACCTGCTTCTGCTCCCTGTGTGTTCCTAATTGTACTGGAATGCACACACACACTCACACACACACACGTAAATATTCACACATTTGTGCATAGATACAGGCACACACACATGGGTTAGGGGGATGTGTGTATGATAAAGGCTCTACCTTTTTTTTTTTTAGCTTTACAAAACTGCACATAAATAAAAAGAATGGACCTTCCCTGTGAAACGTGAGCACAGAAACGCTCACAAGTGGCCAAGAGCTGCTAAATAATTAATCAATAGAGCAGTGTGGCAGTTTGAAATGTAAATGTGATGGATGAAGGTGTGATGCTTGTCATCAAGCAGAAAATGATGTGACTGGAATGGATAACCCACAGTACCTGCTAACTGGCAAGAGCTTGGACACAAAGATAAAGTAAAGCCATCAGAAAGCAGACCTGGCAACCCCTAATTCTTGCCTTTGACCCACAATTCACTTTCATGTCTCTGTCCCAGAAGACATGTTTAAAAAAATGATGAAGAGAGATCTTGGGGTGGGAAAGGGGTGAGGAAAAAAACCATCTGAAGAAATGCTACCTGACAAGGCTGCAGGCTACGTTCTTGAGAACACCTTTCTTTTCTTTATGTTCTCCTTCTCCCGTTAAATAAAAATGCGGCTCCTTTTTTCCCTTTCCTTTCTTCCGAAACTCTCCCGAGCCGTTCCTGCAAGTGGTTCTGTGACTCGGGAGCTGACAACAGCCACATGCAAAGGAACAAAGAATGAGAGTGACAATTCAGAGTGCACGCAGGTGAGAAAGACACCTTTTACTTATCAAACTAGGCTGCAAAAAATGCTCTTTTTACTCAGCGAGCTAGAAATAGTGGTGATCTAACAAGGCACTGATCCAAATTCTTTATTTATGCTGAGATGTAATGCTAACAGGATTTTTAGGTTGACTAGTAGTCTGTGGCCCCTCCATTCAAGTAAGGAAGCATTCCTCTGATTTGGAAAGAGGAAAATCCATATAATTACCGTATATTATGTGACAGGAAAATGTATGCTGTGATGGTAAAGGATTACAGAAAATGTCCATCAAAAAATTTGTTTTCAGCGACTTCCTACGCCAGCCACTACATTCTCTCTGTAGAGAAACATGCTAGAACTCAAGTGGTCCAAATTTAGAGAGAAATTAACTTTTGTAAAAAATGGGATTTTTCTGATCCCTTTTTTTCCCCCTTGTACAATTGCAACCCTGAAATTAAGATTTAAAAGTTCAATGTCTCCTTCTCCCTGGAAAAGACAAACCTCTTTCTCAGTAAGTACCATTTAGCAGGTTGGGGGTTTTTTTCCTCTTTTGTTATCAAAAGTGCACTCTTTACAGAAAGTGAAAAATACCATAATTTTGCATTAAATTTTCAAACTCCACAAAATATACATTTGCAGATAACACCCACTAAAAGTGAAAGCTAAATATAGATATATAATAATAGTGCTTTGGCACACAAAATAGATGTTCTACCATTTCTAAGTCATAAAATACAAATACAAATATTCTCTGAAAATCCTTTTGTGTTTTTAGGACCTCTGTAGATGTGAAGCAGCCTGCAGAAGCAGCAGATCTCCAGGTTAACTGGCCAGTTTTCCATATTTCCTCAAATTATTATTTTTACCTTTATTTTTGTTAGGATCAGGTTTTTAATTTCTATGATACCTTTATAAAAGAGTCATCAAGAAAACATGCAAGTATTTCTACACACACACACCCACACACATACAAAAAAAAAAAAAAAAAAAAAAACAAACAGGTGCCAAAATTAATTTTGGAAGTAGAGAATTAGAGCTTACATTAAAATACAACCCTAGTTTGCCCAGGTCCATAGTAAATTACCCACATCTTGTCTGGGACAAGTTGCTGATGTAAATCTGTTGAAGGCAAATCCTTTCTGTAAGTTGTCTACCTGGATAAGCTTTGAGCTCCAACTATCTGTGTATACAGGGAATCACCATGGTCCAAAGAAATATTTCCTCTTTAGAATGGCAAAAATATGGTCTGATTGGTAATTCAGCTTGAATTTCATTTTTGGGGCATTTTAAGTTATGTTTTCGAATTTGTTGTTTTGGAGTTTTCATCTAGCTCATGTCAGTGCCACTTAGCTGTAAATATTTACTTGCACAGCAGGGACATTCATAATAATTTTTAGTGGCTTTGCACAGCTTCACAAATGCAATATCATCATAAGCAGGAATCAGACCTGAGAATTTGGAAAAATATGAGTACACTACTCTGTGGGATGGAGGAATGATCCCACACTTTACATCTGTTATGTTTTTGATGGGATATGTTCTTAGATTTTGCAGTGTTAAAAAGGAATTTGGTCTAATGGCTCCCAAAGATTGATGCTGAGTATAAGCAATTGCCATATTGCAGTAATGTAACAATATTTATCACTAGTAGGTCTTCCATTCCCTTATAAACTGCTGTAGAAGTGGAAAAGAGACATTTTAGCACTCTGTTGTCACTAAACTCACAGAAGTCCATTTCTGTACCTCTAGTCTGTCTCAGCTACAGAGGGTCTTGCAATAGAGAAATGACAGATTGGGCTGTAAACGTGCATCAGTCATCCCCAGCCTCAGGGAAGGAGAGGCACAGACTCAGGCTGGAGAGAGCTGCAATGCACCCTGTCCTTGTGCCCAGACTGGAGGACCAGCTCACTGCTGGAGAGGTGCTTACCAGCCTAGCAATAGGAGCAGTGGCTCACTGTGGTAGGGAATGTACACATACACCAGCAATTAGCCAATATTTTCAAATATAGAAACACAGGCACCACCAGGACTTTACTTTCTTCCACCTTTAAGTTTGTTGGGTACATAGAGGAAAAGGGCATAAAAATTAAACAGACAAAGGCAAAGCTAAAAACAGACCTGTGTCTTAAACCCCAAAGTGGCCTCCAGCAGCTGCCTACTGCAGAGGAGAAGCTGATAACCTCCTAGAAGAGTGTCCCAGATCACTGTCCCAGCCTCCAGCAATTTGAAGCTTGGACATTTCCCGAGTTAGGAAATTTTGCCTATCTTACTGTAGCGATGATTGTTTAAATATACAGGCATGACTTGCCCATACAAGCAGGCTTTGTTTCACCCCAAGTGTTATGCCAAACTAGTTGTATATCATCATGAAGAATAACTGCATTTCCCCAGAGTTGATTTCCTATGGCACATTTTACTTAGATACTTTCTCAACACCCTCACAAATATGTCATAGATCTAAAGCACAATCTCCGTTTCAAAATGAATGGGTCTGATTACAGGCATATTCATTTTGTAAAAGGTACAAAAGGATACAAATGTGCCTTTCCATCTCCTATAATGTCAAAGTAAGACCCTCTTGCCCTTTTATTTCAATCCCCTCAATTTGAAAATATAAAAAATGACTTGATTATATGTTTTTTACCATTAAGTGTATAATTGCTTTTGTGTTTTGACATTTAATTCCTCTTACCAAAATACATGGTAGGAATTAAAAGTCAAATCTTTTATGTATTTGATGTACAGAACCTTCCATGTATTTCAATAAGAAATATAGAGCAGTGAAACCTCACGGCAGGTACAGTGAAGCTATCTGAAAATAAAGTCACTTTTTATACTGGAAATCTGACTGTGGCCCCAGTTCTGCCCTCCCTTATCTAGGTCAATGGCTTTTGAAATCACTGGAAGGTCTGAATGAGTCAAAACCAAGCAAAACCTGCAGGACTTGACCTTTAAAATAGAGCTGGGATTATACCGTGCCCTCTCGGGCAGATTCTGAGATTACAGTCCAGTCTGAAAATTAGTTCTGAAAGCCATAAGACAGGAGCTGGCCAGGAACTTGAGTGTATTGACCTGGTGTGGGATGGCAGTAGGAAGGAACACGGACCCCAGAAGGGAGGAACAGGAGCAGCCAGGGCATCAGTGGGGCATCTCAGTTGGCCTGAGGCCAGCAGGAGGACTCTAATGTTGAGAGAGAAAGTGAACTCTGCGCTGGTGAAAAGAAGTAGCTGCACACAATATGTTGCTTTTAGGTGTTTCACATGGGTTTTACCTTCCTTTTGTCTCAACTTTCCCAGTAAGGTTTTCCCACTTCATGTATTGTCATTCCCTCTATTGCATTCTACCTTCTCTTTCTCAGTTTTCATATTCCTCCTTTTCCTCTGTTCTTCTGTCTCTCTTTCATTACTTGTACCCTTTATTTGAATTCTCTCACTCCTTTCTTCCCTGTACTGCATGCCAAATTCACCATCTTTACCTTAATTTCTGTTCATACTCATTCACAACCTCCAGTTTGAGATTTCTTCTGACTGTATTTCCTTCCACTGGTCACTCCACTGTGATTTATCCTCATTCACTCAAGTTCCAAAGTGACTCGACCCTACAGCCATAGCTGGGATTAGTGCCCTGAGGTCCAGATTTATGGAGTCTAGTGCTGTCTGAAAAAGTTTTCTGCAGTCTGGGAAGCGGACTCTGTCTGGGATATCAGATGAATTGATCTTGGGACTGCATGAGCCAGGAATGTTGATAGTAGGCAGTAATTGCAAACAAGAGCTCAGCAATGCTCTTCCCAGTGTTGGTATTCTCACTCACAAAGTCTGTCATGCCTTCTAACCAAAACTGCTGCTCTAGGAGAATATGCTCTTGGAGTAAGATTTGTGCTGTCTTTCTCCTTTTCCCAAAGCCAGGGAAACAATTTTCTTTCTTTCACCTCAGAAAATACATCATCAACAAAGGTAAAGGACAATATAAAAGGTATCCAGGAAAAGAAATAAAGGGAGCAGGAAATAGTTGCATCAGGAAGAAGCAAGTCAGAGAGAGAGGGAGAGGAGGGGGAGAGAGAGAGAGAGTGAGAGAGCTGATAGCATCTCCACACAACAGTTGTAAGTGTCACCAAATCTCATGGAGACACACTTAGCTCCCCATAATGAAAGCAGATTGCATTGCATGGGTGCCAGCCACACAAATGCTGGAAGTTGCCTCCCTTTGGCCATCATGTGCTTGCACTTTGTAGGGGGAATGAGAGAACTTGGGGCTGTTCCAGACCAGCCATGGCTTCCAAGGGCCTCCTTTCCATGTGTCCTACTGCTGGCAGGATTGTGAGCATGAAGAACTTTTCAGGTATTTGTTAAAGGTGTCATTAGATGCACACATGTGTGTACACGCACATGCACTTGCATATTGTTTCTCATCATTTGCACAGGTAAAAATTTCAATTTAAAAATGAGAAGGGAATGGAAAGCTCACAACAAGTAAATCACAAAATTGGCCCAAGCCCGTACATTCAGGAAGGCAGATATACAACAAAGAGCAGACTTACTACAAAGAAATGGATCTCATTTTTGTTAAATGGGTTACTGCAAGTAATAGAAGTCATTGATTTATACCTGTATCATCCTGTCTTTGAAGCAGTCTCTTGATAGAAGTTTAATATCAGCCATCCTGAATATCTCAAGTGTGTTTATATGAATAGCTATTTTACCCACAATTTGGTGTAATTTGAAAATTCAGTATTTTTGAAAATCTGTAATCTTCTCAACTGACCTGCTTCTCAGTAGCCATCAGCTCAAGGAGATGCTTCAAAGTTAACAATTTTTATTCTTTTACGATCATGCAATTCTGAATTTGGGAGGTGCAAGACAGGTGCAAATTATTGCTTTCTTGCAGCTCTTAACCAAAGTCTTCAATAGGCCACCTTGCACAGTACAGTATTTCAGAACACACTTGCACCCAAACAAGAGTAATTACTCATGCTACTCATAAGGGTTTCTCTGTTCATACCAGTCTCCAAATGGTTTTGGGGTCATTCACAATGACCTTTTAAATAGATATTTTTTAAGGCAATAATGTCAAACAACTACAGAATTTACTGCTGCTTAGCCTGAAAGGGAACTGTTTCTCAGAATGGGGAACTAGGGGAAGATGTTTTCACTCAGCTGGAAGTTTTATAGGGCAGATTTCATCCATAATCCAGAATTAAATGTCAGGTCCCTTGAGATCTTGAAACTCAATGAATGTTCAGCCCCAGAAATCAGGTGATGAACCAGAACTTCAGACTCTCAGAAACCAAACACTTTGTGCTTCAGAGAGATTTGGTTTGGTTTTATTTTTTCTCCATTTTTTTTCTTTTTTTCCTTAATTTTGATGGATGATGTTTTGTTCTGCAGTGAGTTTTAATGTGTGTAGCTGTGGAACATTTTCAATTGTCGCAAACAACAACAACAAAAAGCAATATTTCAATATTTCTCAAGAAAAGGCTTCAAAGGTTTCAGATCTTTTTAAAATGTTTCTGCTTTATTTTGACGTGGCATAAAAGTTTTGTATGCAGTCTCGCATCCGCTATTGTGACAGCTGTATTTAATGAGTGCAAAATGATCAGAAAAACATCCTTTTCTGTGGGTTGCCATTGCCAGCAGATGACAGGAGAGAGGCAGTACTGTAATAACAGAAGCGATGAAGTAGTTCATATTACTACTGATGAGGTATTTCTAGCTCAAACGCCTAGGTATGCCTTTTGAAAACAATGCATTGGTCACATTACCTGATTGTTTCATCAGATTTTGTTTCCAAGCGTATTTTGAAGTAAAACTGTGCATTCTTAGCCTCAGGTCATAAAGTGGTTGGTTGTGAACATATTATTTGGGGATAACAAAGTCAGTCTCCGTAAGATGAAGAGCGAAAGGTCCTAGTCTTGTCTATAAATACCGGCCTTTTCATCAAACTAATGCTAAGCATGAAATGCAGATCCACAGATATGCTAGAAATGAAACATTGCACAATACGTTTGATTTCTATTTTATATGCATATTTGTTATCAGACTATTTTAGTCCAAATTGGAGAGAGTATAAAAATAAATCTAAATGGATTTGAAAGGCAGGGTATTTCTTTTTTCAAAGCTTCGTCGTTCCTGACTTCCTCTGGTGACTGTTAGCTTATCATGCCTTTGTACAGGAGATCTAAGTATTTTATTCTCTCTTGTGTCTCCATATGGTACCATTTCGCAGATAGTCTTCCTTTGGTCGCAAGATGACAGTGAGAATGGATTGTCAAACTGGACCACTATGACAATTTACTCTGAGGGAGAAAATCCTGTGGGTGTTTAGAAGCTTTACTGTAAGTTATATTTGATTAACTTATCCTACTACTGACAAATAATTAGGTCAGCAATTAATTTCAAAATGCAAATGTGCTGCAGGCCTTCATATTTTAAGAAATTCCCTTTGTCTTTAGTTTCTACTTGTGTTAAAGTCTTAATGGATTTAGCTGAATGAAGAAACAAAATTATGTTTTCTAATGCTTTTATTTACTTGGTTGAGTTGGACTTTTTCAGCAAATATTGACAGCAAATGTGTGTTCAGAAATGATCATGGGGAATGGAATTTAATGGTGTAAGAAAACAGAAGACTAATTATGAACCACTCATTTTTTAAATATATATATATATATTAAATATATTTTCATTCTTCTGCTGCAAAATATTTATCTACCTTCATGAAATAGGAACAGAAAGACAAACCAGAGGGTCAGGAGGAGATCATTGTGGCAAAATTATTAGTACCTGCTTAAGCACTTTAAGAAACCAGGGCATATGAGAAAAAAAACATCCCTAACACTGATACAAGTGTGTCTCAAAGAAACCTATCTACCAGCCTATCTCAGACACTTTATTATTAAACAAACACAGATTAAAGGCTCAACCCTTCCCAAGAGAACCTCAAGGCAGTTTTTGTTAACTTTAAGGGAGTGAGGCACCTAAGTCTGTGTTTTCTGTGATTAAAATAATGAAATTTTTTTTAAATATTCAAAATATGCTGCTGCAAACAAAACCAACCAGCTATCCTGATGTAAAATCTGAGTGAATTTACATAGGTGGCAGAATTATACTAGAATTTTCTATGAGTTATTTTGCTCAAATGTGTCAAGTCAAGAAGGAGAACAATCACTCAAAAATTAAGTAAGGATTTTTCACAATGTTTTTTTGAACTGAAGATGAGAAAAAATTTTGTGCTGAATGATGTGAGCCATTTTGGAAGAAATAATGGTCAAAAAAAAAAGGTCAAGTTTTTGGTTTTCTGGGCTTTTTTGGTTTAAAATGATGCTTTCATATCACATTTGCTTAAATTAGCAATGCAAATAATTACACAAGAAAAAAAATAGAAAAGAAGATAAAACTAAACATTGCATTTTTTAGGGGATTTTCATATTGGAAGGAAAACAGAAAGAGAGGAATTGCATGGGGCCAAATGTGTCTCATGTACATGGAAAAACTTGGTTTCCATTCTCCTCTGAAAGATAACATCCAGGACTCTCTTTCCCTCTTAAGCAGCTCCTGAAGAACTTTGAAGGTTCCACTAGGTAGGAGCAGACAACATAAGACTGAGGCTTGATTTTGAATGAGGGACAATCTCTCTTTTTCTCTCCCCCCAGAGTTGTGGGAAAGAAAATCAGAAGCATATCTGGGTGCCAGAGGGCTGAGCTGTTGGGAGCTGAGCAGACAGAAGCTTTCTTGTAAGATAAGGCAGTGATCATGCTGCTCAGCTGCACGCTGGCAGAGACCCCATTAAAAAATCACTTTTCAAAAAAGATACAGCTGCCTTCAAAAGTGTCCGAAGGAGAGGAATGGGAATGATCAGAAATTTGGGAAATGTCACCTGCAAAGAAATCTGAACTGGGGTGATTTCATCTGGAAAAGAAAATGAGTGGACATAACAACCAAGGACTTCAAATGTTAAAAGCCTTCTGGGAAGAGGCAGGGAAGAGTTTGTATTTCAGGACTACAGCCAGATGACAGAAAGTGACAGTACTGCATTGAAACAAAGGAAAGTCAGGTCAAATGCTGGCAAAAAATTTCTCACAGTGAAGACACTGAAGCTGTGGAAATTATTGTTTGTGGAGGGTCTGGAGTGTCCCCCACTGAAAACCTCTGAGAACAGGCTGCGCAAGCTACTTTCCAAAATAATGTGAATAGTTTTTAGCTGACAGCAATCCTTTAGCAGTTATTGCATTGATATTTTAACTTATTTCAAGAAGCTGATGGAACTCTTGCTTTTGTGTACCATTAAAAAAAAACCTTTTAAATTAGTCTAGGGCAAGAAACACACTATAAATGCCCAGTACAGCTGCCATTATGAGTGAGAGCAATTGTAGATGGGATTTATCTGCTGACATAGGACAGATAGATAGAATGGTCTGCATGACCAAAGGTGAGCTCATTAACATAACATAACATAACATAACAAAACAAAGAATTTTTTTTTTTAAATAGAAGTTTTCAATGATGAATTAGCTGGCTTAAGTATTATAAAATAAAGCAAGTCAATGTGCCATAACTTTATCATTAGAATTGGAGCATATTCAACAGATTGTAGAAGCAGAGTCTCTATGACTGTGACCAAGTGGAGACTACAAAGCAAAGCAATCTCAGACTCTGTTCCAATATCAATAGCAACTTGATATAATAGCAATTTGCCAAAACTACACAGAATGCAAGTCTGAATGAGAATATTATTTCTTTCATGTAGTATCTGTATATTTGATGAAAAAATACCATAAAACCAGAGAATATGCTGAGTAGGAAGGGACCCACGATGACCACTGAGTCCATCTCCTGTCCCTGTTTAGTGCCATCCCCAAAAGTCACACCTGCATAACACTCACTTCACTCTTAAATTAAAAAAAAGCAAACAAATGTCTTGTATGGTTTAAAACACACATTTTTCAAATCAGAATGATCTCTGGAGTCACCTGCATAAATGTTAAAGTATGTAACAAGGTAAAAAGAATTTTGACATTTTGTTGCACTCTAAAATTAGGACTTTCCATATTATTTCATTAATACATTTGTATCTGTTTACATTGAAGCATCCACACTAACTATCCTAGCCTTTTACAAAAGCCTTCTGCAAGCTTCCCTTCCCTTGGCTGCTCGTGTGCTAGTGCATTTTCTTTGTCTCAAAAAGGGAGTGGCACATCCCGCCTCACATGGTCTGTCTTTCTCTCTGTCATCCTTGGGAAAGAAGAGGTTTTCCTTATCCTGTAAAATGGTGTCTGAGGATTTCCTTGTGGGGATCAGAGGGGCATTTCCCTTGGGATTGCCATGCAATGGCTGAGGCCTGATGAGTAGTTGTTTCTCCTGTCATCCATTCTGAGGAGCATAATCCCAAGGAAATCAGTGGGGAGTTTTAGTATGGACTTTGAAGGCCAGCTATGCCTAAGAACATAAAGGTGATTAAGAAATTATTCCACTGACGCTTTCCCAACAATCTGAGGCTGGCATTTTTTGAAAATAAACCAAAATAAAATGTCTTCCTTTGTTTTTCATGAGTATCAGATGACAAATCTTAGCCTTTTCTTATAGCCTAAACCACATTTGGCACACAATTGCAAACACAGGTTCCAACCTCAGGTAAACTTATTATGCTAAATCCTCCCAGTGGTGTCATTTGGATCCCAAGTGTAGTTTTGAAGTTGGCCTCATTCTTTTCTTACGTGGTTTCAACACCAGTATGGCTTGTTCATCTATCTAGAAATAGTGGTACCACTGTCTTTTTTAAATGAGTGAAATTCATAAGATTTACCAAAACATGCAAAGCTTAACTTTATGAAATCTTTATAGAAACATCTTATCTAACATTCTGCTTAGATAAAGTTTTCCCTTTGTAACATAGTATGGCCTTATAAAAGGCCTCTTTTTTTTATAACAAAGTAGAGTCAGACTCCAGACTGTCTGGTGTCATCTCAAAGCATGTATCTATCCCCTCTGCACCCCGCAGCTGCCCCACAATCTCTCTTTGAGTGTCTCCCATCTGCTTGGGCCCTGGACATTTGGCATCCCTTTGTTTCAGGGACCAAATTTCCAAACCATGCAGACTCCAAAGGACCCACTGGCTTTCTGAACATGCTCTCAGCAGAGTGAGGAGTTTATCACTCTTGAAAATCCTCTTCAGCACTCTACAGTCCCCTCTTCAAGTGTCATAACCACTTGCTGGCACCAACATCCTCTAACAGCTGCCACAGAAGATATTGAAGAGAACCGAAAGAAGAAAGATACCTTGATCTGGATGGCACACTTCAATTTTTTGAGAAATAGTACAATCACACACAAGAACCAACCAGCAAAGGAAAAAAGTAGGGAAACAGAGGGGAATTAATTACCTGAAAATTACACACTCGTCTGGCAAAGGAGGTGAGGGGAGAAGCTTCCTTTTCCTCAGAAAACACATATTGCAGCATCTTCATCCTCATAAGAAAAAAAACAAGTATGAAACTTTGAGAGTGATTACCTGTGCTGCTCTCTTCCTTACCACCCTAGTCAGCCACCCATGACAACAGAGCCAGTTAGAGAGTCCCAACCGGCAAAAGGATTAAAAAAGAAAAAAGTAAAGTGGAAAAATGCCTCAGGCCCCACACATGTGACTTCACAGCAAAACCTAGAGCCAGCCCTGAGGGGTCTGGTACAGAGAGAGAAGTAATGTGACTGTGATTAGGATGTGTGGAAATTAGAAACCCTCTTGTTTTAAGAAGGCAGGTTATCTACCAAGCCTGCTCTACACTTCTTTCTACTGTAATGTGGTGAACAAAGGCTGTCTGTACAAGATGCTGTATTTTTCTACTCAGCCTATGTCACTTAGAGCTTTTTATGCTAGACTCGTTTTAAAAACTTCAATTTAAAGCAACATGAAAGGTCCTTAAAGAGTAAATAGCATATTATATCAAAAACAAATAGATTAAAAAGTGAACAACCATAGCCACTATATCTCTTTCCAGAGGAGTTTCACTTTCCACACTAACTAAAACTCTAAGACTGGCAGATCTGGGCCAGAGGTTTGTAATGGGTCTTTTACTTTTTTTTTCCTTCCTCTCCAGAGATAAATAATCAGTTTTAGAGAACTGATAAAAAGAGACAAGAATGAAAAGTGAGTGTGACACATTTATGAGAAGGATTTTTCATCTGTTTCTTAAATACAGCACCTTTATTTCAGATTGTATTTAAAAAAGAGATGGGAGAGCCAACCAATTTATGTTGTGCTGCAGTAGTGAATACATATGAATGTACAGAGAACAGCCTGAAAGAGACAGAAAATTCACTCAAAAGTTCCTGACAAGTTGAAAAAAGTTATGTTATCATTCAAGAATCATTTATTTTAAAACGAAAAATAAAGAACAGACCACATGACTAAAGGCAGCAGAGAACAAAAACACATTGTTTCCAGACAAATCCCCATCAAAGACATATGACTCGGGAGTCTGAAGTCAGAATATCTTCATATTTTAAATTTCCATGAGCACTTTCAAGAAAAGCTGCAGTTCTGCTAAAGGATTTGCTACACACTTTTCATTACTGATTACTAGTAAGAAGTGGCATTAGCAGTATTTTTCCCCCATCGTTCCTCTGAAGCTAATGGAGTCGAGGATTCGTTACTTGATCTAATGGCAATAGCTTTCCAATAGACATGCACAGAATCATTGATTAGTTTGTCCTCTTCTTGTTTGCGTTGGAACACTGTTCAATTTACACCAATTAAAGAATGCTTGGTTTGTGTATTGAAGAATAATTAAGGGATGGAATTCCCTATAGGCTACTAAAAATGACATCTGACTAGAATGGTGATTACAGCATGAAGACAGCATTAGTATTTAAATAGTTTGACTGCTATATAAAATCATTACAGCACCTCACCATGAAAAAGAGCATTAGTTAATTTTGCCTATAACAAAATTAGTTGTATGTATTTGCCTGGTCACTTTAAGTAAATTTTACATGGCTAATCTTAAAGCAAGCGATCCAGATTTGGCGGAAGGAGCAGATAGAGCACTGTTTAAAGCAATCATCTTGGTAGATATGTATATAATCTTCAACCAAAATACAAATACACACAAATGAGTAACAAGAGCTTTGTCAGAGATGCTCAAATCAAACATAAACATTAAAAACTCATCGGTTGCTAAAACTGAAAACCCGAGGGTAACTGACATGTTAATTATACAACAATCAAGGTTTCACAAACCGTAAACACACAAGAAATCCTTATTTGTCTGCCACTGTGGTTGCCAAACCTTTGCTACCCTTTCTAGCACTGCATGGTACAAAGAATCATGGGAAGCAAACAGGCACTGTGGAAGGAGTCATCCTTACTAGAAGGACTTCCCTGTGAAATATCCCAAATTATTAAAGATATTGGAGTGGCCTAGTCCATCCATATAATGCCTCTTTAGACAAGCTTGGGGTTTGGTTTTTTTTATTACAGGGTGGAAGTGAGGTTCATTCCTGAAAATACTGTTGAGGAAAGAGGGCTTTTTATCTTCTGCTCAAATTTCTCTATGCATATTAAATTCTATCTCCTAGCCCTAGATTATAATATCTACAGTAATGATCTATCCAAAATGTGACAGTAACATTACCGTAACATAAACTGCTTGGGGCCAGTCCTGAAGCATATTTATATTTCCATCATCTACTTAAATATAGTGTGTTTGTTTTACTAAACTTAGATACTGTAGTATATTTTATAAGGTCATCCGCCTGCCTCACGACCTCATATTGCAGCTACTATCCTTCCTATGAGAATTTATGCAGTTTCAATTGAAGGTTGTCAACACCCTCTTTAATTTAGCAAAGGGTTCTCTGTGAAGGAACATAAGACTTTTCCATTTAAGCCTCTAAGGGCATGTAGCCATGCTTATTAGCATGTGTACATTGTGCAATGCTCAACTGTGTCAAAGATGTCCAAGCCCCAAGCCCTCATTCCAGATGAAGTGATACATCTGCACAGCACAATATACCTTTATTTGCATGGCCCAGCACCTCTGGCCAATCTGCAGTGCCTCTTTGCAGATCAAATTAGTCTTTGGTGTCATGCTGTTCTTGTGAACATGCCTGGTTCTACAGGTCGTGAATGGATATCTTCACGGCACTGTATTCCACTGGACGGATCTGCCCTAGAATTAGGCTGGGGACAGTACACTTCATCACATAGTATATCCACTGACTTTCTATGGGGTTTTGTTCCAACATTTAAAAAGTCTTCTGTTCTGACTTTTGTTTTCATGTTGGACAAGTAGTTCTCACTTCTGTACCAGACCTCCTGTTGGGATCTCCCACTATAATCTGCCTGACTAGACCTTGGGCTTTCAGGAGTGATACTAACACTTTTTTTTCAATGAATAATATTCTTTTGCAATAGGGTTGATATAAGGGTGTATTCTTCCTTCCACCCACGAGAAGAAAGTCCATTAATTTCAATAGAAACTCTCCATGCAGAAAAGGGAGAACTGTGCCCCAGGGAACACTCATGGAAGATTAATGGTGAGGAGAGAAAAGTGATACAGTACAGGGAGAACAAAATCAGAACCCACCACACAAATAAAACTGGACAAGGGTTCATTTTTTAAAAGTCAGTCAGAAACGGCAGGAAGGCTTTGAAAAAAAAATCAGGGCTGTTTCAGCACTTTTGCATACATTGGCTTTCAGGAGACATGAATAGAAACCTAACAGTAACTCTTTTTTCGTACCTCTTTTCACAAGTCTCACTGGCAAAGAAGGATTTAGCACTTAATTCCTGTACTTTTATGTGGCAAATTAGGAATTTGCACCTTAAAAGGAAATTGCTTTTCAAACTCCCATAAATTCTGGATTCTATTTTTTTAAATGGTGGAAAACATTCCCTACGTTCATCCCAACACATAATAAACAGCACTCTCCATTACTGCTCCTCAGAAAGGTGTAGGAAACTGGAACTGGACGTGGCCAAAGAGAGGTATTTATCATTTCTCCTGAGGAGATGCTAAGGGCCTAGACCCTGTCCTTAACCCTTTTGTCTCCTTAGTCCTTTTTAGTTTAGACTAACATGTTTGCTCTCTTTCTCAAAATCAAGTATCTGTTGAGGAAAGCATTTAACTTGAGACTTGGTTACTTGATGAAGAAGGGCATGCTGGCACTGAATAGTCCAGACCAAAACTGGAATAAGAACAGAATTCCAATATGTTTCATTTTTGAGTTTACCATCACCTAAAAATAAACCCCCTACACCATTTTTTGTATCATTTTAGATAACAACTGCCTGATTGGCAACTGCACCAAAGCAGGAAGAAGATAGTGAAGGAGACTGACACAGCATGAGAGCCTGCAGACAGCAGTTGGTGGCTCTCCAGCAGGAAGCATTGAAACGTGGATGGTAATGCTGATCCCAACACAAGGTCCCATACCTGGGGGGCTTGAGACTGAGGTGGGACAGAGGGCATGATCAGAGAACCTCTGAAGATCTTTTCTTCATGAAGGCAAGAGAAGACTGAAAAATAAGTGCAGCCCAGTGTTCTCTCACAATGTGGCACTGTGGCTGTCATCAAAGCACCTTCCATTCTGACTGTCAATATGGAAGTGAAGACAAGCTTTCAAAAAGGTTGGTACACACTCTGACTTGTTCTATTTTTGAGTCATTTTTGAGTAATTTATGGCCTGGTTTCTTTGTCTCTGCACTTTCTGGCATGACAAAAGACACAGGGCAGGTGTTTGGATGGCATCAGTTTTTCTCATTTAATCTGTGAGGCACCATAAAAAACAGTCAACAAGCATGGAGCATGCTCTGGATGTGTCTAAGAGTAAGTGGCTCAAATACTAACATGTGAATTTAGTAAAGTTAAACTCTGTGGAATGGAGATAAATGACAGCAGCAATTGAAGTTGAATGTGATATAGAAATCCAACTAACACAAGACTGTCTGGAAACAATTATTCAGAAAGCGGCTGACCCTCTATTTCTTTAAAGAGTTAAACATTTGGATCAGTTAACTGGCAGCTGCAATAATAGGCATATGCTCTAATCTTTGATCCATAGCTGAATTTTCAACTCTTTGTATGAGAAGCAGATCACATAGATTTGCATATTTTTAAGGATCTATAGGGAGGAAAAGAAGAACAAAACCTGCCTTTCCAAGATGCCACTTAGAGATCACACAGAGTGTCATGGGTCCCCCCAAGTACACTAATGTTCTGAGCCAGTTGCAAGACTCAAAAATTTAATAAATGGCCCTAAACTGTGACATTCACATCTGAAGATTAATCAAAATTCCTCCTAGAACAGATTCTTGCAAGCCAAGGTTACATCGTAACTCTTCAGAGAGTTATGTACATCTATCCTTAAGACCCCGTTTCCACATCCAAATTTGTGTCAGAACATTCTTAAAATCTTAAAGAGTCCAATAGTAATAGATAAATTTCAAAATGCTTTGTAACTAAATGAGAAACTGTTGACTAAACTCAAATGCATGAGCAAGTAACAGATTTATGCCAAGGTCTTGACATTGTCTTAGATTTGGCAAAAATTTTTCAATGTTGCTGAAAATTTGCAGAGAGAAGACAACCATGAATCACCCCATGAACTGAATGGATGTAATCAACCCATTTTTTGCATTTAAAGTTCATTTCTTGTTCATCTCTGTTCTCAACACCAACTGAAAGATGTTTCCTGATCACTCATTTTGGATCAACCATCATACCTATGGCACAGATTTCCTCCATTCAGTAGCATTTCATCAGGAAGTAGGTCCTACCAAGAGAAGCGAGCAATATCCTGAGTACTGGGAAGTGAAGAAGTAATCATCCCTGCAAACGTGCTCAATTGTGTGGAATGCTTCAACATAGTCTTTACTCAATTCACACTTTACAGTAGGCTTTCCCTCTTGGTTCACCTACACAACAGCCTTTGACATCAGTGAAGATGGTGAGAGCAGCTGTTTGTTATTTTTCTGTGAATATTTCCTATCATCCCAAGAAAAAATGCAGGCTACTGCATGGGACTATGCAGAGATGTGTGAGAAAGGCAATGCAAGGAAGTCATTCTCCAAAAAGCACTCTGTGTAGATTTCTTGTAGCTGCCCACATTAAGCCATATGGGGCATGGAGGATTTTTAGAAGCCTGATTGACACAGGAGGCAGCACTTACAAGCTCTATCTGTCTTTTTAAGTCCTGGCAAAAATCCCATGAAGAGGAGAGGAAGGTGTTGCATATTGCTGGCTAAGGTGTAGTAAGGAGCTGGGGCGATGCGATGGTGGGTGTGATCAGACCACTGGCAGGTGAACCAGGATTTGAGGCTTGAACAATAGTTTCAGTATCTTAGAGAGGGAGGGAATAGAGAAAGAGAACAGCATACAAGTTTTAATGAGAAAAATTGATTGCTGATGCAGAAGTTTTGAGAAGGGACTAGCCTGTGTCCTGACAGCACACACCTTCCACACAGTAAACAGACTTCAAAGTAACCTAAAAGCCAAAATAAATCTTTGCTGCTTTTTGTACCTTTCTAACAGAGTAGTTGGTACTCTTCTCTCACCAATATGGCCAAGTAACAGCCTTTTCATGTTCTGGAAGCACTACTAAAATAAAAGGCCAAGTCTTGACTTGCTTCTTAATTAGGAAGAGTGATAGATCTCTATAGGACTATTCTTTGTTGTTGTCTTTCGTGCTTTGTATACCTTTGGGTGTCTCCTCTTAATGGGCTCTGAAAAATTTTTTATCTCCTCGAACCTTACTTTTTAAGGCATTGTGTAACTTGCTTGTTTTGTTAGAAGGCAGAGTGCAAAAATTGAGAAATTACCTTACGTGCTGTATAGCTTGATTTCAATTACTTCATTTAGTTATTGCCAACCATATTTTTTAAACATCAACACATTATATTTGTTCTGGCCATTGAAATTATTCTTTCAAATTAATTCAAATATGTATTCTGATATATTTTGTCAATATTACAATTGTACAAAATTGGTTATATCAGTTAGGAGAAGCATCTTAAAATTTCTTCCCTGCAATTTATTCTCTGTATTCTAACTTTGGGCAGTATTACAAGATCATTTTGCTCATGTGCTAAGTGGGATCCTAGTATATCATTAAATGCAGTCAAAATATTTCAAGTTAAAATAAGAATACCTGTAGATTATAAAAATGAGACCAAGAAAGTAGCATTTCTTGTTGCATAAGCAGAAAAACTGGAAATAATTTCAGTAAAAACAGGTTAGAAGAGGGATATTTGGGAGGCATTGTCATTATTGTGGACTACAGTAAAAGAAAAACATACATCAAACCAGAATTACTTGCCTTGAATTAAAAATGTTAATAAGCCAAGACATTAGCAACAAGAGAGTATCACTTAGCGGTTTGCTCTAAGGCAATTGCCTACACTACCTCTGTATTTGAGGGAGAAAGAGACTCCACCAGTAACAAAGACTTATTTTCATATGGCTACATGACATACCATCCTATAATGGCCATATAAAATGGTTGAACAGAGATCTGGAGGTACTACGCATGACAGAAAGGGAAAGAAAATTTATCTGAGACTAGATAGATAATTCTAAGACAGCCACAGCAATTTATAAAGAATCTTGGTCTGTACATGAAGTCTCAAGTTTTAGAAAATGAAAGACCCAATTAATTTCTAAGGTGTTTTCATTTATTACAGAGAGATGTGCTAGGGATGAGCATGCCTGTTTGTATCTTGACATAGATTTCATAGGCTGGGCTTCAGCTGACAGCTCTGCAGTTATGAATCTTGAGACATATTTCACTTCAATTCAGGAAGTTTTAGGTAGCTCAGGGTCTTTATTCACAAAGGCCTATGAGAAATAGAGCTCTCAGATTTTAATTCTTTATTGGAAATAAGAAAGTTAGTGAACTAAGGATACCCACAGTAGGCTTTCTACAGCTTTTTCTTCAAGAAAGCTAGGACAGACTCAACAGCATAAGTGCTTTTCTCTTTGATGGATGAAGTCATTGAACTGATTTCTGATATAGTCTCCATACCTGGAGATTAGGCAGCTATAGTGAACATCAATCTCATATCCATACCATATCAAAGGGATGCTTGTCTGTGTCTCAAATCAGACATATGTTTCTTTAGTGAATGCAGTACAAATTAAACTAATTTCTTGAGTTTGACTCTATAAACAGACCAAGTAATGGTCATCAAAGTTCACTGAAATAAATTTAAAGTCACAAAGCTCAGTAGTGTTTGTGAGCATTTTTTTTTTCATACAACTGATCTTCTTTTGAAATATTGGGACTGAAGGCCAATCTACACTGGATAGGGATTAAAACAGGACATGGAGAGTATTTGCCCCATTTCTGATGTTCTAGTTCTGTCCTTCAAAATAATCAAAGACTGGATTCGCCATACGGCCGTTTCTGTCTTTCTCAAAACAGAAAGGGAGTGGGAAGAAACAGATATAAAAATATATAAAGGAAAGAGAAGAAAAGAGAAAGGATTGTTCCAGTCCTCCAACTTCCCTTTATGAAAGGCAAAAGACCAAAAGGTTTTCACTTGATGAGGGCCATGGGCTAGGATACAAACCCCGCTCCTCTTGGGTTGCGGTGCTGAGCACCCATCCTTGCCCCTTTGCTGTGACCTGTCAGGGGGTGGATTGCCAAAGCACTAGGGAAGGGTCCCCTGCAGGACCAGCTCCTCACCTGAACATCTCCCTCAGGACAGTGCCAGTTTGCATGGGTGAGAATTTAACCCACCTGTGACAGATGTAGTGCAGAGGAATGATACTGGGCTTAATAAACCAGGCAAATAACCCACTGCTGAGAGTGGCTGTAGTAACACACAGAAATATCCTTCAGAGAAACAGCAAGAGAATACCAGCTGAGAGATAAGCCTCACCTGTTGGTGAATACTATTCTTAGCCTGGACTTTGCACAAAAACTTTGCAGAGATCCCCACAAATCCATATACAGTGGGTCAGAAGAGTGCAACAAGCTAGCAGAGGAGTTAAATTAATCTCTTGCATTGTGTCTGCTGCTGAGAGCAGTGTAGAAATTCCTGTGCCAAAGGCACTTTGCAAAGAAAATCAGAGTGTGGCCTTTATACAGACTGAAGTCTCTAAGGAGGAAGTTGTAGAGTAACTTGAGAAACTCTAGTGCAGTAAATCACCACAACCGGATGGTGTTCATCTGGGAGTTCTGAGGGGAAATAAAGTGAGAAAAAGCCAAGATACTGACAAGAGGATGCCTTCTTCCCTTGAAAAATGCAGCAGCACAAGAAGGCTGGGAAGCCCTATTATGTTGCCTGTCTTCAAAAGGAGATGAGGAAAATCCTGGGAATAAAAGAGCTTTGAAGTTTGCCACAGTTTTAGGGAGCCCAAAAATACTAGTTCTGAACAACAGCTCAAGAGAGAGCTTGTTGGACAAGAACACCCCAAGAAGGTGTTCTTCAGTCTCCCAAAACACTAAGGCAGTTACAAGGGGGGAAGTGCATTCAGTTACTTTGAAAAACCAGTGGAGCAGCCTTCAGAGGAAAGGTGGGATTGACAGAGTCCTCTCAGAGAAAGGTGACAAAATGATCCAAAGATTCTAAAGTTTTTATGGAGGTCAATTCTAAGCAATTGTCACAGAGAATATTAAGAAACAAAACTGAGAATAATACTTGATGATTATTCCATTCTGGAATGAACTACAAATCAGTTTGGAATAAGTGAATATGAGAAGCATTTCTCTTTCTATTGAGGAAGGGAAAGGTGAACACCCAGTAGTAGGAATCAGGACTAGTGTCATAACAAATAAATGAGTCTGAATGTCAAACCCCAATGCATTCAAATTAGTGTATCCAGAATCCACCCAAGATCTGGATTCACATGTCACACATGTGGTTCTGCATTCATATGTCACACATGTCACACATGTCACACATGTGTCCATCTTAAAGAGGACAAATCAATTCCTGGGTTGAAACTCCTGAGGTTTGTGCTCTGAGGTTTGAATACTCTATATTCAAAGACTTCAGCCTACACAACAGTTACGTATGAATATGGGGGGCGGGAGGAGTGCATGTGTACACATAGCATGCAAAGGAAGCAATTAAATGTAAACCCAAAACAATTTAAAAAGTGATCCATGGCAAAAAGTGCTCTGATACAGAGACTGTAAGTATTTGTTCTTTACATTAACTTGTCGCAGCTAGCTGAAAGGGCACAAGATTGCAAGTAATAGATAGTGGGAATTTTGCCGGGTTTGGTGAGCCCATTTACAATCAAACATTTTAAATTATCTGGATTTACATGGCTTGGTACCCTTCCATTTTCTCTCCTAAGTTTTTTTTTAGTTCCTATAGACTAGGCCAAGGGTACTGAAGGCAAAGCTTCTCCAGTTTTAATTTGCTTTGTCTCTTGAATTCATTAGATTTTGAAAGCTTTCAAAGGAAGTCACAGGTAAGAATTAGAGAAAATAGAGAAAGTGGGACACTTCTGACTGGTTTGTATGTTTCCAGTATCTAAAGAGAAAGCTTTTTTTAAAAGCAAACTGTAGGAGGGTTTGTAAAAATAGATATTTACATTTACGTATTAGGATAGATCTCAGCTGCCATGGAGCAGTACTGCTCCATCCTCTTGAGCAGGGCACAGCTGAGAGCCTATTCTCACACATGCACATATATGTGTTGAATATGTCCAGGATTCTGTATTTTTCCAAATGTACAGAAATCTGCTTCTCCCTCCAGGTACTTTTGCCTGTGCACTAAGTTGTGGGAGTTACAGCTCCTCTGTTTTTAACTGAGGGTGGTGTCTTCAGGGAGGCAGGGTGTGAAAGAATGTTGAAGTGTAAGGAGAGGGACACATGAACAAAGAAACCCAGAGAAGAAGGTGATGGAGAGAAAAAGGAAAGAAAATGGTATCCCACATAGCCATGCTGTGCCAAGCAATGTCTGCATTCACAGCAACAGGGAGTTAAACTGTGATTATGTAGCAACCATGACGTTTGGAAAACACCTCAGGTGTTTCCAGCTAGGTAACAGGAATAGCAGGAGACCTGCTACTGATAGCAAGGTGGCGAAAAAGGAGCTCTGTGCTCAGCTCTGCTGTTGCAGGAGTCACATAACACAGCACAGAGAGTAGGTGTCACATCAGATAGTGCTAATAGGTGCCAACAGCCAGCTTCACCCCTTTCCCCTCAGTCTTTCCCCGTGTGAGAGTCAAGTGAATATCAATGTGAAAAAACTCTGTATGACCGTGTGCTTCTGCCCACACAGTGGGACCCTGGTAGTGATTCAGACTGTACTGGACTTTGGACACATAATGTACACTGAATATCCATAATAAATAATAATTACCACAGTAGGGGGCAGCAGCCAGCTGTGGAGGAGGAGTAGGGCCAGCTGCTGGAAGAGATGTAGGCACTGGCTGAGCATGCAAGCTGGGCACTGGGGAGGGCGAGAGGGCCATGGCTGGGAGCCAGTGGCAGCTTACTGCCAAGAAAAGGGAGATAAAAGCACAAAAGAACTTCACCAGAGGGAGCTGCTCCTGGCCACCCCTCAGCAATGGGTAGCGGCCCTGATCCAGGAGGGAAGGCTGATGGCAAACAGGAGCATCGCCAGCCTGTGAGCGTGGCCAACACCGCTCACACGTACCGTGCTGGAGCTAGCACGACTGGTGTCTGTAAGCCAAGCAAGCCTGCTGCAGGGAAACAGCCCTGCACAGACCTCTGGCTTGCAGGAGACCTATACCTCATCCAGAAATGAGAACAGACCAGTCCTGTTCCCCTCAACATCTGCCCAGATGCGCCTTCGGCTAAAGGAGGGTCAATACTCTAGAAATGAGTGCAGATCCAAAAGAGACCGATAGGCACATGGTCAATGCTTTTCTGAACCCCCTGATGCTTAGGTCTCCTTGATTTCATCTACAGAAAAGTGTCCTAGCGGCACTGAAGATCCCCTAACAGCAGGGCTATTTTTTGTCTGAATTCCTCGGAAGGCCTGACACTTAGTGCTTGGGTTCCCCAGGTGGTATGGCAAACAAAAATCTGGTTTTGAACACACTGCACACACTCAGCAGTCCAGTCACCCAGTGCAACTAAAATTTATCAGAGATTTAAAATATTTTTCTAACCCTTCTGAAAAGTAATTTCTAAGTCCAAATCAGCACAGCAGTCTCATTTTCACAAGGCCATTCATGGCATGCTCTTCACACACTGGCTTCTAAACAAGAGCCAACAGCGTCCCAGGGTCAGCTCCTCTATTTGTCCCATATGGAATACTCAACTCTTGCACCAGCACAGTGTAACTATTAATTAGCATATGCTCTCTGTAATAATTATAACAGTGTGGCACATTTCCCTTGAATTTAGTGTAGTGATATTCATCTTTACTTATATTCATACCTTACCTTCATGTGTGCTTTCTGTTCCTGGTTATTTTTCACTGAGTTCAACTGCAAATAGATAAAACCTGTTTGCTTTTCTCTCCCAAGGAGGAGCATGTGTGTTTCCAGATTCTATTCGCATCCACCAGAAAAAGTCACACACAACAACTGAAGCTCAGTTGGGTTTTTTTTTTGCTGTGTTCCTGGTTGGTTGAGGAAAGGGCGTGTAATATGGGTGGTGTTAAAGTAAAGCTGCTTTTCCTCCCTTTCTCAACATAGCAGCTGACAGATTTTTTGGTCCCAGTAAAAAGAAAGGGCTCCCATCTGAATCTCAGTTTGTGTAGCCCACAAGAGAGTGAAAAAATTGATAGAGGACATCCCAGGCAAATAGGGTATGGTATCAGGGAGAAACATACATACTGTTGCAGATAGTAGACAAGCATAATCCATGTGTGAGCTCAAATGCAAATTCATGGGCAATAAAAAGCCTGTACATTGAACATATCTACAGTTGAAACATAAAGAATCAGATTCTTTCTGAATAACTTATACCTGAACATCTGACCTTAAGAACCAGCCTCACTTAAGCTCTGGCAAACACCAAGATTTGGAAGGAAGTTAGGGGTGTTGCACTACTTTGAAAGCTCTGTTTTGAACCAGCTGTCATTACGAATGTCTGCTGGTACCCCGCCTTAGCACACAGCCTGCCACGGGTGAGCATAATGAGAATGAGCCAATGAATACACTGAACTATGTTTTCTTGCATGTCCTTGTAACTCAAATTATCCCTTCACACAGCCATAACAGGTAAGCTCTGAATCTACTAATGTCACATTCTAATTGGTTTCATTTAATTTGTGTATATGTCTCTCTGTGTTTGTATATACATATATGCATATTTATATGCACATATGTATATTTGGACATCATTATTAAAAGTAAATATGCATATGGTCACAGATTATTGCTATGCTCGTAAGAGATTCTTAGAGTAATTTGTTTTATTATACAATAAAACCATAAAAATTAATTGCCTTCTTTAGAATAAATAAGGAACACAGGACTCATTGTGCATATACGTTTAATAGTTTGGACATCTCTGTGCCCACATAAAAACAAGGAAACATGTATTGCAATAGGCAGTATAATTATTTCAGCAAGGAACATCCATCCCACACTCATAGAAATATGAGATTCAGCATCACGAGATTCTAGAATTATGTCATCAGCTGCACGAGTTTCACAGCTTATCTTTATGATTTTATCTTACAGAAGTAAACTCCAACAAAAATGTATAACACTGCCAAATCTAACAGCACATTTATGTTAATAGTAGCTGTAAAGATTTCAAAAAGGTGAATAACATCAGCATTTCTATACATATGTATGCACTTACATATATATACACATGTATATAAATGCACGCATACATGTCTGTGATATGTATATAACCTGTCTTTAGATATACCATTATTTCACAAGGTTAATTCCAAGTACATTAAACTTGAAAACAATGTTCTATACAGTCTACCCGTTTAAAGAAGTCCCTGCTGGTGCACAGAAGATCGAGCTACCTGAGTTCATTAAGCATCATCGGATGAGGCTGGAGATAGCTGAAACATTCCTTAATGGAAATTTAAAGAGAGCAGATTAAAATTATATTCCTCCAATCCAACAGAACACAAAGGAAAAGACAGTCAATTACAACCAAGATCTCATCTAGCACAAAAGGAGTACTGTAGTTTGTAGATCAGAACTTATTGCCTGAAGTGAACAGCTAGACTTGTCACTATGTATATAATTACTTTCTACAATGTACTCTCCTAGCACTCAGATGCAGTTATGGATGATGTTTTTTCTATAATGTTAATCTGTTGTGTTCATGACCAAGAGTTAGAAAATGTCAACAGCATCAAAGATTTTTATCTGTGCTATTCTGTCTTTTTACATTATGAGAAATAAAAAAAATTTAAAAATCAAAATGCCATGTACTTATTTAACTCCTAGGTTAACTGTTTTAACAGTGTTTTGTGGGTCAGTAAAGTGACACCAAGGAAGTGGTTCAAGCAGGATACTCTACCTGTGTGCTTGTTCAGAATGCTTGCAGCTTTCCCCTGAACACATCAGGAGGGGCTTTTAGTGACGAGACACTAAAGGTGCTCAGCTCTATACCACATCTGTTGTTAGATCAGAGAAATGCACCACATCTTTAAAATCTCATAACTAAAAAAGATACTGACAGGCAGTTGTGTGATGAGAATAAATGAAGAATAACAAGAAAACTGAAAGACTGCTACATTAGGAAAGATTAAGTGAGCTAAATATCTATGAGTTGCCTTAATACTAACTAAACACAACATCACACTAGTTAAAAGAGATCAAAGAAGGGAAAGAAGGAAATTTGCAAAGGGACGTAAAAATAAGAAATATGATGACGTTAAGAACTGAAAAAAACTCCTGACAACAGGATACTCTAGGCAACACAACCTCTCCCTTGAGATATGGCATCACTTAGGAAATTTCATCTAGGCACAAAAAAAAACACAGAAATATGCCATAAGAAACAACTTCATTGTGTCAGGAAGATGTACTGGATGACCCAAAAGATACATTGCTAATTGGTGTGCACCTATTATCTGTGATTTTCCTTGCTTGTATGGCCAACTCATCATTACTTGTCTGTATTTGGTTTCTCTGGGTCCCATCCAACTCACGATGCAGTCAACAGAAGTTTCCAACAGGAGCAATAGGACCTCAATGTCTGTTCCAAGTCTTTGCTGTTCTAAAAAGAAGAGGGGAAAAAGCCCACACAACTTTGCAAGAACTTAATCCACCCGGTGTATGAACCCATATGCAACTAAACCCTTAAAATTTTTTGTATATTTAAACCTGTGTTTATCTTTAGAGATATCTGAGGAAATGTGCATTTGCTTTCACTTGGTGCAGCTAAAATTTTTGCTGGGGAGGAAACTTACAGTTCATCTAAAAATACCTTCTAATGAAAACCTGCTCTGGTCATGGAAGAATGTAGAAAATTCTCTACACCAAACTAAAAGTAAATTCTATATATTACACAGAAATGGCAGAGACCTTTCTATTGCTAAAGCAGTAATTCAACCAATGAAAAAAAACTAATAATGAATTCTGAACTCAAGGCCATAATTTTCAAATACTTTTATCCAATGTCTTAGTATATATAATCAAATTGTACTTAAAATCCACTTGCTTGCAGGTAGGGAATCACTAGCTCGTGGCAGCTCAGCGTTGGCTCCTTGAGAGACGCAAATTTCTGTGTAAGTGGGGCTGAATGTTCAGGGTCAGAGCTGTGCGTTGTTGTTGTCCATATATCTAGCAGCTGGTATTGTAAATCTTTAGAGCAGTGTTTCTTGAAAATACTAAACAGACACTTTGGTAGCCAGTATTGAGCCTGTGGCTATACTGCTTCAGGCTGTGATCTTGTCAGGTTTTACAAGATACGTAGGGTCAGACAGGGTCACCACTTGGATTGGTAATTCTAAGGGAAGACGGGAGCTGCCGGAAGTGTCTCAGGTGATAGAATAGCTGTAACCGTTTTCCCTGAGCCTTTTCTAATATCCTGATGAAGGCATAATGCCAAGACGTGACACAACAGCAAGATCCTCACCCTCTGCAGCCATCAAGTGCATAATTTGCAAAGGGGTGGAAGTGAGAGGTACAGTATGCGGGAGATCACAAAACTCAGGTGCTGCATGCACACTTGCTCCTGGATGAACAGCATGTAAATGTGGGGCTCCAGCATGTTTCATCAGGAAGGGGGTAGAGGTGCATGCCCTTTCTGATATCTTTGGGGATGCTGGTAGCTCCAAATTAGGTTTTGTCCATGTCTATAAAGCAAAAGACAAGCCTATTGAGTGAAGATCCTGTACACTAACTTTCAGCCTCACACACTTCTACAGAAAGTATAGAAAGGCTGATAATGAAATCCTTGCCCAATAGTCTACATTGCCAAGAATTTTAAATTGTAAGTTAACCAATTTCTCCTCTAAAGTTCAAACAATAAATAAAATTCTATGTGAAAAATGGAGCCTTTTATTCCTTTGTTAAAATCTGATCAGAGTAAACTACAGATGTTAAAAGGCATGGTAGTTCAAAGAATTAAAAGAATCTTACAGGGTTTGTACAAAGAAAAGAGTTTTAGAGAATAATATGGAAAATATTATAATGCTATTATATAAATCAGTGGCACATCCTCACTTTGAATACTGTCTTCAAATTTGGTCACCTCATCCCTGAAAAAAGAAAGTAGAAATAGAACAAGTCCAGAGAATGGTAACAAAAATGATAAAAGTCAAAAGGATGGGAAATTTCTTGAGAAAAGAGAAAGAACATAAGCACCACCTTGTCTTTCAGGAAAGATATATTCTCATGGGACATTCACAGATATGGCACTTAGCGACATGGTTTAGTGGTGGCCTTGGCAGTGGTAGGTTAATGTTTGGACTTGATGACCTTAGAGGTCTTTAATGATTCTATTATTCAAATCATACTGAACTGAAGAAAGCCTCTCCATAAACTTAGAACACATGCTGTTGTCTCAGGCAATCTAGAAAATGTCCTTTCACCCCAGCAGTTCTGGAAGACTCTGGGACCTTTCATGAACCAGATCTTGCAGCTATTTTCCTCAGTGTACCCTGTTGTCTTTAAGAACTTTCAGCCACTAGAGATCAATCTGACTCATGGACAGTGAACAGGACATAGAGCTACATATTAGAAACTCGTGTTTTCCTTTGTTAAATCACAGGATCATAGAGTGGTTAGGGTTGAAGGGACCTTAAAGATAATCTAATTCTGATCCCACCACCACAAGCAGGGACACCTTCCATTAGAGCAGGTTACTCAGAGTCCCATATAATCTGCTCTTGAACATTTCCAATGGTGGGTGTCCCACATCTCTGGACAACATGTTCCAGTGCCTTACCACTGTTATAGTAAAGAGTTTCATCCTAACATATAATCTAAATCTATTCTTCTTCATCTTAAGGCCATTGTCCCTTTTCCTGTCACTTCATGCACTTGTGAAAAGTCCTTTCCCAGGAACTTGACTACATGCCTAACTCATTTTTGGGTCTAACTTTCAGAAACTTCACTTTTCTCTTTCTCTTCTGAAAGGCATTGGTGGTTGAGAGGTAACAATCCCTTGACTGACTGGCAACTTTTTCAGTTTAACCGCTCATCTTCCTTGAAAATGTGCCATGTGTCTATTACAACAGTCTCAGTCCCGAAGGACTTGCACAGTTTCCCTCACTTTGCGTGATGGGATCCCCAGGCTTCGTCAGAGTTCTACTTAAGCATGACTATAATATAAATAACATTTTGTCCTCAGGATCTTTGAACTTAATTAGCAACAGAGGAAAAAGTCTTTCCTATCCTGCAAAGTGATACAAAAAGGTATTGAATTTTAAATGGATGAAAGGAATTGCTTTTCCAAACAATGTACAGCTGTCAATGGAACTTGCTATCACATGGGTAGTACTGAGAGAAACAGCATCATATTTGTAAATGACAAGTCATTTTAAGGCATAAAATCAAATCTCCAGACAAAGCTCAGCTTGGGTTAAATTTGGTTGAAAGTATTATGCAGAAGATCAGATTAGATGATAATAATAGTTGCTCGTAGCCTTAAAAAAATTGTGAGTTTTACTAGCTGCTACAACACAATGATGTCCAATCATCCCAGTGGTTCATGGCATGTGCCAATTAATAGGCAGTGTCAGGACAGCACCTTCAGTACCTTCACCCATGCTAAACCACCATATTGGGCCTTCAGAGGGTCAGGAAAGTCTAGGAGGTTTTCAAACTGATGACTGTCTCATCTCTTTCTAGTGTGGGACAAATCCTTCCTCCTCCAGCCCTGTATGGGAGCCCTGGAGGCATCATTCATGCTAGCAGGGTGTGTCTTCAACTCTGTCTGCAGGCCTGCAGGAATAAGATTACCAAGTCCAACAAGTCCAAAAAAGGTTTGGAGGAAGGTAAGGAAATCAAAAGATCAATGGCTTCAATTAACTGTCTCTTTGACCAGCATCTCTTCTATCCACATCTAAACTCAGAACCACCCACAGGAACCTGTGGAAGAAGAAGGTCCATCCTCAGGTGCCCATGGCTGAGTTGTACAACTGAACCTTGGAAGCAGGGCAACATTCCCCATGGACAAGTCTGTTCTATGATGTTTCTACTTGGGATATCCTAAGGTGGGGGCAGAACCAGGAGATCGCATTTGTCCTTATTGCCTTATGTCATGTTACTTTACTGTGGTGGGGCATGATAGATACCAGTTTCATCTCTGAACTGTTAAGAACATGTTCATGCTGACAAGAGAATAGAGGCACTTTTTGACATGATTGCACTTACCTACAAGTTCAGTCAAGAAATCAAGGAGGGTGTCTTCTAGTGAATAGTGGTGCTGGGGTCATTTCAGTTAAGGAAAGTTGTTTCAGCCTTGTGGATTGAAAAAGTTATCTACTGGGGGGGAAAGAAAACCAAAAAAAAAAAAAATTAAAAGGGTAAAATCAGCTCCTTACATTGGTGATTTTATACCATCAAAGTGTACTTTCATATTAAGTCAAAGAATACACATAAAGTAAGCACAAAATGCTCATGCAGTTGCTCTTCCAGGATGTTTGTAATGGCAAGCTAGATTGTAAATTATTTCTTTAGAGGCCAGAAAGCACAGTGGAAATAATGTATATTATTCATAAAAATGATTGTCCTGTTCACTTGTATACCTCTGCAATTTATTCTGTAACAGCTTTTTACTTCAAAGAAATCACTAGCTAATGACATCTCAAACTTAAAAAAATCCACTTATTCACAACCCTGCCCCTGGGGGAATTCCTGCGTGTTATCAGAAATTTTTCCAAAGATCATTAACAGATATTACAAACCAATTGAAACTGAGTATTTTCTTTGCAAATTACTTTTAACTTTAGAGCTATTGAAAAAAGACATTGAGTGATTTAATTTACTTAATCTGTCTACAGATTGCAGCTATGTGCATATCCTGTGATTGCATTTCCAACAAAAAGCATATATAACTATCCCTAATAGGGATATTTTTCTAAATTATCATACAAGATCAGTAAGATCTCTGCAGATATTAATGTTTACTTTTTCATTTAGAAAATTGCACCCAAAAAAGAAATGGGCATCTTTATTCTGTTGTTATTTTAGGAGTAATAGCACACTATAATACTTTTTTCACCTGCTCTTTTAATTAAAACTCCAATAATCATCATATCCTTTGAGGATATGTTCTACTGATTTTTCTGAAAAAAAAATCACTGTATTTTCATTAGGCTATGAAGACAATGTTTTAGAAACACCTTACACAGCAATGAGTATACCAATAGAGATCCTCTATCTTGCATCAATCCAAAACACCAAGCTAATTCTGCAGTGGAGGGTTGGAGATTGTATCTGATTCTGTACCTCATTGCCTTAAACTCCTCCCAGAGAACCTTACATGTGTCAGCACCACTTCTGCAGGAAGTATGAAAAATCTCTTCCCCTATAAATATTTAGCATGCAGCTTCCTACCTAAGGTTCCTGCTCTCTCTGCCTATAAGAGATAAGGGCTTGAAGCTCCTGCAGCTTGGGTGGAGTTTGAAGTTAACGCCTTTGAATGACAGTGAACACAGCTGCTGTACTTTGTGTACTGATCATGTGCTTTACCACGACACTCTTGGAAGACATGGGTGAAGCAGTGGATGGTTTGAGGAGATGAATCAGGATTAACTGCTGGGAAGTTCAACTTAGCTGAGCTGGTGACTGACCAAGAGCCATGAGCAGAAAAAACGTTATAGATGTCTTAAGAACTTTCTTATCAAAAATGCAGGTATAAAAAATGTGTAGATTGGGAACCTGGACTTGGACATCTATATCCTACATGAGTCTCAGTCATCCCCTTTCGTGGCCTTGGGCCCAAAGATAACTAATCAGAGAAGGACCCAGATTTTTCACAGCAAATAGATGTATAAACATCTTTTCATATCTTGCTTTGAGTGGCAGGAGAAATGGCAGGAAGGGTAACAGAGAATTTGCAGGTGGTAGCGCCTTCCTTGGGTAGTCTGCATCTTCCTCTCAGCTGGGTCAGAGGTCTGCAACCAGTCTAAAAATTTCTCCATTCCCAGTACTATTGAACTCTCACTCTTTTTCTATTTTCCTTTCCTAGGTTACAACAGAAAGATCCCACGATTAAAAGAATTTTTTTTTTTTCCACAGTGCATCAAAACACATGGGATCAGTTAAGCTAATTTCCCAACTCTGTCAAGAGCTGAAAAAATTACTCCCTGAGCTATCTGATGTCCATTTTTGTCCAGTAAATATTAGCAAACCATAAATCTTTATGAAGGTCCCATACCATTAGCTTGGCAACTTGTTCCTGCCACCATCCTGTGGAGGTAGGTAGGCATGAGAAAGAGGAACTGGCTGCCACTGAGCAATATCTGAGCAAGTTGCTGGCCTGGTTTTAACCCACACTGCACTCAGATAAGTGCAAAGGGAAGATAGCATGCTCTTTTTCCCTGATAAAATTGCAGCCTTTCATTCCTGCTCTTCATTCACCCCCATGACCTGCTCAAGATACTTTTCTAGTCACAGCCATAATAGCACTGAGACTGTCAGTAGCTGTCCCTGTGAAATTCAACTGCTTTTCAGGATGCCCTGCTTTTAAATGCGTTTCCCTCACCCTCCTGCCACACACTTGCAACTGGCATTACAGTGTCAGATCAGATGGCACACATGGAAAGCCAGAGCCTCAACACATTTGCTAGTGGCTTTTGCTTCTCTAGCAGTGCAATGTCTTGTGCATATCCAGCTTCAGGGACAAGTCAGTTCAGCGCTGCATCCTCCCTGTCTTCCTCCTCCCAGGAGTCTTGTGTTGTTTGTGCTTTACTACGACCACACGCCTGGCGCTCTGGTCTCTGTCTGCAGCTCCTTCTACTTGGAGACTGGTGACAGAAGCCACCAGCGTGCCTCCGTCATGGGTGACCTGGGCTTTCCACCTGCCAGCATCGGGCGCTGTGCCATCAGCTGCCAAACTGGCACAGCTCCACCGGCTGCAGCAGCTGAGCGCTTCTGTTGTCACTCAACCCAGGACATCTCCACGGAGTCTGATAACACATCTGCTAATTAATGCCAGTTGTGATCATTGGTCAGATCCTCAACTGGGTTAAATTGAAATGGGTCCATCTAAGCCTGTGACAATTAGCAGCAGCTTAGAGCTGACCCGACAGTTTTCTCTATGACGTGAATATATCTCTTGTTCAAAGTGAGTGAAACCCACGAACAAATTGCATGAAAACTACCAAATGATCAGAAAATGAAATGACTGTTAGTAACTCCAAGCCAAGGCCAAACTACAATGGTGGCAAAGGAGTGATAGCCCCAGGTATGTCAACAACTTTCTGAGCCATATAAGCTCCTTATAACAAAAATAATTAATAATAAGGGATGTGCTTCTGGACACATTCACCTCTCTGTAAAGAAAGCCTAATGAGTCTGTCTTTTAAAAAACAGACTATCAGAAAATTTAAATGTGATTCTATTAATTTGTTACATTTTAAAAATATAACAGATCAAATCTATTCTTGAATTCAGCTTTTAAATCTTGTAAAGCAACAGCAGTAAGTGGAAAGGAACAGGTCAAGAATTTTCTTTTGTATTTTGTTTCTGCCCTTTGTTAAAATTTTATTTCAGTCAATACTTCCACCCTGTTAGGTTGTATTACCAGTTCTCTCAACCATAACAAGCAGAGTTGTAGAAAGTATTAAATCTTAAACAGAGGTAAGTAAGGCACTCCTGGAAATAAAGCAAAAGTTTGATAGGTTGTGTCAAAAGGAACTGCGGTTATTATTATAATTTATTATTTGTTAAGCACTGACAATGTGCTCAGTTCTGCTGATTAAGTTTTTCTGAGCAAGTTCTACTGATTATCTTCTGAGGACAACACACTGTACTACAAAGAAGATATGTGACAGCTATCAAGACTTTTGCTTTCAAGACTCACTTAGCAAAACAATTACATGCCAGTTATGCAGGTTTTATGGAAAAAAAGAGAGAAAATGCATAAACTGAGTAAATATCATGACTTTTGTGTTCACTAATTTTCCTACTCCAGATCTCTCACTTCAGCACTGTCTGACAATCTCAAAGTTACAGTGAGATTGGAGGAAGATCTAAAGCCTCATCCCTGCTTATATTCAGTTATAAGCATCATGTTATATTAGAGGCATGCACACAGGCTGTATTGTTAGAATCTGTCTTTGGATCTGGGACTCAACCCAGCAAGGACAGAGATGGCTGAATGGGGCCAGCCTGAGACAGACAAAAATCAGAACAACTCCAGACTCACACGTGCATTTCCTTCATGCCACAAAGCAGATCAGACTGAGTTAGCCTATGCTCTACCCATAGGTGGTGATCTGACTTTACAAAGACATTTGGGGTGCAGGTGCCTCAAGGGAGCCTTCCTATCCTTGCTAGGCTCTCAGGGCTGTTTCTCTAACAGACCTATTGTTACATTTCTCCAGCCCGAACTATAGGCACATTTTTGCAGGGCATCTAGGAGTCAGGGATGTTTGGTTTCTGCTGATCTAGAGGCACTGCAGATATTCTATTCCTGTTAACTCTGTGCCTGGTTTATATCTACTTTAGCACGTAAAGAAATCACCGTTTCTCCCTTCACCTTTAACCTAAGATCATTTATGTAGTTTACCTCCAGGGTGGAAGATTCCCCAAAACAGGCATTTGATGGCAAAATAATGTCCATGCATCTGTATATGCACAGCAAGGGACGTGGCTGAGGACTGCTCTAAGAATCTCTGGCCAAATTTGCGTGTCAGGAGGGTGCCAAACAGACATTGTCGCTTGCCCCAGCCAGGCAACACCTAGGCTTTCAAACCACAGCACTGCCAGGGTTCCAGCTGTGCAGATGTTCTTAGAAGAAAAACTCCCTTTTGTCTGCTTCTATCCTTTAACCTGCACACTTCCCTAAATCCTGCCAGCATGCTTTTTTTTTTTTTTTTTGTAACTGACAGAGAGAAGTGAGTCCTTATATAAATCTTTTGTGTGAAGATCAAACTGCGCACATGTAGAACTATATTTTTTTTTTAGGGGAAAATCTGCCCTAAAATAATCATTCCATGTTATCCTCAGAGCGTCTGCACTGCCTTTTAAAACGCATCCAAGGCCACCCTCAAGAGCTGTCGGGCGGCGGGCTGCAGCCGAAGCCTCCGTGCGCGCAGGGAGGGCAGAGCGTGGGCAGCCCAGGGCAGCACTGGGGTCAGGGGCAATGCAGCTGGAAGGGACCGTAATCTGAGTTGCTCCTTGTAGACAATGTCAGCCTTTGTACCGATAGAAACTTGTGGGGCAACTCGGGAGCCGAGCTGGGTCATGTGAAAAAGGTGTTTCTTTACCTAGCCAGCTCGGACTCCTCAAGCATCCAGCTGGCAGACCCTGAGGTTTCAGTCAAATCTTGTAAGTTAACATTAGTTTACTAATAGACCGAGGAGTAGAGGATTTGGTTGAGAAAACATAGCCTTTCATTCACAAACTCAGAAACCTTTGTAATGGAGAGGAGAATCAGCAAAAATGATCGACTGATAACAGTACTATTGGGAAATTCTTTCTAAAAAAAGAAAATACTAAAGAAGATAGTCCCAAATGGCAGCACACCAGCAGCTTTAGGGTCAATTTCAGTGCTGCTTTGTGTTTCACTATTTACAATTTAATTACCAGCTAGAAAATGATCAGGTATTAGGTATAGTGAAGCCCCCATGTGTGACACCAAGCAGTAGCACAACTCACTGTAACAGTTTATCTTTGGGAGGCCTCCCTCTCTCCTTTTTTCACTATTTCTCTTCATCTTGCTTCCTTCTTATGCTCTCAATTTCCTTAAATACAATACAGTCAGAGTTTTGCATCCAGCTCTAATTTTCCCAGAAAGGGCAGCCCTTAAAAAGCAGCACAAGTTCTTTTACTCAGGACCATAAAAAGGGACTTGCACTCCAGTGCAGCCATCTAATAGACAGATGAACCAATTCCATTAATATAAAAACATTCTACCTCTGCCCTTCCCCCAGCAAAGCTTTTGCCAAAACTGGTACAAAACCCTAATCTAGCCTGTATTAAAGGAGAAAAATCAACTTCCTTTCACTCCCCCATTCATTTTCCACCGCTGTGGTTTTCTAAATTTCAGGCAGGCCTGTGACCAAGAGCTACAGGGCCAAAAGTGGCTGGTGTGCTGTGTTCCTGGCCCAAATGGAAGCAGGAAATACTAAACATCTTGCATGGAAGCCTGTTCTCATCAGGTTTATAGCCCAGCTTTTTTCATCAAAAGCAGTGAGGATAGTACACAGTTCAGAAATGCATCCAAGCATATGGGAGTCTCTCTACACTAATCCTCCTTTTGAGTTTCATCCAGCACTAAATCAGAGCCACACCGGAGAGAGAAATAATGCAATAGCTTGTGGAAAATACATGGCTCCTCTCTGTTAAGGAATGGAAAATCAAACATGACTCACTTTTCTCCTTAAAAATTGTTGGAGGAATATTAACAGCATAAAGCATGACAGAGATTGGAAAAGAACAAAAGTCAGATACCTTTTAAACCTGCTTGCCCTGGGACTGTACATCCCCGGACAGCCTTTGCTGGGACAGCAACAATAATCTTGGAAGAGTAACACGATAATGACACAGGTGACAAAACTCACCTGAGAGGCTAAGAAAACAACAGTTTTGCAGAATTAAACTGCAATATGCTGACAGCATTTTAACTGCAGCCACCACTTTGAGAGGTCCCCGAGAGCATTGCTGCTGGAATTCTGGGGAGGAAGGGCTGCACAGTCTTATTTTCCCAGACAGAATACAGGGCTCTCTGTCTGGGAGAGAGAAAGGGCTTTGCTGAGCTCATCCAAGGACAAGGGGGCCCTATGGCTGCACTGAGGCCCAAGAGTGTGCTGTCAATGCTGCCTTGGATGTGGGAGCAGAACACACAGAGTGCTGACACCCCACTCTCCACCACAGCCACTGCCCTCACCTACTGAAAGCAAAAACAACAGAAAAAGCAGTAAGAGGAGATCTACACCAGCTTCTTGAGATGCTGTAGCTGGGAAGCACAGGCTGACTAGGGCTTGAGCCCTTCATGCCTTTTTCAGTATTTCAAAAGTAAAAAAAAATTCAAAGTAGAGCCCTGATCCACAGGCTCCAAATGCCACTCTCTGGACCTCAGACAGGTGACAGAAATAAAAGTTTTTAACAGAGTATGCCTCAGGAGTGCTGATGTGTTAGGGAGCTGAAAAAGAGCTGTCAGCTGACAAAATGATGTGGGTAGTTAAGGATACAAGTTAGGAGAGGGATTGGCTCTGTATATAGCAACAGGAAAAATAAATGCAGCTCCAAGCACACAAGCAGGTACCTGTGCAGAGCCAACTTGGAACTTGTAAACAGACTATTATTTTCATACATAAGGGCTTGCAAACAGCCTATTGTTTCCATACATAAACATCTTCGAACTAGAATTTTCTTGATCACATTTATTGCTTTTTCCTGAATAAAACTGAGATAAATCCTTTTCTTTTTCTTTTTCTTTTTTTTTTTTTTTTTTAATTTTCTAAAAGAAAGAAAACAGTATTTAACTCCTAGCTCTTGAAAATTATTGACCAGAATCTTGTTTGGCATAACTCAGCCTCGCTATCATGGAATAATAGTTATCACAGAATCACAGAATTGTTTGGGTTGGAAGGGACTTCAAAGACCATCTAGTCCAATCCCTCTGCCCTGCACAGGGATACCTTCCACTAGACCAGGTTGCTCAAAGTCCCATCTAACTTGGCCTTAAACAATTCCAGGGATGTCCAGCTTCTCTGGACAATCTGTTCCAGTGCCTCACCAGTTTCTAAGTGAAGGATTTCTTCCTAATATCTAATCTAAACATATCCTCTTTCAGTTCAAAACTAAATTGCCATCCTCAAAGCAGAGCATCTTTACTGAGGCTTAAGATTTTCTCCCATATGCTGTTTCTTTAGAACAACTTGTCTTCCTCTTTTTCTTTTTTTCCTTTTTTTTTCACAATATGCATCTGGTTTAAGGTGACTTTTTCTTTCCCAGCATATGGAGCAGAATGATTATGATGATTTAGATTTATTTTAAATCACAGCCTATTAAATGGAAAAATAAATGCTAATATGTTGATATTGTTTACTTCTGAATGAATTATTGATATGAATAAGTAGTTGCTTCTATCATAATTACTCTTTATTAAATGAAT
This sequence comes from Onychostruthus taczanowskii, assembly GCF_017590055.1. NCBI lineage: Eukaryota > Metazoa > Chordata > Aves > Passeriformes > Passeridae > Onychostruthus > Onychostruthus taczanowskii. The sequence goes on along the minus strand of NW_024503457.1, from coordinate 6,217,466 downwards.
ATATTTTGAATTAGAGATCCTTAATTAAGAAATCACTTTTTTTTTCTGAAAATTCTTTCCCTGGTGCTAGTATAAGAAATACCTTACATTACTCTGTGGAGAAAGAAAAAAAAAAAAAAGGCCAGTGAAATCATTCTATTTTTTATCTTTTCCTTTGCTTTGTGAATTTGGCAGTGCTTTGTGCATATTCCCTTTCACTGCTTCTCTCCTCTAATCAGTTAAGTGAGGCTCTTTCCCCTCTGTTGTTTGTGTGGATCTGTCACATAGCACCTAGAGACAGAAAAAACCATTTTAAGTAGGAAAATGCAAAACACAAAAACTAAAGAATTGAGGATCAGATACCTGAAACTCCTCTCAACATTTTCTTTCAAGCTGAGCACGTTTCAGATTAATAGTGACTCTTTAACATAAATAATGATCTAATGGAATAAATATGAAATAGAAAGAATCATAAAAAGAATTTTACATTTAAGAATGCCATCTGTGTAACACTTAGCCTAACAATGAAATCATTTCAGTGCCAAAACAGCTCACTCTGCTTCCAGCACAAGTTACAGGAGAGGGTAATGGCTTTGCAAAATGGCATAAAAGTCTGAGCTCAATCACACAAGAAACACCTGGGTTCAAACTCACTCTGCTTCACACAGACAATGGGTCTCACACATGAGTTTTGAGCTCACCCCTGCTAATGTTTCCACCTCAAGTCATCACGAATTTTTCACAAAGCTGACGATTTTTATTGCGAGGATATAAGAGGAGAAGATTTTGTGGGTCAGCATGAGGGAATCTTGCAACAACTATTACATTCATTCTCTGCTTTCCAGCTGTGGAATCCAGAGTCAGTATTGTCTGACTGAAGCGCACAGGATTCAGAAACAAGACGCTGTTTAAGTATATCTGTCGCAAGAAAAATTCCCTCATTCCCTCAACTAGGACTTAACAACAAGCCAGCTATCAGTTTAGGACCAGCGTCCTTAGCTGCAGGTCTGTCTGGGCACGCACGGTGTCACAGAAGGGAGATGCTGCTTTTGTCAACAGGGAAGCCAAGCCCTTGCCATGTGCAAGGCGGCGCAGCAGAGCCATGCAGAACACAATGGAGATTGTTTGTTTATACCAGCCAAAGAGAAGGGAACATATTTGTTTTGAGTGAGCTGTGTTAGAATACATATTGTTGTATATGCCCAGGCCTCATTACACCATGCTAGTCTTCAATATGGATCAGATCCTAAAACTGCTCGACATACTGAAATAAATGTGAGTTCTACCCACAGAACATCTCCAGACTTAGGCCTCATGTCTGTCAATGTCATCTCAAAAAACAAATGTTCAAAGAAGAAAAACAACAAAAGTATCTTAGAGACTGTGGAGGATGCTCACGTGTGGTAGATGCCATTCAAGGGTATGCTAAGGAATTACTTGGAGAGAGAGAAATCCACACACCAAGACTGGAGAAAAGAGCAGGCCTGAAAAAAGGGAGAGAGAATTAAGTTTCATGAACGAAATATTTCTTATTTGTATTTCAGAAGTTACTGCGAAAGCAAAAGGAAATTCTTCCTTCACATCAGCAATGAGGCCACATTAACATCTCAGGCCAAGGTGGCCACAGCTCAAATTTTGCTTAAAGATATAATCGTGAGGGCATTCACAGAGGAAGAGTTAAAGTGCTGTTCAGTAAACAACCTGAAGTGCTGTATGCTGTATTCATATAAGGAAAGGTATGAGCCAACGGAGAGAGATGTTCAGCTGCAATCAAAGAGGATCTAAGCCTAACTGAGCACTCACATGACAGTTGGGATCATTTCGGATCCCTTCCAATGAAGATAAAATAGCATCAAAAGCAGAAAGGGTTTTTTTCCTTTCTTTTAAGGATGAAAACACAACATCATTAGTCAAATTTACTCTGAACTTCCACCTCCTCATGTTGATTTGTACTCAGGTTCAGTAAACATATCTTTCCATCAAGGTAAATAAATGTAAAAGCCCATCAGTAACTTAATTGCTTAACGATGGATGCAGTGTGGGGTGTAACACTGTTTCTGACTATACTGTTGAAGTTAACGACCTCTCAAATACACCTATTATACAGCTTGGCAGTAAAAAAAAAAAAAAAAAAAAAAAATCTGTTCCTTCTTGAAAATCTGCTTATAAAATTTCAACCATTTTTTCCTGATGTTGGGGAGGGGGTGGAAAACTCTGAGGACAATTTTTCAGGTGGACTGATGTAAAATGAAGTTTATTCATTTGAGATGCCATCCTTTGTGGGCCTGCATGACCCAGGGAAATTGGGCTCAAGAGCAGTGGGGAGCCCAGAGTGAGGGCAAAAGTTACACAGCCTGGGGAAAACATCCCAGAATTAAAATGCTCGTGGTTCTGTGTGGGATCATTCACTGGGAAGGGTAGAGGGCTCAGTCTGCAGATGTCAGGCAGAAGCCTGATCCCACATGCATAGCACACACCTAGGGACATCTGGGAATGTGCCCTCCTCCTCTGTCCCTGCACATCTAGAGCCCAGGACTGAGGACCCATGAGAGAAAGCAGTTGTTCCCATGAAAATCAAGGCGTTTAATAGAGGTGAAGGCAAAACCAGCTCTCCAGTGGGAGAGCAGTGAGGGAGGAGGGTATGCCAAGCATCTGAGAGTGAAATCTGGCTCACGGTGGGCAGGCAGGCACAGTGCAGAGGCACAGCTGCCAGCCTGACATGATGGATCAGAAAAGCTACTAAGGAGCTGTGAGAGTCCAGGCAATTGAAACAAAGCAAAACATGAAAAGGCAATAGGTCAGACCTTCTTTGCAATCTATCAATTAAACAAGCATCCACTTCCAAAGGAGTATGATGTCCTAAGCAGTAGACATCCCAGCACGTGATTGCTACTGTGGTGGAGGGACGGGCTTACCAAAAGGAATTAATAATAATAATTACTAGTAGCGCTAATAATTTAGTTGAAGTTGTTCTTTAGTAAGCCCCTCTGAGGAAATAACATGGTTTGTCATTTTGGCTTAATTCTATAGTCCCATACCAGCTTTATTCAGCCTGTTGAAAAACAAAGGTGTGTTCAAATCTGTCCATTACATGGGAGGCTTGTGCCAAAATCTTGCCCTCCTTCAGTTAGGCAGCAGTGGTGAGTGCCACAGAGCTGGCTTCAGCTGCTTTCTCCAAAACCCTGAAGCTTTCAGAAACATTCATTTCTGCTGGCATCACTCAACAGCTCATTGTTAGGATTTGTTCTCATTGGCATGCATGAAATGAGACTGATGTACAGGGTGATCCAGAGTGACAGCCTTCAGCCCCAAAAGTGGATACCTGCTTCCCTTAGAGTCCAGCAACTCACACTTGACTCAGAAGAACATATAGAAAAATTATCTTTTCTCTCTCATTTACGTGAGTTAAAGCTAAGTGTGTTCAGCCAAATTAGCAATCAGGCAAACTGTGCATGCAGAAATCTGCACTTGTACAAACTGTGCAATTTTTTTGTAACATTCCAAGATTAAATATCTTGACAAAAGATGAAAACCCTTTAACAAATCTGCCCCTAGAGAAAAGTAACATTTTTTTATTCCATTTACTGTCAAACTACATATAGTTGAACACAGTCCTATAGGTTGATTTGTTGCTTTAAATAATGTCACTAACATCCAGATATCAATGTGATGGTGCAGAAAAAAAGAGTTCACATTGAGCTAGATTCAATTACAGACCTAGAAATTGAAATTAAGTCTGATGCTACATGCTTAATTCATGTTTGTGTGACTGAGAAAGGGAGTATCTGGTTTACCTTGAATTTCCTGCCTTAGTGTGGTGAAAACATGACCCATCGCATTAATTAAAAAATAGTTTACAAATGTAACTTAAGTGGTATTGCACTGGCAGGAGGAGACAAACACCTTTTTGTCCTTGACATGTTATGTGATATAAAGGAAGCTGTTCAATAGCTGTTTCCTCGATTCCAAGGTAGGTCTTACCATTCTCACTGAACAACAGGAAAAAAAGGTATGATGACACCTTGCAATGAGAAGCCAAAGACTGTGTTTTACTTTAAAAAAAAATTAAGTCTTTATCCCTCAAAACCCATAGCCCTCTTCTGACCACACCATTTAAACAGGTGCTTATAGGTAGCTATCAAGTGTGTTATGCAGGTCTATATTTATCTAATTTGAGCATTATACCCGGGTTGGTATTTTCACTTTTAATAACCCAAAGTACCATATCACAGCAATGGACTTTCAACCAGCACACATTTGACTACTGATTTCACATATGCGGCTGGGACTAACTTTTCTCCTAATATGGTGATGGCACAGGCACTATTTAAATGATTCCTGAGCCTTGTAAATATACACCAGATGTATCTTTTGTAAATGTTACATTTTTCAACATCTCAGCATTTGTGAATAGTTGAAAGCTATGCCAGCCATCCTTTAATGGGGCACAGAAGCGTACTGCATTCAAAGAAATGGCACACCATTGCAATAGTCAAAATTACAAGTGCTGTCAAAAAGCTACATTTTTGCTTTATTGATTAGCACCAGGTTACACAGTGCTTCATTCACATCCTACCTTCATATGTGCATCTTTCAGCTGATGATGTTTCCCTGCACATGGGTAACACAGACAGGGATACGGAACTTCCAGGGCTGCACTGGGGAAGGAGAAGGTCAGAGTGGCCTGGACAGCCACATGAGGCCAGTGGTGGAGGCAGAAGGGCTGTGGGAGCTGCCATTCCCACAGCCATGGTCACAACCCACTGCCACAAGGATGTGCCCACCATCCCAGAGCTGGGGAGGGAACAAAGCTCACCTTTCCCACAGGTACTGATGCAGTTTGAAGCTACGATACATTTTCCTGCAGCTCAGGCTTCTGGTGCTTGGTCCTCCCTTGTTGCAGAGGTAACTCAGCACCAGGGAGAGGAATGTCCCTTTAGGGACCTCTCCATGAGCACAGGGTGAATTCAGCTGTAAGAAGCCACCTCCTGTGCTTTCCCAGACCTCTTTTTTTCCCTAAGCTTTTCCTGGCTTTCCTGTGTCATTGCAGATATCTCACAGAAGACCCACAAGCACTTGTGTAACAGGTTATTGGAAACGTGCTCTCTGCACCTTCTACCTCCTTGCACTTGCCCTACCCATCAGCAGCACACCCAGACTGCCCCCATGGTCTCCCCATTTTACTGCATCAGGCAGTAAAAGGAGCTGTCAGAAATCAGCCATCACATTTGCCTAAAAATGCAAATTTTTGTGGAATTTGTCCCCCAACTCTCACACAGATAAGAGGAAAGACCTTTGTAATATTGCACAATTACTATTATTTGCAAGGCAGAGTGCTTTTGCTCAGTGAATTTTGTGCTGTAATTTCACCATGCAACTCAGTTCAGCAAATCAGCTAAAATCAGAGCTAGGTGACACAGGACAATAAACTTAGAGGGAATGGACTAGACATAATGCCCCACTACAAGTATTATTTCCAAGTTCATAGGCTTGCAAATTAAAATGTCCCTGGACCACTGCCATAAAAAAGAACATTAAAAATCAGGGGAAGAGGTCTGGGCATCTGTTAGAAGCATCTAATATATACCAAATGTGTATGCTGAGCTTCTTAGATATATGCATTGCTGAAATATAGCCTACGATTAATGTAAAAGCAGAAATATTTTAATTGTATTTTTCTATTTGATATTCAAATGAAAAAAATATATCTTATTAAACACAACACTTGGCTTTGCTATTTTAATAAAAAATAAGTTGTTGAGGAAAAGAAAAGCAAAACTACTGATTCCTTTCCTTATGATGATCAAATGAGCCTTTCATGTTTGTATCTTATACTTCACTTTTTAGCATTTTGAGGCAAATAGCAGATATCAAAACTTAGTAAATAATCAAAGACTTATTCAGTTTTCCAAACTGTCATGCTGCTTATCTTGTAATAACTGATCTCTTAGGTAGCATAAGCTATTTAATTGCTACTGAAGATTATTTGAATGAAAAATGAGACGACATTCTCCCTTACCCCTCAAAAAGACAAAACTATATTCTTCAAAAAGACACATGCCGACAGATAGATTCTGATCTCTTCTACACATGCACAAGAGCAGTAGCTAATTTTACAAGATTTGATAGGAGCTGTGTATCTGAGATTACACCCTGTCCTCCAGACTGCACATTCCACATGGAAAATGGCTTAATTTGGAAATAAATTTTGTTGCTGATAAATCCAGACTCTCAAGTCTCTGGGCATCCAAAGAATCAAACCCATTAAATTATTGTAAAAAACAGCTACTGCATTTTAAAGGGACTTTTTACAGTGTTGGCAAAGTGCGTATTCATGTATCCCCCCTGACATGATAGACTGTAATGGTTCCAGTCTGTCATGTCAACCATCTGCATATTAAACAGTCCCTAAGTACACATTGACACAGCAGACCCTAATAGCTCTGAAGCCGTAACAATCTATTGAGTCAATAATATGCATGTTAAAGAGCATCTCCTGTACTTCCATCAATATCTTTTATCTTTTCCTTAATTTGTATCTTCTTTTTATATGTATATTCGGAGTTAAAGTTTTAGGAACCTTTATCCTTTAATGTGCTGCCACAGATGTGAAACATGTGGCACAGAGAGGCACATGCAGTAGCAAAATCCTTCCCTAGTATTGGAGCCAGACCTTAAAATAAGAACTGTAATATTCTTACACTGACAACAGACATTCTTCCAGATAAGGTGGAAATAGCCCCTCTTTTCTGCTGGGCTGGATGCAGTGATAGTGAAAAGCCCAGGAAAGGTTCCTGATGATTCCATGGGCTTTGGATGGAGCCCAGTGTGATGATACTCATTTCCTATTATGCATTTCCTTCTAATTAAATGAAATAGGTCACAGGGGGGAAATGAAACAAAAGACAAATGTATTTACTTACAGTAATATCAACCCCCCAAAAACGGCAATCAAAAACAAGAGAAAAGATAATACAAAACATACTGTCTCTTCATTAACTTGAAATCATGTCTGTTACCACAGTCTTAATTCATTCCTGCCTGATCTTGGGATTTTTTATACCATGGGAGAGGGGGACTGTTATTTAAGCATAAGAAAATGGAGATTTTACTTCTTTTTTCTAAATAACTGGAGAGAAATATTCTAATTTTCTTTTGCTTAACTACACCATACGCTGCTGCAATCCTTTCACTCCCTGATTACAGGACTTTCCCATCTTCTTCCAATCTTCTTGGTCTCTGTAAGCATCACAATTTGGCTTACACATTTAAAAGTGAAACCAAAGTACAATTTGTGTTTCCAAAATGTAGACCTAAGGACAGGGAGGTCACCTGACCCTATCGGCAGATCTTAGCTGTCCTAAATTCCTTTCTCCTTTCCATTAATTTGATACCGATGTATCTTTGATGCACATAGGGATTTATTCCAGCATATTCTTGATTAACTTTCATTCCAGTGAGGGCAGAACCATGGTACTCTCCCTCTTGCTTGCACCATTCCATGTCCCCAAGGCACACTGGACCAGATCATCTACTTCTGTGCCTCATTCTGTGCCTCATTCTGTACATCATCCCCTAACTGCATGACAAGCACTGAAGGCACCTGCCTTCTATTAAGTCCTTGGTAACATCTCATAGCCAGCAGGCTTTTCTTCCCAATGTAATGGCGGAGAAGTGGATCTGATGTCCACATGCACGCCCAGGGATTTGCCCAGCCATGAGGCAGGTCCTCAAAACCTCAGACTAGTGCATAAACTTCATCTTATATGTGTTGTCTACTGTGTGTCTTATCAGGACAGGACTTTCTAAACTATGAATAACACAGTACTCAAAGAGCCACGGTAGTCACCATTTGACCTTTTTCACTGCAGATCTAGCAAGCAGATTTCATTTTGGGCAGGATATGTTTTTCTTCCTAAATGAAAAAAAAAAGTTATTTTAAAAACCTATGCGAATGAACAAACCCTAAAGAATGGATGCAATTTTAAAAAAAAAAAAAGTCACTGAAATTCCTGCTATGCTGCCTGTATTTCCTTTAGCTGAGGGAGACAGCCCCATTGTAGCTCTGGAAGTGCTTGTTCCTGACAGAAATGCTTCATTGTCAAGGCCTCTCTCTGATGCTGCAGTTCATCACCAAATTATATATGAAGCACAGTCCTCTCTCTATAATATTGTGGGTACAGCCATGTCCATTTGAGGAAAATAGGTCCTCTCTGGACCTCCTGCAGGAGCTCTCTTGATATTCACTCTGATACTTGCTGTGTAGCAACCCAACAGCCCCAACCAGTCCATCTCTGGTGAAGATAGGATCATCGCACAGCAACCACACAGCAGATCTAGATAATTTATGACAACCCTTCCTCCTCTGGCATTTGTGTTTGTGTCTGATGAGCCTTTTAGGCTTCCCAGAACTTCGCAGAATTGCCAGGAAATGGCAAAGAAGGACAGGAGGAGGGCTGCTGGCCACGCAGCCAGAGTCCTTTAACAAAAATCCTCTGCACTAAGGGTTACTGGTGGGTCACACTCACTCTGGATGGCAGTGCTTCTGGGAATTGTTCCACTGATTTAAGTGGATAGGTTGCCCAGTCCAACTTCATGGACTTAGAGCAACCGATACCTGCCACCAAGCGAAAGAAGAGCCACCAGCCTTGGTCCGTAAATGAGATCGGTAAGGGAGAAGAAGGGAGGGCAAGTGAAGGAAACATAATGCTGTAGGTGAAATGCTCCATGCTCCCCCAGCAACCTTCTTGTGTGTGCTGCCAGCGTAAGGTGGGCTCGTTTCCTGCTGCCTTGTCCCCCTCCTGCGCAGCCTGTTCCATGCAACTGAGCCTACCCCAGGCTGGCCTGACACTGAATGGAAAAATTCCCAATTACTTCAGTGAAGAGGGCTCTGTGACCTCAGACAAATGCGGAAGAGCAAAATTTGGGTACGGCTATGATTTCACTGCCTGTGTGCATAGGATGTCTCCTTTTCTACACAGAGGAACGCTGGCCACCCTTCCCACTTTTTTGGTTCTCAGTGTTCATCACTGCACCTGGAGTTATCTCCCATTTACCAAGGAGTTGATTTAAGTGTCTGACTCAGTCACATATGTTTGGCTCCCTTATTCAGAGTAAGATTTGGCCTACTAGCTGTGAAAACAGCTTATATCACATGTGCTGCAAAGCCTAGCCAGAACAGGCTGAATAAAGGATGAAGTTTAATCATGGAAATGTTGACCTACAAATAGAGAACAAAATGTTAAACCACATGGTATAGGGTGTCGCACGCCCCAAATATCAAGGAGAGAAAAGAAGAATTGAACACATTTGGAAAGTAAAGCTTACTGTTTGGGGTTTGGTTGGGTTTTTTTTACTTTTTCTTTCTGCATATTCGAAGAGTCAGACCCACACTGTTCCCGCTCGCGATGACACCCTGGCATCCGAAGAACAACATAACACCCACCACAAAATGCTGCTGGCTGGCTGGCGCCATCTAAAGCAGCAAGGTTTGGTGAGGGAGGTGAGACTGCCAAAGGCAGGCGAGTGGGGGTGTCACAGAGAGTGGGACCCGGCCACCAGCGTGACTCCAGTCTATGGAACTTGTACAAACTGGGGAGAGGTAAATGTGATGAGGATTAAGACCCCTTTCATTTTCTGTCCTTGAAAACTAGTCCGGAGTTACCTCTTACAGCTGGGGAGTGGGGGGATCTTGTAATTATTTACACACCACCTTTCAGCTGGGACATCCTCACCTTTGTGTGTTTCACACAAAGAAGGGCAGTTTTTTTTGTCAGAGAGTCCATTTCCATTTTTAATCTCAACCATCACACAGACAGTTCATCTCAACGGATGGGAAAACTTTCTCATAGGCTTTATTTAACATAATTTTGGGTGTTGCAAAGGACAAAGAATAATTTTTTTTAATCAGTCTTCTTGCTTTCAGTAACTCATCAGCTTTGTCTTTAGGTACACTACATTTTACACAAACGTAGTTAACAGCAGCCGGCCAGGCCTTACTGACTGACAACTGTTCTTTACAGGATTTCTATGTGCCAAAGAGCTGGACAGTAATATCCATTTGGTATTCATGGAAGGTACTTGCAGAACAATAATGACAATAATTGCTTCTGATTCTTGTGTTTACAACACTGCCAAAGTATCATTAGAGCCTTATTTATAGATAATAATGCTTATTAATCACACATATTTGAATTTTGGAATGTATTAGATTAATATTCTTTTGTAACTTGGTTCTGTACTAATGCTATGAAAAGCACTTTCTGAATGCAGCCCACTGGGAAGTGCTTGCCTCGGTAAAGTAAAAGCATCCAAGCCATCTGCAGGTGAGGGACAAAGGGCATACCTCTTCCTCAGCAGGCACTCACCAAAGCCGGACACGCCAGTTCCAAAAGCAGCTCCTTTGGATTAAAATCAGGGGCAGATGCCTGAAAAAAAATACCGTGAAAGGTGTGATAGTAGTGTTGTTCTTGAGCTTGCTTTTTGATGCTCTATGAAAAGGTTTGTTTTCTATTGCTTTATAAAGAAACTGGGTTTGGAAGGTGAGGAATAGATCCATCTATCATCTCACTCTCTAACAGCCCATTCTACCCCATGGGTGAGTTTAGCCTGGACCTTGGAATTCCTTATCAGTCAAGAGGTTGGCAATGAGAAATATAAGAAATATACTACAAAAAACACTCCTCATTTTGGTTAGTAAATAATTCCAGTTTTTCTATCTCAATGTCTTCTACAATTCAATAGCAGGATAAAAGAAAAATAGATTTTTTAAAAAGACATTTTCAACTCATGAAAGTGCCGCACAAATCTAAATACCAACTGCCCTATATTCATATCCTCCTTTGTTTCCCTGTAGCTCATTACAATGGTGAAAAATACACCAAAGCAACTACAGTACCAAACTCTCCAATTTTTAATATGTGACCAGCTCCATAAATTTGTGTTTAAATAAATAAAGTCCAGAATAGTATAGAATGTTTTATTATTATTTTTATTATTATTTTAAGATAGTTCTTCAAGCAAATTTGCAGAGGCTCTGTCAGTTTAGAGATATTTCCATCTGTTTGGTTGGGTTTTTTTCCTTTTTACCCACTACTGATGTAGTGTAACTACTCTAATACCAGAAAGTAAAGAAACTGGGAAGCAGGGGAGTGGGTGTTGTATTTTATTCTGTGTGTCCATTTTGTGGTTTTTATGGTGCTCCCTGCACAGCGAGGATAACCTGTTGCTAAGTGTCACAGCCCCATTGTCTCCAGGGATCTTTTACAGTGGCAGAAAAAAAAAAAAGAAATAATTAAAATGCAGAAGATTTAAATTGTGAAGAACACTTGTGGCTTTACTGCAACTCTCCCAAGCTGCCCCTAGCTGATATATTTTAACAGGCAAAATTACAAAGTGATGTTTCACCTTTAAAATGTTTCACCTATTAATATTCCAGTGTGCTTACTGTGTTTAGAAAATGCCAGTATTGAGTTTTCCCAGGAATTTCAAACCTACCAAGACAGCCAGTGCTGAGCACAGTCCAATCGTTTCTAACTGAAGCCAGGATCTAAAATTTTAAAAACCCTAATAGAGAGATTAGAGATGAAACCAAAGCACAAAGTTGGCGTCGGGATGCGGAGGGAAGCCCTGTCCCGATGCATTCCGCACAACAAAGCGGAACCCGTCCCAGAGACCCCAGCTCGTCCTGGGCATTGCTGGGAGGAGGGTCACGGCTTCAACCACCACTTACAGACAAAGGAATTATTCCCCAAGTGTGGGCACAGGGGGTGCAAAGAGCTTTGGATTGGGTACCTTTCCCAGTGGCAGCTCAATACCATCCAGCCAAAACTGATCCCAAAACTTGACAGTGCTGCACTGAGGGGACTTGGATCAATAACTAGTCAAGGGTTTTGGTTCTTCTGCTAGTCCTCTTCTGAAAAGAAAACCCATAGCCCCTGGTGCACACAACCGGCTACAGCATTCACTGGCATGGAAGCATGTGCAGATACTCTCCTCTCCCCAGCCATTGGTGGCTCCCGGAAAAGTTTGCTATATTTTCCTTAGGTTTCAGAGTGTCACAGTGTAAAAAGCTGTCCCTCTAACAGGTGTGTGAAATCTGCATCTCATTCTTTTATAATAGTAATAAAAATAGCTGAAAGAGTTTCAGTACAAGGATCCTAATTTCAGAAAGGCAAATCAGCAGCGTATAAAATCATAATTTACCCTCTGCAGATTACAGACCTTATTTTCTTACCTGACTAATGAACAATAATTTCTATTGTTTCTGTCTGGCTTTGTTGTTTTTTGTTTTTTGGGTTTTTTTTCAGGGCAGTAGTAGTTTAATAATTCTTTTTACCTCTTAAAAGAAAAAGGCAAATCAAACAGTTATCACATGAGGAAAGATACATTTGCATTTTATATACGTATAGCTAATGCTAAACCCACACAAAGATAAAAACAGACATTTCCAGCTACAGAATATTACTATTTATTATAGCCAGAGATACACAAGTCAACTTAACTTTCTAAAGAAAAATTGGCTCTTTTTTTTAATACTGAGTTTTCACAGTTCTCACTGAAGTTAAATGAAGGAGTGAATGCCCAAAGTCCTTGAAAAATAGTCACTATCCTACAGTATCCCTTTTCTGTTTCTATCAGAATCCTCAGGATGAAAAAGCCGTCCTTCTTACACAGAATAAGTAGATGACCCTACAATCACTGCTCACATGCACCAGAAATTTCAGCATGAGTCAGGGTACGCAAAATCAAGTCTTGAGCAAAATCCAAGCAAACAAGCAGCAAAATCACCCTCCTAACATCAAGTGCAGTTACTACAAATTGCATTTTTGGACTTGTAGATATGGGATAGGAAAATCAAGACAGAAAAGTTTTGACTGCCTTGTTCACTAACCATATCTCAGTGGTCACAAATTATTAAAAAGGAAAACACGATGGAAAAGTTCTAAACATAGAGGAAGTTTCATAAGTGTTTTTTTGTAGTATCATTTTATTTGCTATATTTTTCACTAGGACAATATTACTCTGCTTGTATTTAACATTGGGTTTATTGTCAAATAATTATTCTTTCTGTTATCGAATTGCATGATTATTATGTATTTCTACCGCCAGATATGTATCATGAGCATTTTTCTTCCTTAGTTTTATACAATATATAACAACTAAAGTCTGGAATTTGTAGTTTCCCATCGCCTTCATAGAACTGTAAGACACAAGCAGGAATAAAAATAAAAACGTACCTTTTCATCAAGTAGTCTGCTAACCAAAAGGAGAAAAAATAAGCTTTGTGTATTTCTAAATAGTCCTCTAGGAGTCTTATACTTGTACTACATGGTATATATTGTATGGTTTCTCCCCCTGTTATGACATCTCTGATTACTTTAAAAAAAAAACTCTCAAAAATGTTGAGGCACAAACCTTTGTATGGAATACTTTTAGTACGCTTTTTATTCTGACAAGATTAATAATTATCCTATAAGCATGACACAGTGTTTTAAAATGTTTTTTTCTGCTATGAGTCAGGATTGTGCACATAAATGTGGAAAGAAAGGTTATTTCACAGCAGAGAAATGCACATTTAAACAAACTGTGATTAAATGGTAAAACTGCTTGAAAAAAGCATGGGGTTTTTCTCACCACAGTTATTCTGAATTTAAAATACCCGTAGTAAGTTTCTAAAGGACATTGGGCATTTGTAATGAAAACACAAGCTACTGAAATTAATGAGACATAATTGAGAGAACCATAGCAAATGTCCCAGAGCTTTGGCCAAAACTGGACAGAAAAAGATCCGCTTGTGTAGCAAGTGGTAACTGTGTCCCCCCTCCACCATCACCACCCTGCCTTCTTCTGTGGCACCTGCAACTAGCTCAGAGTGGGAGCAACTGTCTATGTGGGAACCAGACTACACACTAACCAGGCTTTTGCTGTCCTTCAACAAGACACCTCACAAGTGCTGACAGTCCTCATGGCAGCCTTAACTCTTTCCCAGAACACACAACTGCCCTTTCTGCTAAGCTCATACACATCCAGCACTTCCTTCAATGCAAAGACGCGGGTATGAGGTTTTTTGATTGTTCAAAATGCTTGGTAATGCACGTCCTACTTATCAGTATCTAGTGACCAGAATTATTGCAGGCCTGATTCACGAGTCAAAGTGTGTAGGATGTAACCCTTAGACAGCTGGGGCGTAAGGGCAAGATCAATGTGGCCCTCATATCTAACTCCATTCACATCAAATAAATGAAACAATAATCTCTCCATTGACATTAAGGTCTAATGGAAATACTTCAGGGAGCAGAATTAGAGCTAGATCCTGCTCATTCCAATCAAACAAAGCTCCACATGACTTCAGTGAATGGGACAAGCAAGATTTGGTCCATCTTGAGCACAGGTTTGGCTTCCAGATGCTGAGCTGTACCACTGGTTGGAGAAGGACAGTGAAATAGTGGAGCCAATAGACCTTGAACTAAGGAGACAACCAAGGGTAGCACCTTGTCTGCACTTAAACGGATAGCAAGGCAAGCAGCAGCACCCAATTTGCCCCTGAGCTTTAGTGCTGGGCTTCAACCACGGTAGTCTTTCTACCAACTTTACTTGAAGGAGTAATTTTAAAATAATTTCATGCCAAGTGCCAGAGGGCTCACTTTTTCACAATACTAAACTGGATCATATCAACTCCCATTCTAAATATAAAATATGATTGTATTACTTGACTTCATACTTTTTATAAAGGTCCCATTGTGGTGGGGTTTCACAAGGTATAAAAGCCCATACAGGTATTATGAGCCATTTCAGTCCATTTCATCTAATTAATCATCTACTTAAAACTGTTTTTCTTGAATCATAGTAGAAAAAATAAAATAAGTGTTCTTTTTTATAATTTCCAAAATTGAATTCATATTCCATAATGACCATATTTCATGTGCAAAATAACAAGATATGCTTACATACCTGGTTTCCCTCCTTTAGTGAGTTGCCTCATTTGTAGAACATTGCATATATGATTAGAACCTAAAATGAATTACTTGGTTTTTCTTGATATGAAATCTTGTTTAAGTTCACAGCAATTTTAAATATGATACATTTAAAATATTAATATTTCCCATATATTATTCACTGACTTTCAGGTTTCATCTCAAGTTAGTGGCACTTCATGTTTCAAAGGAAGAACTGTTTCTTTTTTTCAGTACTAATGTTCTATTAATTCACTTTGTAATATCATTCTGGTTCAGACAAATAAAATTGCACTAAATTGCTTATGCCAAGAATTGTGCTAAAGTTGTTGGCGCTATATAAAATTCCATATTCTATTATTATTTTATAAGATTTTTATATCAGTGGCATCTTTTTAGGCATAATTCATAGTCCCATTTAGTTAGTTCTAGAAGGGCAAATACACACATAGGGATTTTTATGCTGAGATGGGGGTATATGTAGGTATTTACAGTAAAGTCTGCAACTAAAGTAACTTTTGCAATGTACCAGATACCAACTCCCAGTGAACTACCTTAACGGCTTTTCCTTCATGAATATTGTTTATTTTGGGCAGTTTTCTCTTCCAGCATGTTTTTTTATCACACACATGTATAAATGCATATGTATGCACACACATATATTTGTGAAAAATAAATTTGTGTGCATACAGAAATACTTGAAAAGCTTCATATGAATATTATGCAACATATGCCATTCATGTAGTCACTACACACAAAAAGAAAATTCATTTAGAGATACAAATAAAATATGTGAAAGTCATTAAAGGACCCATAAAGGCCTCAGCATAGATGGATTCTCCATCACATCCAAAGAACCATGGATACAATCTAATCTTTTTATATGTTCATTTATATTTTATACTTTTTACATAAAGTCCACATGGCCTCATAGTTATTTCCAGAGATGCAGATGAAAGTTACACCTGGATAAACTGAAAACTCTTTAATGAGTAAAGCAGCATCTAATCCTATGAAATGCCTTGCTGGAGTCAAATAATTACTAAGTGCTGGAGCAAGAGTAGCAAACAGCAGTAAAATCACCTGTAAATAGATGTGAGGAACTATAAATACACTTTAGTATTTGTATAGTTTACTTTCTCTGACTGATTTCTCTCATCAAAATCAGATGTTCAGGAGGCAGAAATCCAACTCCAAGGAATGCAGATTAATACATATACATGAATACATAGTCTGTGACTAAGTTTGCAACATTGTTAATAATGTATGCTCCTTTTCTAATGCCTAGTATTTGCTCCCTCTGCAATTCTAAAAATAATAAAATTTGATCAACTCTTTTAAGAAATAAATTGCAAAATAACTGATGCAGATCCCTGTCACTTGTGAACACAATGAAATTATACAAAAAGGAGCAAATGCAGGAGAGGCTCCTCCTCAAAAATAGAAACGAATGCCCTGTTCCTATACAGTCCTCAAATGGCAGGATTTTGAAACATGGATTAGACCTCGAATGCAAATTAACTTCGGAAGGCAGGGAGAGGGGAAAAAAAAAATCAGAGACATACCAAGTCAAACACTCCTTTTCCTGCCTATCTCGTCCGCAATGGTAAAATAGGCTAAACAAAACAAGTGCACATCAAGATACAGCCAATTAAGGAATAGAGAGCGGGGCGGGGGGGAATAGGGTGGAGAGGAAGGCACCTCACTGAGCACATGGGGAGTGGGAGCGCAGCATCCCACCATACCTACCTTATGAGTGTTCAAAGGAAGACAACTGGGGTAAATTGGAGCCAGCTTTGATTTTTGCCATCCGGTTACACCCGCGATGCGGGGGAGTGGGGTGGGGCAGAAGGGTCGGTCTGGGCGGAGGTAGACGGGCGATAAAAAAAAGTGGGGATAAATACTGAGTGAGGGTGCCGAACGCTATGCAAATAGTTGGTCTTTGTTTGGTTTTTTATTTTATTTTTTGGGAGGGGGGTGGAGGGTGTGAGAAAAGGCACCGTCAGTGGCGAGGTGAGTGGGTCCCCGCGCCGTCCGCACCCGCGTGGGGGAGGGCGAGGGGAGCGCGGCGGGAGCGCCGGCGCGGGGCAGCGCTGCCCACCGCGGGGCGCGGGGCCGGGGCGGCGGGGCGCGGCGGCTGCACCTTCCCGGGACCAGCGGCTGCTCCAGATGGGGAGAGGGGGGGTGCGGCCCCCCCCCCTGCCGCCAGTCATCGCCTCCCTAACCCCCCGACCGCTCCCCCTCCCCGTCACGGCTGCCTCACCGCTCCCGGCGGCTCCCCGCTTAGAAATGGAGACCGGCAACTCTCACCAGAGCTCACCCGCATCCCACGGTCCTGAGGAAGGAGTTTGGGGCGGCGGGGGGAAGCGGGCGCGAGGAGTGGGGAGGGGGGGGGGTTGTTTGAGAGTGACGGTGAGGCGAGGAGGAGGAGGAAGGAGGAAGGCTGGGAAGAAGGGGGTGGAGGGAGACGGCTTCTGAAATGAAGCCAGCCCAAACGGGAGACGATGCTGGAACAGGGGCTGCGTCATTTCGGGGCTGAGAGAGGGCTCAGCTTCCCTCCGCTGCTTCCCAGGGTGGACAGATACCAGCGGGCCAGGGCAGAGCAGGGTGCGGGGCGCTGTGGGGTCGGGACCACCTCCGCCCGCCCTCCTCCGCAAGCCCCCGGGGCCGGGACGGGGAAGGAAAACCCCACGCTGGGAAAAGAGATAAGCTGCCTTCGGTCTGCCTGGTGATGCCAGAAAGGACAGGGGCAGGGAGAGGAGTACGGAACTCGTCGGCCACAAAGCAGTAGGCAGGACGGGTCACGAACGGGGCCCGAGGCAGGGCCAGCTCCCGCTGGGGTAACAGGGTCCCGGGACGGCGAGGGTAGGAGGAATGATCGGCATTTATAACGCCGGGGGAGGCTCACAGCCTTTCCAGCCTTTCAAAGAGTTTCAGCTGGGTGAGTGGAAATGCCTTCTGCCCCTTACACATATGGAAGCACAGCGATCTTTTGGGGGCGGGGGGGGGGGGGGGGGGGAGAGAAAGCAATTTTTTGTTTTTCTGCTGGACAGTGGATCTCTTTGAGTCTATTGTCATGTCCTATGGCAGCAATTATAAATAAACTTTCTTTCTGCAGGGAGGAAGTAGCAGAGACTGAGGGTCTGAAGCTAGCAAATTGCCAGCAGCTACCCTGATCTTTGCTGGCCCATGTCAGCAAGGTGATGGCCTGGCCCTGTACTGAAAGACTGTGGGCACAGTATGCTGATGTCTGAGACTTAATACCTGGCCTGGGAATACCTTTCCTTCTTTCAACTCTTCCCATCCACTCCAACACAGTTTCCTTCTGAAGCTCATCCCCTCAAAAGCTTTCTAAATTTAGCTTCAAATACTCATGTTCACATATTTTTAATTTTTTTAAATTATTTTCATACCACCCCTGTGGTCCCATGTTTAAAAAGCAAAGCTGCTCAGTGGCTTGAGATCACAGGTGCCATCAAGGAGGTCCATAATGAGTCTCAGTAAAAAGCAAGAGAGAATTAAGTCCCCAGGCAAGATTACAGTGCTGGTACACAACCATGTGCAGCCCTGTCCAAGCCTTCTATAGCACCTGCCACAGCAAAGGTGTTGCATGTAAAGTCTTGACAATATTGACCATAGTCATTATTGTTATGTGCATAAATATTTTAGTTCTTTTATGACTCTGTGCATGTTTGTGTGGGCAATATATGTGTGCACACTCATACAAACACATTTATATCTATGTATATATTCAATAGTGATGGGCCTGTTAAACTGAGTGGTGATTTCTCTCCTACAGATAGTTGTATAATACACACATAGTGATGATACCTAAGGTGTTTGGGGGTGAGGATGCATAATATCTTATAAATTTGAAGTTTTTATCAGGCAGAGCAGATTACTTTAAGCGTTCAATTTCTCAGCGATCCAATTTTATTAGGATTTACTATCATTTGTGCTGCACATCCCTGGGGAAATAATGCTTTGATTAATGTAATCCTGGGCTGGGATCCGCCACATGCCCCTCTCCCAAGAGAAGGGCCCTGTTTGACAAACAAAAATAGAGCAGCAACTATTGCAATCTGCACTCACCTTTCGTAAGCACATAGACCCACACACACACACAGACACGAAATATAACCTTCTCCTCCCCCCAACCCCAAATACAATAGCAGCATCTCAAAACAATGTGCACTTATTCATTTACACACAATGATTCTGATTCAATGTGGGCTGTACAGTCCAGCCCTCAAATGCATAGAGACAGCCCAAAAAGGATTCTGCTCTGTCCCCCACTGAGAAGCTGAAGCATCTCTGGGAAGCTCAATGCTTCTCTGTGTTTCAGGCCCTCCTTGGGTTCCCAACATTTCTGCCTCTTTGTTTCCCACTGCAGGGCTTGCCACAAACAGATTTCAAGTCTTCTCCTTCAGACCCAGGGGCTGGAGAAGGTGTCCCTCCGAGGCTGCCTGGCACGTACCAGGGGGACATGTACCTCTCTAAACAGGCCCTGGTAAGTGAATCACAGCCAGGCACTCTGCTCAGCTCACAGGGAGAGTGGGGGGACCCAGAAAACAACGCCAAACAGAAAGACTCGTCACATAGGTTTTCAAATGGGAAAAAAAAAGAAGTATTCTTCTGCCTTTGGGGGTTGCTGGGGTTTGAGCAGCTTTGTTCCAGCCACCACCACCTTCCTCCACCCCCCCCATCTCTCCCCACCCCTGCCCCCCCCTTCTGTTTGTGTCAAAGGCTGGCAGGAACAATAGCGTTTAAACAGAAGTAAATATGCCCAGTTCAGAGCCCAGCCCCAGAGAAAGGGAAAGCTTTCTTTATATCCCTAGGTGAACTGGCCGTTGTTCCCCCTTTTCCTCCTTCTCCCCTCACGCCCACAAAACAACGCCCATTCCCGGCAGCCCAAATAGCAGTTTAATGTTGAATTTCTTCCTTCCACCTCGCCGGAACAAAGCAGGTCCCACTGCGCCTGAGGAGGACATACAGTGTCACAAAAAGGGCTCTGGCAGCACTCGGGCCACTCTTTTCCAAGTCCGGAGTAATAAATCCAGGAGAAGAAGGAGGGGAGGGATCTACAGTCTGGAGATAAGGAGGGATGCGGTTTGCGCCGGGGTTTTCAATAAGCTGCTGCTCTCTCCTTCGTGTTTACCCACTGACCCCCAATACGGTGACTCAGCGATTACAGAGCACTGGGTGTCTGTGTGTGTAAGGGTGTGAAGGGGAGCTGGGGGATTTCCTCCCCCTTTTCCCTTTCTTTTCTTTCCTGATGAAAAACGTTGCAATTACATTTCTGCATGCTGATCAGAGAGTTCAAATAACAAGCCTTAAACGCGTTATCAGGCTCTTGTTAAAGAGGGAAGAGGGAAGTGAAGGGGGAACAAATCCAGACGTATACGCCTGTATGTATGCATACCTATATAGATACATATTTAAATGACAGACTGCTACAAGAAGAGATGGGCTGTTGCTCGGACCGAGTGCCTTCACCCCGGCAGATGAGGAAAGAGCCTCAATTTAAAACACCAAACAAACTAGAGAAGAAAGCAAGACGCACAAATCACTCCAGGGAAAAGTTATTTCGACTCAGTCTCTAGATTTTCCCAGTGCAAACTGACTTTCCTATCGGGTTTGATCCAGTTTTCCTGCTCCTCTTCCCCCTCCCACCCTAGGGGGGATCCATCCCTATTTCGCGTTTTCCTTCTCAGAAGTGGCTCCTGCCGCCACGCCCGGCAGGGCGTTTGCCGGGACCCCGGCGTGGCCGCGGCCCGTTCCGCGCCCGCGGAAAGGCCGGGGGGCGGGGGTCGCCCCCCGGGGACGCGGGGTGCCGGCGGGCTTTCGGGTTCCAGCCTCCGCCCCCCACACTGCTACCCCCCTAACTCTTGGCAGGCGGTAAGAAATTGTTTCAGAAGTCGGGTGGTGGGGCTGAATTTAGAGAGGGGAGGAGGGAATAAATGCAAGGAGATGATGAATAACTTTAACTTTTGACTGTAGGAGTCATGATGGAGTTGAGCGAAGCTGCGGGAAAATATGTCATTTAATCCCAGGGCTACTGAAGTCCCTTTTATCAAACGTCGTGATGCTGGAATTATACTGCTGTAAAAGCGACTGAGTACTTGAAAGTATCCAACATCAGGCAAATGTATAGATTGGAGGAATGGGTGTAAAATGAAGGCACGTACAAACTAATCACACGACCGTGAAAACCCCAAGCGGATTAGATAAATATAAATAGATAAAAAAAAAAAAAAAAGGCACGATAAAACTCTAGCTGCTGTATTCACACAAGGAGAACAGACAGCGTGTGCATGTTTGTGTGCAATGCCAAAAAGAGCAGCCTTAAGGTTGACCTACTGCAATCTGCACTGAGCTCCTCAGACAATAGACAAGTTCAAATGTCAAAAAATCTAATAATAATAACCAGAGCTGCCAAACTGCACGAACTGTTTTCTGGTGTATCACAATTATTCAGCCTCATATCCACTAAAAGACTTCCAGTCCTTATGCGTGTAAAAGAAAATCTATGTAATGCATATGGATTTTTTTTTTTTATCACATGTGAAACGCCATTGAGATGGCAAGCACGCAAATCGGAATGATATCATGTCTAATAAAAGCAGGGCTAAGGTTTTCACAGTCTCTTTTAAAAGACTCCAACTTGTAAATCCCCTTTTAATGTCGCTACATGCACAATAATTCTTATTAATAAAAATCTACATGTTCAAGGGTCTGGATTGAAACTATGTATCCCTCTGATTTTAACATCGGTGGGAGCATTAGGTTTCCATCATATGCAATGTGTCTACGTTGAGCTCAAGTCAACAGATAGATTGTTCCATTCATTTGGCAACTCTCATTACAGTCCGCGTGAGGTGAACCCTGAGCAAGACACGTTGGATAATATCAAAATTATGCAGCCGGGAAATAAAGGAATCTTGCTTTGCATGTGCAGTTCTGTATTATTGTTCTAATTTATTACAGAACCCGAAATGCTTTGTTATGCTCAAAACAATAAATAAGGTTCCGAGTGAAGCCTTCAGAATAAAAGGTATGGATAAATGATTCGCCTGCCTATTGTGTTTATCGTTATTATTGTCAGCCTTTAAAAGTAATCTGTGTATTTTCCTATTTTCTCCAGATTGGTTAGTGTAATATCCCTAGTGCAGCTATCAACGTGGTCATAAGAACTATGAACTACAGTATGGGTAAGCTTGAAAAACCCAGAGCAGATCGCATTAGCCAAGAACGCTACATATCTGGAAGCCAGTCAACTTCACGTTTGCAGCTGACTGCTGTATTATGCACGAATGTGTTTTACATATAGCAGACTGTATACGGAATATGTCTTTATGTTTAACATTTTAATTTGTAAATGCTAATTAGGCAGTTGGTCTCCACGGTTATATTAGTACATACCTAATCATTTCCCACTATAAGTAAATGAATACTAAATACGGTAAACACTTTCTTTTCACTATTTCCACGACAGTATCTCTTCTACATCCATTTTCCAAAGGCGTCCATTAGGACTAAATAGGCATTTATTTTAAAAAGGAGGAGGGGAAAAATGCACTCTGTAGCCCTCTTACAATTGGGGTGCCACGGCAGGCATGGAGCCGGCAATCGTGGCCGGACCGGACTCTTCCAAAGGCAGCCAGAAAAGTTTACTTTTGCAGAATTAACTTGTTGCTCGTTTTAGCGTTAGTTTTTCGCTTTGCTTGCGGTACCTAGTCGCCTGCTGCTGCTAACTGGCGCAGGCACACAGCAGAGGATCTGCGCTTCTAAATCCTGTTTTGTTTAAAATATAACGCAGGTTACGCTTGGAGGATTGAGGGAAGGGGGGCAGAGGAAAACTGGGGGAACTCCGCTCAATCCCGACCCCGGGACGGTGAACTTTCATGGGGTCTTTCAACTCCAAAACCCGCCCGCTTCACAGGCGAGGGAAATGTTCATTAAACTGCAAATCTTAAGCAAGCAACCACGTTTCTGAGGAGAATTGCGCTCTGGAAATGTGTTTTACTAGTCTGGAATATTCCTAGCGCTCATTGCGCCAAACGCGGTAGGTGGAAAGTTTTGTTCATGTAAATATCTCAACCATTTTACCTCACGGTCAATACACACAGGGACTTGACTCCGTTTTCCAAATGAAGACCCACGAACACTTTAAATGAAAAGTGTAATTTCTTGTAGGTCGTTTTCTGTCTTTGATTACTTCTCTCTCTCTCTCTCTCTCTCTCTCTCTCTTTTTTTTTTTTTTTTTTTTTTTTTTTTTTTTTTTTTTTTTTTTTTTTCCCCCCCTCCCCCCCCCTCCTTTTTTTTTTTTTTTTTTTTTTTTTTTTTTTTTTGCTATGCATGTGTTAGGCTTTTAGGCGGGGTGTTCATCTTGCCAGGTTCTATCATATTTATGGGCTGTGTGATTTCCAGGGCTCCAATTGGTCTTTCCCTTATGGAGGCAAGAAATAAAACTTTCCTTGCAGCACGGAAACTGCTGGGGCTCCAGCACGGGGGAACAAAGTGGCTCCAAGCTCCCGGACCGGTGGCACCGCTCCCCACCCGTCCCGGGAAGACGCAGGTGCGTTGCAGGATGCTCAGGATGCTGCAGCCACGCGGGTCCGCCCGTGCCCTGTGTCCCGCCAGCGGACGAGGGCGCGGGGGTGAGAAGCAGCCGTGTTTGCGCAGGAATCCCACCCAAAAAAAACCAACCCGCCCCCCCACACTAAAAAAATCCGGAAAACTAAACGCCACCAACTAAATTTCTCAGTTCTGTCCCCTCTTGCAATCACTTAGCGAGGGAAGCAGAGAAAAGGAGTAAGGGGCTGGGAGGCTGAGAGCAGGGCGCTCGGGAAGGGACAGAGGCCCGAGCTGTGTGGAGCTCAGCCGCGCTCGCTGTCGATGCTGTGTTTAGTTGAGGTTAATCTGCGAGTGCCCGGACGGCGAAAACTTGTGCCGAGTGCGCGGCCGGTGCGGGCAGGGCGGGAGGCGGGGGGAGCGCGGCGTTACCTCTGTCGCTGGCTCCCGCACACAGATAAGGCTGAAGGGATCGGGGGGAGGAACGGCCAGCTTGAGGGGGAAAGGAGGGAAAAATGAAAGGAAAAAAAAAAAAAGAAAAAGAAAACTAGCCACTTTTCCAGGTTTAATACAGCGATTAAATATTAAATAATGTAAAAAAAAACCCGAGTCGTTTTATTGCATCTCCAGAGGCTTAAGCGCCTTATTTGGACAGAAAGAAAACCACAAAAACCCCCGCGTGGCACCCCGGTTGCCCCGAGCTGCGGTGCCCGTGCCTGTGTTTAATTACCGCTCTCACTCCCTTGCAGGCCTCGGGTCCGTTGGAGGCACCGCACCGCCTGGGACACTTTCGGGCCGCCCCTGAACGGGCAGCCCCCGCTGCCGTCCCCCATCCCGCGGGCCCCGGGAGTCGCGGGGCGCTGTCCCGGCGGCGGGGAGCGCC
>NW_024503457.1:6191880-6193051 GCF_017590055.1 Onychostruthus taczanowskii | reverse complement strand
CGCGGGGAGGGGGCGTCGCGGGGCGCCCCCTGGCGGCCGGCCGGCGCCAGGCGGAGCGCGCCCAAAGTTGATTTTGCTCGGCAAGCCGTATCGTATAAAATTAACGACAGCCAATAAAATTAGCTTACATGTTTCAACCGTAAAAGTCCAAAACAAAATAAAGCTAGTTTTAGTGAAGCTAAGAAGCTCTGCTTTGGCCCCGTTCTCTCTGGCTTGAACTGGGGTCCTTTTATCTAAAGCCCAGTGCACAAACATATAGCTTAATGTGACTAGTGTTCTTCCTTTTATTTCTTTCTCTATGGCAACCAATATGTTCTGCTCAGAAATGTTCCCCCATCAAGGAAACAAATGATCTTGAGGGAGCAGCTCTATACGGCATCTGTTCCGATGGAGCACACAGAGTTAACCCCAGTCAAAAGAGACGCTGGGCACGTCAACAAGAAGTGGAAAATGAGCGATTCTTCTCCCCCCCAAATTGAAACCTATACCTCCGTAGTTTTACAAGCCATTTTATTGATTTGGCTATCGACCGTTTCCAAAGAAGTAACTAATTCTAGGAAATTACAATGATCACCAGCTATTGTGTATCCAAAAGAGCAGCAACAGAGGGGGCAAAGAAAAAAAATGCAAAAAACAGGGTAAAATTAAAATAAATTAAAGTCACATAATGGTATATTTATGGTTCGGTAAAGTTTTCAGGAGCGGTATCTGGCCTGTTAATTTAATCCTACATTATTTTTCACATTATTTATCACACTGACCAAAGCGCTGTAGAAGAGTTTCAGATCATTAGACTACACCTCGCAATTGGATGGGATTCAGGGAAAGCAGAGAGACAGGCAAGATTGTCAAAAGAGAGAAACAAAGTGAAATCTGGTCTGTAATCCTCCAGCCCCAATCTCCTTGGAGAATAAAATGAAGGGATGTCCTGGTTAGTTTTGATTGATTATACTCTTTCTGATGGACTTTCACTACAGAGCTCTAGATGTTGTGCTTAACCGTCTGTTCCCTAGTTACAACATTAACCCTGTGCGTGCACCGCCGCTCCGCACCTTCCCGCGCCTCCCCCGCGCCCGTCCCTTCTCCGGCAGGTGCTCGGGTCACCCGCGCCCGCCTCGGCCCCGGGCCCGGCCCCGGCCCCTCTCCCGCCCGCTGCACCGGCCGGGCCCCC
>NW_024503457.1:6188159-6191860 GCF_017590055.1 Onychostruthus taczanowskii | reverse complement strand
CCCGCCCCGGCCCAGCCTCCCCGAGTCTCGGTGTTACAATAATTAACAGTGCCCAGAAAAGTGAAGTAGTAACCAGAAAGACTTTCCAGCGCTGAAGAATTGCTTTGCTGCCTTGAGCTTTGGAATGAATCCATGCTTTTTATGTAATATTTCACTAAGGTGCTTTTTGTTGCTGGTGGGATTTTTTTCCCTTTCTCTTTCCCTTTTTTTTCCCAGCCTGTTTCCTTCAAGGCAGTTGCCATGGGTTTCTCTGTCTTGTCCTAAGCTTTTGAAAATATATATCCAGAAGACTTTAAAGAAAACAAAAGTAGATAAAAAAATGTAAAACACTTACCGATCAAACTCCCAGGATTTATAGAAATTTTTTTTAATTTTTGATTTTAATAAGGTGACAGGGGGAAAAAAGCATGTTCTCAACTCCAGCGAAACGATCCATGTTAAGATTTTCCTTTGCACTGACTCCACTAAGCCCCGCTCTCCACTAGTCTATTATTTTCACCAAAATATATGAAAATTTATGCAAATGAAAATCAGCACTAACTGTTCTCCCCTTGTTATACTTTGGATTTTTTTCCAGACAAAACAATCTCACTCTGCAAGGGAGGGGGTGGGAAGAGTTGGGGAACGAAGTTGGTTGTTTGTTTTTTGTTGGGATATTTTTTAAAATAAAAGACCATACTCCAGCTTGAGCTTTATTTTTTGTTGTCGCTGTTATGAGGGTGTACTGTGGTTTGGGTTTTTTTTCTTTATTTTTGGGGGATTTCTCCACCCCCCCACACACACCTTCCTTTTTTATTAAGAAAGTAGATCTGTTTGCAGAGGCGCTATCACGTTTCATCAGGCCACCTGAGACGGCTTTTGAAAGCGTGTACTGTGAAATTCATAGCAGTAATTTAGACAAAATCCTCACTGTATATTAATGAAAGACGGCCCCATGGCACCGTTCCTATCCTCCCCATTCAGTGTAAACAAAACCACGAGACTCACTCGGTTTTTGAGCCTGATCCAAGCAAAATCGGCTGGAAAGGAAAACATGGGGTTCTGGCACTGACTATTCAAACGTCTGCACCTGGAGATCTCAGATTTATTCAATGAAATCTGTGTTGGATCTTTTATATATATAAAAAAAGAAACCTTTGGAGGACGCATGGGAACAAATATATATACCGATATATATGCATATATATATACACACATATATATACATATATATATATACACACACATATATATATTTATATATATATATATTTATAATGATTATGTTTGGTGTTTAGTTATCACCGCCCTTAAGATCCGTACGCTTCACTTGAATGGTTTTTCTAACCCGACCTGCCATGGTGTTTCGTGCCGTGCCAGCCGGGGGCTGGAGGGAGCCCCGAGCACCGGCTGCCGAGCGCGGCGGGAGCGGGACGGCACGGAGGGCGCTGCCAGCGGGACGCAGCTCAGCGCCTCCCAGGGCCGGGTTATTCAGCGTGCGGAGGAGGGAGCGGGGCGGGCAGGGCCAGGCGGGGGGCGACGCTGCCCATTCCCGTGCCCGCACCGCGCCTTTCCCTCGCGCGGCCCCCGCCACCCGGGAGCGCGCGTGGGACGGCGCTGCGCGGCGCGGCGGTCACCGGCAGCGCCGTGTCCCCTCCGTGTCCGAGCGGTGTTATTGCACCGGCAGTCCCCGAGGAGCGTTCAATTTGCCCTTGTTTTTGTTGCCACTTTCTCTTTCTCCGTGGTTCACTGAGGTTGCCTGCGCGCAGTGTTTCCGCTCGGTCGCATCTCTCCCCCGCGCCCCTCGCCTTCCCCCGCCCCCCTTAACTCTTTCCGCTGGACGAGAAATAATACAGCGTTTCATGCCGCGGGGCTGGCTCCCTGCGAGTAGACCGCAGCGCGCAGGGCAAGCCCGGACGCCGGCTCCCCTTGCCACCTCCCCCGCCGACGGGGCGGCCCTTCTCCGCCGCTGCCGGGCCAGCCCCCCGGCGTGACGGCTGCGGACGGGCTGCCGGGGTCCGGGGCTCACCCCGGGGTGCGGGGGCGGACAAAGGGAGGAGGAGGCGGGCGGGGGGCGGGCGCCTCCGGGGCTGAGCGCGGGGGGGGCACAGCTCCGAATGCCGGTACGGGCACTGCCGGCGGGAGAGAAGCGGGTGCGTGTGCCCGGTGGTGACACCTTCGCACAAACGCCTTTCCGAATCCAGCCCGGTGCTGGCGTCGCTATTATTGTCGTTATTACTGTTGGTATTAATTATTACCGGCCGCGCTCGCCCCTGCCCGAGCGGCGACGGCGGGAGAGCTCCGAGGTGCGTGTGTCCGCCGGGCAGGAAGAGTTAAGAGGCGGAGGTAGGGAGGGATGGAGGGAGGAGGAAGGAGGAAGGGGAGAGGGAGGAGGGATAGAGGCAAGGGGGGGCAACTTCCATCTCCGACGCCACTTCGCCTAAATTAAAAAGCAGCCAATCGGAACGGCCGGAAGGGGGGCCGCGCGGCCGGCGGCGCGCTGTCCGTCACGGGGCGCGCAGCCAATCGGCGGGGGCGGCGGCGGCCGCTTCCTCGCGGCGGGGCCGGGCGCGGGCGGCGCGGGCGGCGGCGGCGGCGGGAGGGAGGAGAGAGAGGGAGGGACTGACGGACGGACGGACGGACTGGAGGGGGGAGGGCGCAGGGAGGAGGGAGGGTGCGGGCACGGCCCGGGAGAGGGAGGCGGGGAGAGGCGAGCGGCGGGACTCCGGCACCGCCAGTGCGCGCTGCCAGCCCGGCAGCCAACTTCCCCGCTGGAGTTAGTGTATAAAGGATACCATATATGCACACACACATACACACACCTCTCCACCAAGGCGCTCCTCCTCCGCCTCCTCCCTCGACCAACTGCTGGAATTAAAATAAAAAGCAAAACAAACACAACCAAAAAAAAAAAAAAAAAAAAGACAACAAACCAAGCGAGAGAGAGAGCGGGAGAGGGAAAGAAACAATTCGCGAGGTAACGAGAAAATTCAACTTTTTAAATTTCTTTTTACTTTTTTTTTTTTTTTTCCGACCGCCAAAAGGAAAGGTAGAGAGAAAAAAATGTCTTATCCAGAGCGTGACTCTAGCAAGAAGGCTCCGGCAGGACTCTTGTTTCAAAGGGGACAAAGTGCTTCAGCAACAGCACAACTTTGAGAAATGCATCATCACCACCATCACCACCATCATCATCACAGGAAGTTTTCTTAGGACACCAACAAAACTTGCAATTAACAGAGCAAAAGGAGATCGAGGAACCGAGGAGAGAAAGACAGAGAGAGAGGCAGAAAAAAAGGAAAATATACCCACACACAAAGCCTTAAAGGAAGAAGAAAAGGAAAAGTTTCACTCTGAGAGGGGAAGACTGAGAGGAGGAGATGTACTCCTAGGGGAGCGGAGGGGAGAAGGCACGGGGGCTTTTTGATCCCCCCCCCCCTTTTTTTTCGCTTTTTAGCCTTTGTTTGGTTTCCTCCCTGCGAGCAGCAAGCCCGGGCGAGAAGAAGGCGGAGGAAAACTACATGTACAGCTAAATATTTCTCTTTTTTTGGAAAAAAAAAAAAAAAGAAAGGCTAAAAAAATATAAAAGGCGAAGCGAGAGCCGGCGACCGCAACGAGCGCGCCGCGGAGCGGAGGCAGGACGGCCGGCGGACGGGCGGAGGAGAGCGCGCAGCGGAGCGCTAGCAGGTGAACCCCGCGCCCCGGCGCCCCGGCGAGGCTGGGAA
>NW_024503457.1:6010535-6188140 GCF_017590055.1 Onychostruthus taczanowskii | reverse complement strand
CGGGGGCGAGCGGCGGGCGGCGGGCGCGGGATGGCCGCGGCCACCTCTAACCCCTACCTCCCCGGCAACGGCATCCTGGCGGCCGGCTCCATCGTCCACGCGGACTCGGGCGGCGGCGGCGGCGGCGGCGGCGGCATGCAGCCGGGGAGCGTGGCCGTCACCTCGGTGGCGGGCGGCTACCGCGGCGACCCGGCGGCCAAGATGGTCCAGAGCGACTTCATGCCGGGCGCCATGGCCGCCAGCAACGGCGGCCATATGCTGAGCCATGCCCACCAGTGGGTGACAGCCCTGCCCCACGCCGCCGCCGCCGCCGCCGCCGCCGCCGCCGCTGCCGCCGAAGCGGGCTCGCCCTGGTCCGGCAGCCCCGTGGGCATGACGGGCAGCCCCCAGCAGCCGCCGCCGCCGCCCGACGTCAAGGGCAGCGGCGGACGCGACGACCTGCACTCGGGCGCGGCGCTGCACCACCGGCCGCCCCACCTGGGCCCCCCGCACCAGGGGCACCCGGCGGCCTGGGGGGCGGCGGCGGCCGCCCACCTACCCTCCATGGCCGGCGGGCAGCAGCAGCAGCAGTCGCTCCTCTACTCGCAGCCCGGGGGTTTCACGGTGAACGGCATGTTGAGCCCCCCCCCCGGCGGTCAGAGCCTGGTGCACCCGGGGCTCGTGCGCGGCGAGACGCCGGAGCTGGGCGAGCACCCCGGGCATCACCACCACCACCACCACCAGCACCCCGGGCACCACCCGCCGCACCACGGCGGCGTCAACAGCCACGACCCGCACTCGGACGAGGACACGCCGACCTCCGACGACCTGGAGCAGTTCGCCAAGCAGTTCAAGCAGCGGCGGATTAAGCTGGGCTTCACCCAGGCCGACGTGGGGCTGGCGCTGGGCACCCTCTACGGCAACGTCTTCTCGCAGACCACCATCTGCCGCTTCGAGGCCCTGCAGCTCAGCTTCAAGAACATGTGCAAGCTGAAGCCTTTGTTGAACAAGTGGCTGGAGGAAGCCGACTCTTCCACGGGCAGTCCCACCAGCATCGACAAGATCGCCGCCCAGGGCAGGAAGAGGAAGAAGCGGACCTCCATCGAGGTGAGTGTCAAGGGGGCCTTGGAGAGCCACTTTCTGAAATGCCCCAAGCCCTCCGCCCAGGAGATTACGAACCTAGCGGACAGCCTGCAGCTGGAGAAGGAGGTGGTCAGGGTTTGGTTTTGCAATCGGAGGCAGAAAGAGAAACGGATGACCCCCCCGGGGATCCAGCAGCAGACCCCCGACGATGTCTACTCCCAGGTCGGCACCGTCAACTCCGACACGCCGCCCCCTCACCACGGACTGCAGACCAGCGTGCAGTGAGGGGCACCGCGGGCGGGCCGGGCAGCGCGGGCCAGGCCGGGCCGGGCACCGCCGCCGGCTCCGGCACCGCCGCGCACAGCCGCACGCTCACACAGACACACACGCGCGCACACACACACACACACACACGATCCAGGCTCGTTCAGACTGCTTGTGTTTATATATATATGGATATATGCGTGCATCTATATATATATAAGATCGATACCAATAGGGAGCGGTGGAGAAGGTCGATCCGAGCGAGAGCGTTTTTTAGACCGTGTTGGGAAAACGGGGTGGAGATGCATAATGCACCAAAACTGCAGATGTGCCGGGGGGTTGTTGGTTGGTTGTGGGGAAAGGGCTTGGGGGGTGGGCTTGGGCTTTTTTGATTTTATTTTTGTTTTTATTTTTCTCCAAATTACCCCCTTCTCGCAGTAAGGCCGCACTCTTCCCCCCATCCCCAAAAGGGCTCTCTTCTATGAATCACAGAAACTTTTTTTTCTCCTTTCTCTCTCCCTCTTTTAAATTTTTTTTTTTTCAATGGGAGCAGTCAAAAAAAGGGAAGCAGAAGAAAAATAATCTGGTTAATCAGAGGGTGCCTGCTGCATTCCGGCACCCTGTTTTTCTTGGCCAAAACGTAGAATTTTGGTGCAAGGCAGATATCCACTCTGAAAACATATATATCTATATATCTATATATTCTGCAAAATGAAAGGGTCCACTTTTTCCAGGAAAGAAAATATGCACACAGCACTAAAAACAAGCAGGCTGAATAGGGAAGCAAATACATATATATATATTTATCTATATATATAGGTATAGCTATAGAACAAAAAAATGGAAATAAATGCCCGCACGCGGAGAAAACTGACCCTGAGGAGAAAGGGGGGAGGGACAGACGCCAGGGGGAGGGTGAAAGAAGGAGAGGTTGTTGGTCCCTAAAGTTCGAGCTCTGTAGAAGGACTTTGCATGAATTAAAGGAACCAGGGAAAGAAAGGGAAATAATTTAGGGCTGTCAAAGTCCTGCTCCTGACGGCTGCCAATCATCATGGAAGAGTCATAAAAAAATCCACTGCTAATATTTTTTTTATTAATATTTTTATTTTTTATTTCTGGACTGATTCAGATAAAGGGATTTAGAAGGACTGAGCATCTGCAGCTGCACTTATCTGAACTTCTCCTCTCCTAAATCCGTTGCCAACTTTGATTGAATGGGTGCTGTGGATGTGATTATATAATACTGCCATTTCCAAGCAGTGTTTTTGGTAGGTTTTAATAAACAGACTTTTCAAAAAGACGGCAATATAGAATTGTTAGATCCGTTGTTGATCTAAAAAAAAAAATTTGCTTTATATTTTCATTAAATGACTTCTTTTAATATTTTATTCAGAATACCTATGAACTGCTGCAAAACGGTAATTTATTTTTTCCCCAGATCTTGTATTACGTGTTTTTTTCAGACGAGCACAAATCAAAATGAAATGAAAATATGGACAGTTGTTAGGTAATAAGGGTATCTTTTGATGTGATAATTTGATTGTAATTTAATTTGAGTAGTGATTCCGTAAGAGCTGATTGAGAAAATAAATTTGTTAGAATGAAATAGTCTGTGTCTGATGCGTAAACACTGTGTCGAAAAACAAACAAAAAAAAAGTTTTCTGAAGGGACATACTGCTAAAGTGAGCGAGATACGGAGGGTCCTACCTGCCGGCTGCACGGCCCGTGCTCCCCGGCAGTGCCCCCGCCTCACCCTTGCTGCTGCTTGCCCGGCGCGGGGCTCTCCCCCTGCCCGCCTCTCCGCCGAGCCCGTGTCCGCGGTCCCTTCCATCAGCCCCGGGGACCCTGTGTCACCGGGAAGGACGGCGAGATGAGAGCTCACCACATGCCACCTTCTCCCCGAGAGGGCTGTGGTGCCTCGGTTTAGGCTGGCACTCGGGCGCGGGCGGTACCTGAGCGCGTCCTCAGGTCCCGCGCGGCCGGCGCTAAGAGGGATGTTTCCAAAAGTTCAGTCTTGTTTCCTCTCTTTCCAAACTGAGGCGGGGGGGGGCAAAGAGGGAGAAGGGGGGCTGACCTATAATTTATTTTGACTCATTTTATGTATGTATTAATATTTGTATTTAATTTCTCTTTATAATTTAAAGAAAATTATATTTTATAATTTTTTTTCTGGTCGGATATATAGAATAATACTTTCAGCATCCCACGTGCGGTCTGCCTAGTTCACCGTTTCTGTTGTTGCTGTTGCTGTGGCTGTTGTTGTTGTTTTAAGGTTTTTCTATGGGGTGTGAAGTGGTGTAGTCTAGTTTTCTCCTCCACTTTGCCATAGCGCTGCCATGCCTTCTTTGCAAACACACGCGTGTGTCAGTAACGTTGGAGATGCCAATAGATGCACTAGCTGACCTGTCATATTTATCCACTAGAATTTATTGCGATGTAGGGACAAGTGAATGACCGCCTCAACTCTCTTCATTTTGCAGCGGGGAGGTTGTGGGAAGTAGAGAGCTGCTTCTAATGCATCCACCCGCCCCCAGTGATAGTCTTCTGGAGAATAAGGTTTTCTTTTATGATCCAGCTCGTCTGTGGCTCCTTCCTCACCTTCCTCTTCCTCCCCTCCTCCGCGCCCCCTCCCTCCTGCCTTGCTTCTCTACGTGCTATTGAGGCAGGGGTTAAACCCCCAGAAAACTGCTGTAGGAACAACAAGCATTTCTTCCTTTCAGACAGGCCTTGTGTAAGTCCATAAATCAAAGCCAACCTGGGAGCCGCGCACCGGGATGCATTATTTTAACACCAGCTCGTAGTAAATATCACCGTCGGTTTTATTTGTGAAATCC
Source organism: Onychostruthus taczanowskii (assembly GCF_017590055.1). NCBI lineage: Eukaryota > Metazoa > Chordata > Aves > Passeriformes > Passeridae > Onychostruthus > Onychostruthus taczanowskii. The sequence continues at coordinate 6,183,979 of NW_024503457.1, read as the reverse complement.
GAAAGGCCCTACTGACACGGAGGAAATAAGAGGGGGGGTGGGGGAAGAAGCCAACCCAACAAAGGGAAAGAGAACCCGAAAGGGTAAAGGACGCTATTTCTTTTGTTCGTTGTAGCAGAAGCTGCTGGCTGATTTTGCAGCTGGGGAGGGAAGAAGGGCCGGGCGGGGGCCGGCGTGCAGGCGGCCCGGCCGGGCTCCCCTCCGGGGCCGGGTACCACTGACACGTGAGGTGGGATCCTGTTTTCACACACGAAGGGGAGCAGTTGTATTAGCCGCGGAGAAAGTCTATTTAAATTTCGGAGCGGTATTTGGTTACTCGATTTGGATGGCAACAAAGAGCTAACGTTAGGCTTCACGCTGGTTTCTATTAAAAGGCAACCTTTGCGGGTTGCTGCCTCCGAAAAGCTGGGGGTTAGGCTGGAGGAGTAACGTGTGGTCGGAGGGACCGGCAAAATGTGCCCGTTCCGTGGACTTGTTATGCACAAAAAGTGAGGCCATGGGCGCTCCCCCCTCCGCCCCTCCGCCCCCTCCCCCGCCCCCGAGAAACTGAATCCTTTGAATGTATTTAGGAATTTCAGGGTTGTGAGTCTCTGAGATAGCAAGAGGTAGATAATAAGTGAGAGGGTTTGCGCTAAGGGTTATATTGTTACACGTGTAAATAATGAAAATATTGTTATATATCGCCAGATCTCTTAATGAATTTAGTAATTGTATTCATTTATAATATCAGTGTTCTGTGCTTGGTAATAGAGTCGGCATCGTTTTCCTTACTCTTTTTTTTTTTTCTTTTTTCTTTTTTTTCCCCCCTGCCTAAAGGAAACCCAAATATTTTACAAAATTATGTTTGATCAGACTGGGTAATCCCGAGATGTGATTATTTATAGTTTACATTTTCATATCCTGAGGTCCTCCATTACGCCCCAGTCTTCTCACTCACATCCCATCCTTCCCCCGTCGAGTCTGTCCACAATAAATCATTTTCAGGTGTATTTAAAATAGTCATGTCACTGCTGTTGGTCTGCGTATATTCCGAAATTTAGGAGAGAGCTCTACCTTGGTTTAAAAGCGCAGCAGTTCCTATCGGAAAGTGATCTTTACAGAATCCTTATGCTTTAATGTAGTGACTCGTGTTTGCACATTACAATGCTCATAACTTGTTTTGTATGAATGGTTTTAAATGGAACGTTTAGAGAACAATTGGTTCTAATATGAAATGCAGTATATACTATTGATAATTTTATCAATAAGTGTACTATTTTAAATAACTTTAACAATTAAATTTGGGTTTTTTTAAAATTATATATTTGTAAAATATTTATCCTGTTGAAAGCAACAATACATTGTTGTATTTATTCGTTTATTTTTGTAATAAATGATCAACATCTTCAAGCTACAGCAAAATCGATACTTCTATATATTTATACAGGGATACCTTTCTGAAGTGCAGAGATGCACATTCCGATTTGGCAGCGAGTGTAAAGATTACCTCTGTAACTGGCAAGCTGCAGGACAAACTGTAGGCGTGAGCTTCTTCGCCACATGTACTTTAGTTTGCTTAAGTTCCAGGGTAATTAATCAAACTCTAAAAGGGACGCAACAAGTCCCCACCTCGGAGGCAGGCGTGGGGCGAGCGCTTGAGGACAGGGATTCATTTTGCTGATGCCAGGGTTGACGAGGAGCTTGGTCGCCTCTGGCGAGAGGAATGGGTGGCTGGATGGAGCGATCGGAGGAGATGCAGGGAGGTGGTTATTGCCCCATCGGTGTTTTCAGTTGCAGTTTGGCACAATGGAGCGGGCGCAGCCTTCAATAGGCGGCGGAGCGAGGGGAGAGGAGGGCGGCGAGCGGCCCCGCAGTGTCAATGACACAGCAGTAGGGAGTTCTTTGGTTGAGAGGCTTTGGCGGCACAAAAAGCTAAGGGGTGAAGGCCGAACGGGGGAAAGCTCGCCGCCCATCCCGTCCTGCCCGGCACCAAAGGAGCAGCCGGGTCCGCGGTGCTGCCCACGGGGCCTCGCCCTCGGGGCTGCGGCCGGACCCGCGTCCCCCTCACGGCTCCCGGCCGGGGTGGCTGCGGCGGGGCCCGGGCCGGCCACGCGCGGGGAAAAGGCGCTGCCGCTTCCTCCACTCGCGGAAGGCTGGGCCGGGGCAGCGCCGACGGGGCGGCCGCTGCTGCCCGTCTGCCNCCGGGGAGCCGGCGGGCGGGCGGGCGGCGCGGTGCCGCGGCGGCAGCTGCCGCGGGTCCCACAAGTTGTTTTCCTCGTGGCGACCATTCAGCAAAACGCAGGATCCTTTCTCCAAGATTTAAATTTCGCGGATGAATTACCATACAGCGGTTGCTTAGCAACTAAATTCAAGCCGGGCTAAGAATATGCAAGCTTTTTGTATTCTCATTAATAAAAATGCCACTCTGACACAGCAACCTGACTTTGGATCACTGCAACTTCTGTAAAAGCCATAGGAGAATACAAACCGGCTCCTCCATTTAATTACAGATCAGAGTGGCTTGAAATGTGATGTTTTGTTAATCTATCTTCCTAAAAGCGATGTAAAAAATAACGGCTTTTCAAGAGCAGTGGAAAACTACTTTTTTAATGGAGCTGTCTCCTGGTGCTACTGATGGCTGCAAAGCAAAACCTTTTTTTTGAGTCACACTTTCAAGTAGCATCCCCCCTTCCGTTTTGAGTTTCCTGAAATTTAAAAAAAAAAAAAAATTAAGACATTTGGAGTCACAAGGGAAAAAAAATAAAAATAAATAAGCTGCAGCCGATTAGCGCATTAGAGAGGAAAGCATTGCTCGGGAAAGGAAAGGGGATTAAAAATGTCAAGGTGCAGCCCATGCCAGGCACAGACCCACGGTGAGGGATGCAGTCTGTCCTTGCTCTGAAACAGGAGTCTCTTGTGCAGAAATGGCTCTCTCTGGCATAAAGTGCGTGGGCACATCGGCTGGGGAGGGCGGGGGAAAAGCCTTCAGGGACACCTTGTTGAATGTTTCTCTCCAAAATTTATTTCCCCTTCTGCTAACATTTACTTTATATTGCTTTTAGATCGGCAGTGATAAGATCTTGGCGTTAGAATCTGGCATCTTACACCCAATCTCATATGTATGGGAGAATGACCTCATCAGAGGAGGACTGTGTGTATAGATAGAATAATTTAAACATAGACTAGACACCTACATATAAATCTATATATAAAGACGTGTGTGTGTATATATATATATATATATATATATATATATATATATTTGTGTGTGTGTGCCTTTGGCAGTAACAAAAAACTTCCATGTCAGCCCCGCAGACCCCGGGCAGGGCTGCTTTCCCCGCTCAGTCGTTCGAGGGAGGGCGGCCCCCTCGGTGGGGCAGCGAGGGGAGCCCCGGGGCACGGCTGCACGCAGGGTGCCAGGGCTGGGGCTGCCTCTCCCTGCCAGCCACCGCCGTCGTGTGTCCCGGCTGCCGGGGACGCTGGGCGCTTTTGCTGATGGCTGGGGTTTTGGGTCGTGGTGTTTTTTTAGCGGTGAAGAGTTAAATCCAAACTTTCTTCCCCATTGTTGCCCCCCTCCCCCCGAGGTTGTTAAAATTGAGCCTGAATTGTATAAACCCCAAGCCACGTTAAAAGTTCAGACGTGTGAACTCCGTTGGGGCTTGTCTGCAGGAGGCGGAGGGGATCTTGGAGGTCTGTCCGAGCTGTGCAGGTCACTGAGGAATCAGGGGTTCTCCCTCTTCCCTCCACCCCCACTTCTCTCTTTCTCTTTTAAGGTTTTCTTTTCTCCCCTGAAAGGGGGACGATGATTTGAAGGGGGACAGTCAAAGTAGGTAGGCATTTTCCAATCATGGGCTTGTGATGGAGGGAGCTCTCTCTCTCTTAGCAGGATTGAGTCTGTACTCACTTTAAAATGTAGAACACACCGTATAACAAATACTAAGGAAAGAAAGGCAGTGAAGTGAGAACCTGTGAAGACTAGAGTCCCCCTGAAACTCAGACTCACCCAAAGCTTTAGCAGAGTGTTTTGCTTCTCTCCCCAACAGTTATAGGATGAGCATCACAAGGCTATAGCACAAATAATCAGGTTCCATTCAATTTTGCATCGCTCTCTAACAAAGTTGAGATTAAAAGCCAAAATTTGAGCACAGCCCTTACAGAGCTGTCGAATAGTGCCAGTACATATGTTTCCCACTCACATGTTGAAAACTGTACCTTCAAACATAGGCTTGTTTCTGATAGCTTGCATTTTTTCAACTACAAGGGGGAAAAAGCTAAACAGAACTTTTCTGAATTGTTCCTATTGCGCCCATCCGTTGGTGAAAAGACAGCATTACATCAGCTCTGTACGTCCAACATAAACAGGGAAAGTTTAGTAAGACAAGCTCACTGTCAAACCACAATGGAGATCTTTATTTTAGACCTGGGACAGTTCAAACCAGTTTGACACTAGTATTGAGCACCACAAAGTATGTGGTTTGGAACAAACTTTCCTTCACATAGTGTGAAGTGGATTGTCAGGCTTGATGCCAGATGCTTGGTTACTTCAAGTGTCCCCTCGCTGCCTCTCTTGCAAGGCGCAGGATACAGAGGACAGCTTCCATCTGCAAGGACAGTGCTTTCATATCAGACCACTGCGCCATGCCCTCCAAAGTCCAAGCATGGGGTCCTAGCAGAACTATTTCTTCCTCAAAAGGATCCTAAGATGAGAAGGGGGAAAATGGATTAGAAAGGGGGAACCAGCTGGGGACTGTGACTCTCCCTGGTAGTAGGCCTGCTCTTAAAACACAATGTCAGGGCACTGCGACACGCATGTGAAATGACAAAGACGGATGCTATTTCTTCCTGAGGTCCACACTGAGTGGAGAAAGTCAAAAGGTTGTTGACTGTCTTGAGTATGGGGCCATTCTTTCAAACTGAAATGAATTGATTTTAAAAAGCAGGGAATGGCTAATGGGAAACCGGGTATGTCTGCTATATTTATATGCATCAAACCGAAATTTAAACAACTTGAGGGAATGTGGGCTGTATAAACATTTTATATATAGTAACCTTTTTGTTATTAGTTTTGGAAATACTTGGAGCTGCTTCCCTGCCACTGCTCCATACAGCTGACTAGACAGCACTCAGTCCACACTACAGTCAAACAGGAACTGTTTGCTCAACAACTCCAGGTTCCATTTTCAACTGGAGTACTAATGTACACCTGGAGCTGATCGCATAAACCCAGATAGCCTGATGTATGCAGACCCTTTCACCAAGCAGGCAGATAAAATACAAAAACTAACTGCATGACTATAGAGTTTTGGGCTGGAGGGTCTTCTCCCTGAACAGGTTGGCTTGGTTGTTTGGATTTTCCTCCCTCTGTGTGAGTACTCATGAGGATCCTCTGAAGCTGAGATTGGGCTCATCTCTTCACCTCTCCTCTACATTCAAAACATTACAAATATTTACCAAGTACAAGAGATATGAGAAGTGCTGGGCATTGATCTTTATTATATCCCTTCACTGACAGAAAATGGGCCCAGGATAGGAGAGATGAAATTAATCTTTCTAGAAAAAAATAATAATAAAAAAAGAGTTGATAAAGAATTGTTCTGGAATAACATAAATTTCTTTCATCACCTGGAGCTCTCATTCAAAAGAGGGGCCTGTCTGCCTGAGTGGGATATTTTTCAGAGAAATCTAATAGAGATTTGTTTCAGAGTACACACTAAAGCTACAGATCAAATGTAAGGTGCAAATCTCTCCATTTGTTTCTCACTCTCTGTCACATATATGCATCCACACACACATGCATCCACACACACATGCAAACATGCACTCCCTTCTCTTCTTAAAATAATAAAACATCCACTCCCCGGTTCTCTTGCCTTCTCTATTTTATGCAGATCCATACTCAGATGTGTACCAAAATTTTTAAGCCAGTTTGCTGAAATTGCCTAGATTGTCGAGAAAATTAAACTAAACAAGGAGCTGTGTGAAATGTTGAACTTTAAATACCATCCACTACCTCGAGAAGAAGAAAATTAGTCAATAAATGCTAAGGTTTCTACTAGTTGTAGATTATAATAATAAAAAAAATAATTTGATTAGTTTCTTTGATTTTTTTTATCCTGATGAGAATTCCCTCATGCTAATATGTGGGTATTTGAAAATAATGCCCTTTCCCTTTTGATTTGATACTGAAGGACAGAGTTACAGTGTCTCCCCTACGTGTTAATGCTGTATAGGATATGTTTAATTTTATGAACGGTGTGTGTGTGTTTCTGTGAACAGGCAAGACTACTATATCATTCTCGGTATCCCAGAAGAGGCATGTTTTACCTGAAGAACTGGGCTTGGGCTGGGTGCTGCTGTTGTTCTGGGTTTGGGTTTTAATTGTCCTGCCTATTCTCTCAAGTCAATATTAATGCCATACAGCACGGCTGAGGCCAGGGCTGAGTGAGCCCCGTCATTAACAATAGCATAAACAAAGGAAGGGGACCAGTTACCTTGACATTCGATGCCCGCTTTGTTCCCAAGCTTCCAATTGCATCCTGAAGCCCATACAGGGAAGTATTGCCCTACGGGAATGAATAATCCACTTCAGCTATTGTCCCAATCTCCTGCAAAACAAAACAACACAACCAAAACAAAGATGACAACACACCCTCGCTCCGCAAGGAGTCAGCGAATGGTTTCATCCCTTCCTGCCTTTCCCTGCGCTTTCCCTGGCCACTCGTGTTACTGACCTGCTCCCCACAAACGCTGCCCACGGTAGCCCACAGGTGCATCCTAATTTGCGCATGCACTCCAGCCTCCTATTCCCCAGTTTTCTGGGGGGCATGGGGTTGGAGACACCCCCTCCTGTGCCCGCGCAGCCCGGCCGGGTCCCTACCGCCACCGGGCCGCCCTCGGGGAGCTCGGCGTTAGACGGGGCGGCCCGGCGGGGTGGGCTGCCCGCCCCGGCCCGTCAGCACGCAGGGCTTCCCCCCTGGCCAAGGGGCAGCGCGACATCTCCCTGCACCACGCTGGGGATGCGAGGGGCGAGCGTGACCCTCTGTGTGTCTGTGTGTATCCCCATTGCCCTTCCAGCGTCTCCCTCCCCGGCTGGTTTCCCGACCTTGCCCTCCCTGCCTGGTTGCTCCCGCTCCGTAGCTCCCTGTCTTTGGAAGAAAAGCCCGGAGGGGCCTCCCCTGCTCATGCCCAGTCGGAGCCTGCATGGAATGGGAACATCTTTTTTCTCTGACAAATAATTAAGTTCCCCGAACTCAGTTTTTCTTCCCCTTCTCCTACAGTCCCATGCTGGCCGTCGGAGCAGAGGGAAGGGCAGAAGTCCCCCTAAGTGTGTGGATGGGTGGTTTGATCCCCTCACGGAGGGAGAGACTGGCCAGACCACGGCAGCGCTGCCGTGGGGCTCGTCCCCAGCCGGCCCCGCTTCGGAGGAAGGTTTTGCTCCCGCTGTGCTCGGAGGGGAACCAGTTGAAGATCCCGGAACCCTGCGCCTTCACCGGGTTCTCCGGGAGAAGATGAAGGAGGCTTGGTAGCGTAGCCCGAGGTAGAGGGAGGCCTGAGGAGACATTTACATCGATACACTCAGCCAAATCCATCCTCGCATCGTGCCTCTGTGTAGGGAGGGGGGAGGCATACAGCGGGTTGCGAAGGAGGTAGTTTGAACCTAAAGCCCTTTCTTCAAAGGTTAATAGCTCCCTCGTCAAACGCTACTGGGCCGAAGAAAAGAGAGACGAGAGGGGAAAAAAAGAACATCAACATTACTACAAATTTCAAAGCACTGAAAATAGCTCTAAGAAATCCCCAGGATGCGCCACCGGTCCTTTTTTTTTTTCCCTGGGACATAGGCATTAGGAAAAGCTTTTCTCGGATGTGCTTGCGAGCAAGGCCAGTGGGAGCTGGGCTGCCTTTGGGGGCGAGCCGGGTGGCGGGGAGGGGGGCTGCGGGCCGGCGCCGCTCCCGCCTCCCCCCCATCCCCCGCACCTGCAGCCTCTGGCTGCGCTGGGGACCCTGCTGCTGTCGGCTCTGTGACCATCCCCCCGGGCCGTGTCGGGAGCAAGCCCACTCCCAAATCCTCCCCCCACCCCCGGCCCCCGGGCCGTGTTCCCACCGGGAGCCGCGGCGGCCGGGCAGGGGCCGGCCCCGGCAGCCCTTTATGCGCAGCGGTCAGCAGCCGGGTTGTGGGTTTGCAGCTGCATGCAAATAAATCCCCGGCAATAATCTAATGCGGGTGCTGCCCCGACGACAAAGTGCCGACACAAACGCAAGTGCTTTTGTTTGGTTTTTCCCACCTCGGTCCCGCATCCAAGGAAAATAAATAAAACTAGGGAGGGAGAAAGTTGGTTAATATGGGTGTTTCATCCAACGAAGCCTGCTTTTGTGATACACGAAAACCGAAGATTTGCATCCTGCACCTCTGCGAGACCTGCAACACCACCTATCCCAGCTGGAGAGAATGATTCCACCCGTGATGAGCGAGGTGTCCTGTCTACCTGACCGACCTTAGCTATTACGTTCACACTTGGAAAACGCATCTCTTCCCACAATTTTCAATTAATTACAGCTGCATTCGGTATAGGACCGGAGGGTGGGGGTGGTGGGGTGTGTGCGTCTGCATAATTTTGTACGCTATCTTCTATTGCAGGTAAAAGGAGTTTTGTTTGTTTTACTTTTCTCCAAGAAAGGTCCGTTGGCACATACAGGGTAGAGTGGTTTGTTTTTTCGCCTTGCTCATCTTAAGCAAAAGCTGAGTAGAGTCAATGGGATGAAGGAGAATTAAAAAAAAAAAAAAAAAAAAAAGAGGGAGAGGGAGGAAGGGGGGAGTCTTTGAGAAAGAGTTGGAGCGAGAGAAGGGAAAAAAAATCATACCGCAAAAACATCCCAGCAACACAATTCCAGAGAGGATGGGAGGGAGTAGAATTTCCCAATTGCCTTTCTGCGGACTGACATTAAAAAAAAAAAAAAAAAAAAAGTCACATTGAAGGCTGAGGCGGGGGTGAGCTTTACTTTTGCAAAGTGTAAATCTCTAAGGACAAGCAGTACTTGATGATGCCTGGTGCCTCCCGGGACGGGTTCACCCCCCGCGGCGGCCGGAGGCCAAGGGGCAGGCAGGGCAAGGGTGAGGCGCCCAGCCCAGGGAGAACCTCCAGTTCCCCCTCTCTCCCGCCCCTAACTTTTGTGAAGAGGGGTCGTTATCGCTGTGGAAAATCCCGTTTCCCTGGCAAAAGACGGCAAGTTTGTCTCCAGCCCTTCCCCGCCACCAGTTCCCACTGGGGGTGCGGGCAGCCGGTGTGCAGCCCCCGGCCCAGCCAGGTCGACCCCAACCATGGCCCGGTCCACCTGAGCCAGTGTCCGCTCCTCTTTCGCCTTCCACGCCTCTTGGAGGCGATGCTCCCTGCGCTCGCCGTGCTGGGCACACACTGTGACCAGCTGGGGACACACTGTGACCAGCGGGGCAAACGGCGGCCCTCGGGCCTCCCCTCGGCGCATCGACCCTGGGAACTTTACCAGGCTTTGCCCGGCTGTCTCAGCGCCTCTCCCTGGCCTCGCTGATCCCCAGCTTTCCCCGCTGAGCCCGCCCGGCACCCCTAGCACCCAGGTCCCGCCGGCGGCGGGGAGGCCGGGAAGAGGCACGGCAGAGAATAGCCCTCCCCTTGGCGTCTTGGCTGCCTGTGTGCTAGACCCGGCTTTTCCTGCCCTCGGCCCTGCCGCCGTCCCTCTGGCCTCCCTGGCATTCACAGAGCCCGGCCCAGCTGTCGCTTGTCCCCTCGGGGAGCTATTTTCTCTTCTTCCCCCGCTTCCCTCTCCCCAGATGCTCCTGGAGGCGGGATGCAGTCGCCCCCCCGCGAGAGAGCTCTGTGGATCCCTTCGGCCTCGCTGCCCACCGCTGCCTCCTTGTCTCCGCCGCCAACACAAAAGCCCTGACCAAAGCGGCCGAGCAGAGACGGCGCAGCAAAGCCCACGCCCGCTGCCCTCCCAGTAATGCGAACTCCTGAGGGAAATCTCCCTGCGGGGCTGCGCTCCTAAATCCTAGACTCTCTTAATCTTTCCAGCTTTTGGTAGGAGAAAGAGGAGTTTGTCACCTAAGTTGCCCCTCGCACCTTTGTGTGACCTGACGCGGGCACCGGGACAACAGTGCGCCGGCTTCTGCATTCCAAGAGGACATCTCTGAGCAAGGGGGCCGGGAAGAGTCTCCGGATCACCCCCTTCCCTACACCCCATGCACAGCCTTCTCGCCTTCGTCTTTGGAACTGTGTTTGACACAGCAGCTGAAACACAATTAATTGTAACTGATTAACATGGATCAGTTTCGCCTCCAAAGCACTTTAAGTCAATTCAGCAGCCATAATAATAATTAGTTCATTAATAAGTACTATTGGTGCTTCGTCACTAACGCCAAGAAAAGTTTCCCTGAGAAGTACAGGTGGCAGGGAGTGTTAAAATGAAAACATTTGCATGCAACTTTTTAACCAGAAGGGAAAGCACTTTGGTTATATTTGGAGACATGTGTCTCACACATTTCCCCCTTTTTTTGTAAACTATGTAAGAATAAACATTACAGCTCTGGGCTTTTAATTTCTCCAGATGGAATCATAAAGTACCTAGTAGATTTTTATATATATATATATATATACTATACAATTGAGGACACATGTCTGCTTTTCCCGATGAGGACCGAGAAGCAACTTAATTTGAAGGCATAACTACTGAACCACATTTTGAATAACACACTCGAACAAGTTCACTTTAAAAGGCAGGAAACCACTAAGAGCAGAGCACTGAAAGTTGCTGCTTCCCATTTGAGCTGCAGTGGAAGCTCACAAGCCTGACCCTCGCATACGCTTTGGCGTTCCGCACACACGTACAGAAGTACACACGCGCGGAGGTGGCAGGGTGCCTAGCTGCGGAGGGGACTTTTCCAAGGCACTCGCATCCCCGGAAGGCTCCCCCCGCTCTCTGTAGGCTGAAGAGACTGCCCGGGATCCCACCCCCGCCACGGAGGAGTCCTCTGATCCGCGGGTGACGTGAGAGGTCTTCTCCTGCCCCCCCGGCTGAAGCAAGGGGTCCACTCACCCTCTCGGCGCTCCTCTCCGCTCCTCACACGCACACTTGCGCGCCCAGCAAAGCGCTCTCGTGCAGGACAAAAAGAGGGAGGAAGTCTGGAAACCTCACTGATCTTAAGGATCCAGGCATGCTGAGGGGGGCAGGAGCCCCTAGGCTGGGTGAATCTCCCCAGCACCCCCCTATCCCCCCTCCCCCCCTCCACGACTTACATGTGTTTAGAGCAATGCAAGGAGTTCCCAGCTGGAGCCCTGGCAGAGGGTGGTTTTAAAGTGGGGATGATTTACTCCTCCAGAGCCCGGGTCCCGCGTGTGAGCCTCCAGACCCGTGTCAGCCGGGCACTGCAGGCAAACAGTCTTAAATATGCATAAGGAACAGTTCGCTTTCTTAAAGGAGAACTTACCCCACCGGAAAGTTCACAGCCCGATGGCAGGCACGGGAGGAGGGCGCGGCGGTGGCCTTTGCGCCGGGACAGCCCTAACCCCTTCTTAAGGTGATCGCCTACACGCTCAGCAGCAGGGCTGGGGACAACCAGCCTCCTTTCGGCTGGGGACCGGGCGGAGAAGCGCTGACTCATAAGTAATGGAATTAGGGAGTTGAGGACCAGCAGTTTCATACACTGTCCTCTCCTCCTGTCCTCAGCCGGGATGGGCGAGGGACAGAGCCACGCACCTAGGGCAGCCTCTCTCCGGCGGACCCCCGAGGCAGCCGCTGACCGGCTGCCTGAAAACTTGCGGTGTTCTACACCGAGGGGAAACCTGTGACTCCAAAAAAGAAAAAAAAGTATTGGGGGGGAAGAGTGGGACTGATCAAACACCCAGACATCAGAACCCAAGCAGGCTGTGGACATTGCACGAGCAGCTTTCTGGACAGGAGAAGTAACGCAGGGGAGGGAGGGGAGACTACCCGTGGGTTTTGCTCAGCTTCCAGGCTGGGAACCGGCCGGCGCCTCCTCCCCGTAACTGACAGGATGTTATCCCGGTAGGAAGGACGGCTCCGCGACGAGCCCCCAACTTTGCCCTGCTGGTTCCCGAGCCCCCAACTTTGCCCTGGTGGTTCCCGAGGGCCAAGCCCCGGCAGCCGCCGCGGGGCTGCCGGCAGCCTTGGGCGTTTCCCGCGGGAAAGGGGCATCCCGACGCCGGGAGCCGCTTTCCTCAGGCCCACCGCGGGGCCGACTCCCCGCGTTCCGGACAATACGAGGGTTATTTCTTTTATTAGTGCGGTTACTCTTCCCCCCCTCGCCTCCGTACACGTGGTTGCAAAGTCTGTAGCGCCATCTAACGGGAGGAGGAGGCCGGGCCGCTCCGCGCCACCGGCGCAGGGGGAGCGGGGCTGGCTGGGCGGGCAGCGCTCTCGGGAGCGAGGAGTGGCCCCGCATGAGGAAGGGCGCACATCCTGTGCATAAAAACCGGCCCGAAAGGTGCTTTGTAACCCGGCCGGGGGTTATCCTCCAGGAGCTTCCCCCGGCTTCTGCGGTTTCATTATGTCGTTGTAGCTGTGAAGAGCTGGAAGAGCTACCGCTATTTTTAGGGGTAGGAGGCGAGAGAGGAGGAATGAATAAATTCCAGCAGAGTCTGACAGAGTTGAGGGTGGAAAGAGAAGACCTCTTAGCCCAGCACGTTTGACTTCTTTCCCTTTGCAGGGAGGTCGGGGGTGGGGGGGGGGCCTAGCCAGCTGCTGTGTCTTACAAGTGAACAGGGCCCCCATTCTGCTGCTTTAGTAAGTTTAGCATCCCAGGAAGCTTTTTGCTTCCAAAATTTTTGAGCATATGCTAATTTTTACAGTTAAATTATGATGCTGCCCTTTTGACAAGGCACTTCAGCCATGCCTCTGTCCACATCCACATGGGAGGCATCTGACTTGGTCACCCCAGTTCTGTTAAGTCACTGCATTACTTGGTCAGATTAGGAGCCTGTGCACCCCAGGCCTGTGGCGCAGGTGCATGAGCAGCAAAAAGAAAAAGAAACTCTCCACAATGTTTGAGCTCATTTACGGTCACATCCCGTCTCCACAGGTGCCTGCCTCACTTCAGGCCTTGCTACCTCTAAGGCTTCAAGTTAGAATTAGGGAGCGTGGGTATTTCTGCTGAACAAGATGTAAGTTTTTCTTTAGGTTTGAAGTTTTCCTTATTTCTGCTTCTGCATTTCTTTTACAGGTACAGAATGTGAGCTAAGTCTTCAAATGCACCTACCAATTTTATTGTGTTTACTTAGGTCTTCTGTACATGCATGTTGGCAGGGAGTACCAAAGAAGCACAGAAATCTTTCTGTCCATACCTCAAATCATGAAATGGTACTGTAGCCTTTGGCTAGCCACAACTGTATTTGCATGAGCCATACAAACTGTATTTATTTTTTCAGCCCAGGTTCTCCAATGCCTTTGGATGCCACTTCTGTGTGTAGCAAATCCTTTGTGACTTGGATGGCCAGGCTTAATTTGCCCAAGTGATTTTGGCAGATTAGGTACCTGAGCGTCACTGACATTGATTGACTCTGAATTGCCACTACTAAGGTCCAGCCCAAAAAGAGAGGGATTAGGCTACCAAGTCCTGCGTGGGATTTTGATTTCCTCCACACACTAATGGGGAAATAAAGGCTTAAACTAGAGTTACCAGTCAAATTTTTTTGTTGTATATTCAAGACCTCAGTCTTAAAGCCCATACTGAAATATTCAGATTCTAACTCCCTCTTTATTTTGGTGTAACATCTGAAACGCCTTAGATGTCACCTGCATAGTTTGGAAATTGGTTTCATCCACCTATGTTGCCTGTGCCATCTTAACAGAGGAACAACTAATTGTTTTGAAAAACCTAGACCTTAAAATTCAACTCTGAAGTCCCTAGGTAGCCCAAACCCAACATTTTAGGTGCTCTTTCCTGGTTTATTGTATGGAGCAAAATCTTCCTACACAGCAGAAGGAATTTTAAGTGAAAGTTGACCAGGACTTTATCCTTTCTATTTGTGCTGTGCCACAAACCACTACCTAAACCAGACAATCAAGCAACAGTAACAACTGCTTGATCAATACTCTGCTGCTTGGTCAAATTTTATTGGGGTTTGTATTTTCAGAAGTGAAAGTGTGATTCATAACTCCTGTCCCATGTCATTTTCTGACACCCTATGAGCACCAGCAATTAAAAATAACACAAGTTTATTCCACTATCAAAATAAGGCTTGTAAATAAATACTGAACTTCACATGAAAAAATGAAATAGCATACCGTCATTGAACTGGTTTTATTGACAAGAAAAGATAATGTGTATAGCAACAGACAGGAATAGATTTTCATTCCTGACTCTGGGAATGCTCCTCTTCTTCAATGATTGCAAAAAAGGGCAGTTCCTATCTATGCTGAAAGGAAAATGCATTTTTTGGCTTTATGGGCAATACATAGCCTCTAATAGTCAGGCTAGGATGTCTCGGAGTAGGCATGAAACATGAGACATGCTCCAGTTCATTAGCCACCTAGGAAGAGTTAGGCTAGCAAGGTTTATAGCTAGTTCCACTGAAGGGTTTACATATCTTAAAAGTTAGTTGTCTCAGTATTTGGATTTCAAGCACCTTTTGCTAAGACTGGCATCCTTGATGTTGTGTTTGGCATCACAGGCTCACTATACTGTGAATTGAGCAGGTGTGTACAGACAAATCTTTTGTGCCTTATCCAAAGCCATACTGTCCAGCAAAGGACAGGAACAGCAGAGAAGCCCAGGATTGTGGTTATATTGAGAAATAAAAATTACTGGTTTCAGCTGAGAAAGTTTTTTAAAGTAAGAAGGTAAAAGTTTTTCCTCCTCTTTTACACGAACAGTGATGGAAAAACAGCTACCCAATGCCTTTCAGATGGAGGATTCTCATGCTTTACCTCACAAGGACTGCAAATCCAGAAGAATGGCACATGGCACATTTTGCTGTCACAACTTCTGGCTTAGGAAAGGTCTTCCTGATATTGGTGGTGGAGACCTGCTTTGAGCTCTACAGTAGCAGATATTAATTTGTGTCTGTTGGGATGGGATATAAAGATGTAATTAAACCTAAAATATGACACCTATTTTCTCTTACTATATAATCTTTGGGGTTTCCCTGTTACTCAAAGGAGTCAAGCTTTGGTTTCTAGATTACTTTAGTGTTGTGAATTTTCTCATACTTCAAAAATGAGAACAGTTCCTTGATCTAATTTAACACAATGCATTTCCCCGGTCAGCCCCAGGAGGGCTGCAGGCAGGATTGTGAAGAGGCAGAAGCCGTGGCAAACAGAGGTATCTTTCACTGTGCAACTGATGGGGCTGAGCCCATCATAAGCTTTTGAGCTCAACTTTTCTGAAACTGTGGTGGCAGGTTTCTGTTTGTCCAAAGTCCTTTTGATCAGTCATTGGTGACTTGTGTGATGGGCCTCGTTTTTTGGTGGTTTCATTTGTTTGTTTGCTTGGTTTTGTTTTGTTTTCTGAGGGGTTAGTTCTGATTCAACTGAAAAAAACCTATCTGTCAGAACCAAAGGCTTCTCTCATTGTTCTTCCCATTCTGGTGCAGAAAGACTAGTAAAGCAAGGAGCATAAATATTCCTTTGTACAAAACTGAAGCAACTTCTTCCACATGAAGTTATTTAATTAAAATTGGAGTAGTTTTCAGAAGTGCTAGGGAATAAGTAGACTCAGCGGGTGCTCAGTCCCACTGTAATTCACAATCCCTTCATGTAGATGCCAATGTTTTGACTTGGCTGACTATCTTTAATATTTGGGTTTAAAACTTTTGGCCCATGTGTTCTGTTTCCTCAGGGCCCTCTAATCTTTGACTTTTACCATAGAAAAATCTTAATGTTTTCAAGGTTCCACCTTGCTAGCAATATGGTTTGAATCAGATACACTGCAGAGCGACTATTTTGATTTTTAAAAAGAACAACCTTATGGTTTTATTTCTGCAGGTATGAATAAAAATCTGATAGATCTTGAGTTTAGAGCTTGCTTTCTCTTGATAGCAGACAGCATGAGGACTGTGATATGGATCAGTGATACAACATGTTTTCCTTCATTAGAAACACAACCTCGACATTAAAAACAGCCTGCTGAAGAATCATATTCATTTAGTAATCATGTAATTTCACAATCAAGGGGTTACTATCCCTCCCCCCACCCTGGCCTCCCTTTAGAACTGCCCATTTATAGACAACATCTGATACCAATAAGTTCATGATACCTATTTCTAAAAGCAATGCCTGCAGTTCAAATGGAGCTTTAGCAGTTGACTTATCAGATCCAGCACTAACTGCAGATGGGATTTATCTTCACTAACTTTAGCCATATACTAGTTAGTGTGTAGGCCAAGTCTCGGCTCCCTCTGCATTCAATGGAGAAAGACAGAGGGCAATTCGTGCCAGCTAGCTTAGGCACCTACTAAAGGGAGGGATGAGTCACCTTTTGAAGTTGCCTGCAGGGCTCAGTCAGTTACAGCGGGCAGACAGGCAGCCAGCTTAGTTAAAGCACATCTGACCAGATGGCTGAAGTTAGGGTAGATGGGTCCTGTTCTACCTATCCGTGGGCAGTGCCAGTAAGGATGTGCTGCATTCAGCACTGGCTCAGGGTTCAGGACTAGCCAAGCTGTGCTGTTATTCCTGAGTGTCATTGTGTGTTGCCCATAACAAATAATATCTCTCAGACAGGTTCAGGAAAAATGACCCCAGCCTGTAGCACATTTGCTCAATTTACAGTGATGCCAACAGAAATGCATTTTGATTTTTTTATCCTTTATTTGCAGTCCAGGCTGAAGCAATTCTTAGAAGCAGGTCTTACAGTTTTTTTCATGACAGGGTAAATTGAACCCTCCCTTTTGTTCAAACATTTTCTGCATAAAACCATGAATCTAGGAGCCAGGCATTAAACAAAACAAAGACTTCCAAAACCCAAACCAAAACCAGGCAGAAATAAATGTAGGAACACCTTTTTGAGTGGATGCAATGGGTTGAAATCTAACCCTTTATCCATGTCTGGCACACAGAACTTGTATAGTGTTAAATCTACATCATGATAAACTCAGTTTTTTCTTTCACTTTCCAGTTAGTGAGGCCCCATCAAGCAGGAGGTATGAAAGCAAAGGAGATGCTGGAGTGGGAAGTGGTAGAAAAAACTTACATCCACCAAAGCATTTTGTGTGTGTTTCACTCCAAGGGCTCATGCATCATCTGGAGCCAGGTGGTGGTTGTGGGATCAGTCACATTTAGCTTGGGAGGTCATCAGGCTGAGTCAGTCTGCAGCACAGGGCTGCAACGAAGCAAATTGCCAGAGTCATGGTGGAGACTAGGCAGGTGAATCTCAAGAGTAGGGCATGACACAGAGAATGGCTGGCTAACCGTGGCAGGAGCATAACCAAGCACCTTCAGAATAACATATCTGGGGGAAAGAGGAGGGAAGCTGTTACTATTTTTGAAAATTTCACTCCAAGGACCTCTCTGGAGAAACAGCAGGAGCAGATGGACCCTTTGGGCAGAGAAGAAAATACCTGCTTGCTCATCTGCAAGGACTCCATGCATATGATCCCAGTGAAGCCAATGGGTAATTTCCTACGGCCTCTTGCAAGAGGAAGGGCAAGTCTTTAGCTCTGCAAGTAGATTTAGCTTCAAACTGGCAAAGAGCAGCACTGCATACACCTGAAATGGAAATAGACAAATATCCCAGACAACCTTATTTTAATTTTTGATGATGTTTGAGTAGCAGGTAGGTAGTGAATGGGGCTTTTTCTCTATGTAGGACATAGCCAGTCTGAATATTTCAGATGACAAAGTTCAGCTCAGTAGTCAGACAAGTCTGAAAAAGATGTTTTAAATTTTCCATGAAAACCACATTCTTCCTCTTATTTGACTCAAGCTTTAGAATATGGCTCCAAATTGAAATGAAAAGTTTTTTCAAGGTTTGTGTCTTTTGGTTCATGTTTGGCAAACTAGCAATAGTTTAGAACTAAAAGGCTGAGAAAAGGTTTACTAAACACTGAAAGAGATCTGCAGTCTTCTTTTATTATAGAAATATCTCCCTTTAATCTCTCCCTCAGATATTCAGCCATGGTTGAGCCCACAGACTAACTTGGACTAGCAAGGTCTCTTCTTGCCACAAACACATAGATTTGCTTTCAACTGATGACTTTAACAGCTAGAAAATATTTTTCTGCTTTTCTTGGTTTCTTGTGGTTGGCTTATATCTTTCTTCTTCTCTTTTTTTATTTGTTTGTTTTTTCTTCTTTCCAACTTAACAAGCCAAGTTATTTAGGCCTCTTCTTGTTTCCTGCTGGTCAAGGTGGATATTAAGGAAAGGTTTTTCACCCAGAAGATGGCTGGGCACTGGAACAGGCTCCTCAGGTGAGTGATCACATCACCAAATCTGACAGAGTTCAAGAAGAATTTGGACAACACTCTGAGGCACATGGTGTGATTCTTGGGATTGTTCTGTGCAGGGTCAGGAGTTGGACTTCAGTGATCCTTGTGGGACCCTTCCAACTCAGGATATTCTGTTATGATCCTATGATTCTAAGTTATGTCATTCACAGAATATCCTGAGTTGGAACAGACCTACAAGGATCACTGAATCCAAATCTTAAGTACAGGGATCTGTCTGTACAGGGATCAAGACTGCAACATTAGAGTAGTCATGGTTCTGCACAGCTGAAATCGAGCTTTCCTAGGCCTGGGTGCTCAGAGCTGCACACAAGGTCTCCTCAGGATTTCTGCTAAAGCATTAACACTTTCTGATATCTGTCTCACTAGATTTTAGTTGCCTGTTTTGATGTCTAGGTCATACTGTAGCATAACAATTACTTTGCATAGCATGCCCAGATATTTGTGTTTATTTATAAGCTTGGAGCACCTAGGGGAAATTGTACTGCTAATAGTAGCATTATTAGCAATAAAGCAGTAACTTTGCTTTTACAGTTTTTGTTTAATCTTTACTGGTTTTCAGAGTCTTGACATGCTTTTTATTCAATTAATGATACTTCTAAATGCTGCATCTTTAAAAATTTAGAGTACTAGTGTCATGATAGTTTATGAAAATGTGAAACGAGATTTTCCCCAACAGTTAGTTTGATGTGCCCTCCTAATTGCTTCTGTCCAGTCTTGTGATGATTTTTTTTCAGTGGTGTCTGTATGCTATGAGCCAGATCCTTATTACACACAGTTTTTCTGCAGAGCTCCAGCTAACAAATAACATCATCTGCACTCCTGTGCCAAACCCTGTAGTGAAACACAAGTGAAGAGTATTACACTGTTCCCCCGGTGTAGGATATCATCCAAGAAAGCTTAGTGTGATCTTTGCTGTCACATGTAAGTCCATTCCTTCCTAAGACCTGGTCTTTCTTTTAAAAGACATAACCTAATGTATGAGCACATCTCTTGAAGTGGTTACACAACCAGGCTTTCTCTTTTGTCTGGTACACAGATTGCCAAAACTTTTAGTTGCTCTGACCTGTAGAAACTCCAGGCCCCTCACATTTTATTGCCCACACTCTGCAATATGTCTGACTTTAATAATAAATGCCAAAAATTTACCAAACTCTGCCCTTTTGAAATGCAGAATCTTATTAGCAGAGTAATTTACTTGTTCCATTTAATTAGGAAGTGTGAGCCCCTGATCACTTGAACCAAGGTCCTTTTTTTTTTCTGCAGTTATCAGTTACCAAAATCAAGTCTCAAGCAGCATTTTTTTTAATAAATCTATGAGAATTTTAAGATATTTGTTGACTACTACATCCATAAATATTTGGACTCTGTAATTTTTAGTGGTGGTTGTTCTTGATCCATATTTGGGGAGGTAAAAATTTCAATGCATGATACAAACTCAATAGAATTTGTCTCTCTAATGGCATCTGATGTCCTTATGCCTTTGCACATAACCAGACCAAAATCAGGGTGCTTGTACTGTCCAAATACTCTCCTTTACCAGCTTTCTCCAAAATGATTTTAACTGGAATAAATTCTGCTTTTTGCCTGCTATCATTTCTGCACATACTTCTTTGCAGTGTTTCTTATCATTAATGCACAGTTCTCTGCCACCACCTTCACCTTTACCTCTGCTTTTCTGAATAATACATGTGCTTGGAGACCAGATTGCTATTCTGTTCTGTTAAGAGTGCATACCTGTCCCATCTAGTGCCCTGACAGCTTAGTTTGTGCCCTTCCCGTTTTTGGTACATATATTGTTCTTAAAAATTTCTCTACCCCATAAACACAGTTTTGTAAAGAGCTGAACCTGACACTCACTCTATTGCCACCTTGGAAGCAGTTCTCTTCACAGTTTGCACTTTATTCTTATTTCCTGCCATTCTGATAACTTAAATTTCTTTATCCTTTGGCATACCCTCGTATACCTACACTTTCTCCTCTGGTGCTCTATGGTTATGTGGAGATTATTCAAGTCTTTGACTCTGTACCCTTCCTTTCTCAGTTCAAAGCTCTGCTTATCAGTTCTGCCAGACTTGCTTCCAGAAGGTTGTTTCCACAGTTGCTTAGGCCGAGTCTGTCCTTCAAAAAGGGTCTTCTTTTAATAAATACATCCCAATGATCAAACATTTCCAGTCCTTTGGCTATCTGTTGATCTTTCTTAAAGCACTCTTATTTTTTTTTTTTCCTTGTTTTTATTTCCTATAGTACCAGTTAGTGCTAAACCCTAGTGATTTCTTTAAATAAGCCACATGAAGAAGGGAAAATTAAAGAAGATAATGGCATCAACCCAAAATCTCCATTAATCTCCAGTTCTGAAAGTAAACTCCCTCATGCAATAAGGCAGCCCAGAGAGACAACTGAGCAGCAACCACAACCAGCAGTAAATATTCTGTTCCACACCCATAAGGATTTCTTGTCTACACAGAAAGTTTTGCCATCCTTGCTTTGTCTGTCAGAAGCATGAAAACAATTGCCTGAGGTGGACAGAAAAATATTAGGGAAAACAAGTCCTTTTGCTGGTTTATTATTTTGTTCATCAAAACAGTTCCACTGAGGTGGTTCTGTGTGCATTGTATTAGTGAAGGTTTGCTGGAAAACCCTTTCACAGGTAACAGACAAGGTCTAATGGAATGGCAGAGGCAGGGACTACTCCCTGTCCTTGGAGGGTGATTCTTCAAGGCTGGTTTTAGAACCACAGTGGTTTTGGGTAGAAATGAATGTGATGTGAGAAAGGGCAGGAATAGCCCCCAGAGAATTAAAAAAGGCTGAAGGGATGCCTTCATGGATGTTCTCTGCTCATAGAACCTCCTCAGATATCAGCATTCCTGAGACACAGGCTCAACAAACTCAGCAACCACTTCTGACAAGCTAATATTTTGCTCATGTTAGACTATTAAAAAACTACTTAGAATATGAGTGGCTTCATAACAAGGACAAACAGGTAAGGAAACAACACATGTAATTGTAAGGGAACCTGAAGAAGCAAGGTAGTCACTTGACTTGGGGAGACAAAACAAGGTTTCCCTTCCCCTTCCCTCCTGAAAGGAGGTTCTTGATATCTGCTGTCAGCTTCAACCCCCAGCCTCCACTCCATTCCCCTCACCCTGCTTTCCTCTGCTCAACAAATGTATGGTAAAGCTGAAGGGCAAAAATCTGAAGTTTGGAGAGGTTGACTCTCTCTTACTTTAGGTTAGACATGCCACTGCAGTTTGATGAAGTTTAATTCCTATGGGTGGCCCCAAAAGTTTCCATCTGCAGGATTTCCCTCCGCATCTTTTTCCTAGACAGAACACAACCTACCTATTTTTATCTTTAAAGTCTGATGAGGAGCAACCAATCAGGAAAAAAAAATCCGTCCATGCATCCATCCATCCATCTTAACTACAAAGATACCACTTCTGGCTCAGCTTGTTCTCTAGCTTCTAATCACTAGAAGATACAAGGGTGTGTTGGAGAACAATGGCTGCATTTTTTTTGCTTTGTAATTTTTCCTAAACATCTGCTATTTGTCACCATCAGAAGCAAGAGTCTAGAGGGATGTTGGTATTATCCAGTATGACCATTCTTATATTTTGATACTATGTTCTAATAATTTGGCCTTACACAGCCTCAGGAAGCCCAAGACATGGTAATATCTGGGCAAAAGGGCACGAATCAAACATTGCTGCCAAAGCCCATTCACTAATATTTTGGAATAAGCACATAATAAAAATGATGAAGAATCCACCCTTCAGCTTGGCTGTTTGCAGCAAATATTATAAGGGTATTAAACTAAACAATGACTTGTACTCATCTGGCTCTCCAGATGTTTTCTATGACTCTTATTTTCTATCAATCAGTTAACCACGGTTTTTGCTTTCCTTAGCAACGTATTTCCAAATCACAATCAAAGAAACTAACGGCAAATAATAACGGCTAGATTGTATTTGATTGCTGCTAGTTGCTCATGGGAAAGGAAACTGCAAGAAACACTGCCAATCCTTCACACTGGCAGACCAGCCAGGAACATTTCCAGCCCCCCGACTGCCCCCGCAGCGCACTCCGTGCCAAAGGGGCCGAGCAGCGGTCCCGTCTGATGGGGAGACCCTATGGCTAGCAGAGGAGGGAGACGTGCCTGATTGCCATACGGGACAGGAGATACAGAATAATTTATTTCTCTTTCCACTGAGCCCTTTATTACAGCCTGCCCAACTCACTCAGAGACACAGCAGGCTTCAGTCATTTAGAGTTTATCAGTGGGTGTTTTTAGTCTGGCTCCATGAGGAAGCACAGCTCATATAATTGCTCTGTGTGTGCGTGTGCACACGCAGTTGTCTAAAAACTTTTGTACTCTTGTACCCATTGGGTAATTGTAGCTGAACCTGGCAGAAAGGCAGAGGTTCCAGAGATAATCAAGTTGGTACGTTTTTGCGAATACAGAAAACTGAAGAGTTTTTCTACTGATGGAAAGGCTGCAGCCCACGCTCGGTTCTCGTTTGACACAGAGAGAATCCACCTGGGAAAGAGAATGGTTGTATGTGAAGGAAAGCTTCAGTCAGAGCTTATACCTTATTAGATATAAGGGAATCCACTCCACAGCCAAGGTTTCTCTCCCCTATGGATTCTCCAGTGTCTGATAAGGGCAGAATTCACAGTGCAGCAATAGTATAATTCATTTAAAATGTCAGTCAGCCATGAAACACTAACTCCATTGGAAACTAGGCTTCCGGAATAATTCTGGTATTCATGGAAATACTTGTTCCCTCACATACTGCAAAGCTCCAGGAGGAGTTATGGGTATTTCTTCATTGCTTCCAGTCTCCAAGCTACCTTTCTCAGAACTATCTCTGCCCAACAGTAGACTGGGTCTTTCTAGCGCCCACAGCCTCTGGAGGCTTCAGAGAGGAAAGTTGTACTTCGCTTCTTCCCTCAGAGCCAGGCTCATCAAGCATAACTTGTCTGAAGAACCTTATTCACAAAAGAGCTCCCCGTTCCCTTTTAGGCACAGAAGGGTAAAAAAAAAAAAAAAAAAGGCCAGCTTTCTCAATGGCTTCCTGGCCAGAAAGAATTGCTGGCTGCTGAGCGTTTGTGGAAAAATGCTCTATTGAGAAGTGTAAATGAGAATGGAATCTTTCTGAAAATCTGGATCCAACAGGGGACTATTGGCACTTGGAAGTTTGGCCCTCATTTCTTTTGAAATACGTAGCTCTTAAATGAGCAAAATCAAAAGTGATTTTTCAAAAGTCTCCTGCCTTCATTTCCTCTTATTCCCAGGTAGCACTGAAAATACTTGTGGTATTGGTGTCAGACATTATGCTCAAACCAGGAAAAAAAGAAAAGGACACATTTCAGTTGTCTGAGTGCTCAGGTTTCCTCTAGATACTGTTTTAATAACAAACTCATTAGGAAATTCCCCAATTATTTGTATTGTCTTCCCATGTAAAAGACTGAATGTGATTTCTTAATTTCAATATCATTATTGAATAGGGATAGCTATTCCCTGCAGAATGAATGGATTATTCCAATCCACTCAGGGATCAGCATTATTTCTGTCTGCCACATTTCCCTGGGAATGCATAGTAATGTCATGATAGGTATTTGACAGTGGTATTAAAAAAGTAAGAAAGGAGAGAGACATATCAAGTAATTTGATTAGTGATAAAGAGCAAGCAGGAGATCAGCACCTGGAAACACAGGCAAGTTCTCCCATCAGAGAGAATCCCATGTAAAATGTAACAATTCTGACACCCGATCTTGGCAAAATGAAAGTCAGTGCTGATTTGTTACAGATCTGCATGGCAGCAGGGCTTCAATGACAAAGAAAGCAAAATTTACTTTCTGTATATCTACATGGTGCTGTTTGACTTCAATAGGTGTTGCAAATATGTGCTGGGAGTTAGACTCTGGCTCTGCTAAAAGTCAGAGTTGCAGGAGATTGGCCTGAGATTGCAGGCAGGACAGATCAGATATTACACAAGCAAGAAGGAAATACAAACCTCACAGAATTAACATATATTGTCACAATCTATTAAAGGTTTCTGTAGGGCTAGATCAGATTAAATGCACTGAATTGCAGTCATCTTACAGCATATGAAAATATTGTCATGGATAGAATTTTTCATTAGTGAATAAAATGCAGAATAATGAACAGTAGACAAAAAAGAGAGAAGATGTAAAGCCAATCAAAGGAAGGGCAGATGTTTAAAAAGTCTTTTGCTATTCAGGATTGTGATCCAACAAAAGCAATTATGTTTCTGCTTTCTCAATTTCAAAACAGCAGAAAAGAGCTTTGAGGTTTTTCCAGTGCTTATGGTCTATCTCCACACCGTTAACTGAACAGAAGGTAACATAATACCAAACATAGCCAAAGGCAACTTATTCCATGCAAAGCTTATAATTTGGGACATCCAGTGAGTTAAAGGGGATCGTAATCAAGAAGGAGATAGATATATATATTCAAAAATTGCCAAAGAAATCTATAAGAAGCCTAATTAAATTCTCTTATAAATCTGGAAGAAGAATCATAAAAAGAAGACTAAATCAGTGCCTACAGGTGGAAATTTCACTTGGTAACTGCCCTCTGAACTCATGAGAAAGATAACGTGTGGAATTTTGTTGAGTAATGCTTGGCATGTGACTGCAGAAAAACAATAGATTCTTTTGGAAAAATACTGAATATTATTTTTGCTCAAAATTTTATTGTGTTATTTTTGAATGGATAAATATCTGAGCTGTAATTATAAATACAGTCCACCACACGTCTTCTTCAGTATCCTTAGCCACGCACCTAAAAAAAAGTAAATGAGGCTGAAAATAGGAATCTTCACTGAATGCAGTGTATGTATGGGCCAATATGCAGTAGAACAGAGAGGAACATGACAGAATAGCAAGGGAAGAGATTAAATGCCAGTCATTCTATATTGTGAGAGAAAAACTTTCTTCATAATACAATATTCTTCCTGTGTTACCTGATGCAGGTCTGACGCAAAAAGATGCTGCATGCTGGTCAGAGTAACACCCTAATAAAAGGGTGAAGGTCGCATTTCACCCTTTGCAGTAGTCATATAACTTATCAAAACTGTGTCATTGAAAGTGGTCTGTGTATGCGCAGACACAAGCACATGCAGCCACAGAATAGAAAGTTGTTGAAGTCTTTGGAATTTTTGCCAGGGACTTCAGTGGGGCTGAGTTTTTTCCACACAGTTTGTCTCTTGCTCTGATTCTTGTTCTGCTGTGCTATTCAAACAACACAGAATACTCCCCTCTTCCTTGCATCCCTCACCAAGGGAGGAGGAGGAGGCATAAAATCTCTTTTTTGCAGTTAAGTGGGTAGAACTTCAAGGCACCATAAGATGAACCTGAGCACAACACCAAACAGTCTCTTACATGCCTAAAATACAACTTAGGCAAAATGTAGGTGCATACTGAAAGTCACACAGAAAATGCTGCCAATCTGAGTTAGGTATCTCCAAGGTATATATGTTGCTGGGTGTTACTTCCTTAGGTGCCCAGTACAGTTCTACTGGTTGTGTCCAGCCACTGCTACCCACAGCCAGCTCAAGTAAAAAGGAGTGTGTAACCCTCCTGAAGGCAGAGGATTTAGGGACCTGCTTTCATATGTAGCAGAAAGTGCTAAGGTACAGTGCAAGGAAGGACAAAGCCTGGAGCAGGTCCTAAGGATTCAGGAGAACAAGGCTCTCGGTCTTGCTAGAGAAATAAAGAATGAGAGGCACCAATTGCTGCCCCCAGACACAGGCTTCTGCCTCATTTTCCTAATCTCTGTCTGAAGCAAAGTACTGCTGTCATGGTTTTGCTTGCTTTTGGTTGGATTTAGGGTTTTTTTTTTTTTTGCAACGTGTGGCAGAAAAAGCAACAGCCTACTTGTTTTACATTTTGAACTGGCCCTGCTACAGGGTTATGTAGTTAAACGATTCTTATTTCCTTTCACAAGCTGGGCCTCCCTATCTCATACCCTGTTGGGTGAGAACCTACGGGGTTTGCCCCAAAGGTCCACAGGACCATAACATAGGACTATTCTGGGTTTTGACAGCAATTGAGAACACTCCTGTTTGTTTTTTTGGGGGCACATCGTGCTAACTAGAAGCTTTTGAACATGAAGGGGTGTAGTTTCGTTTCTCAGGATCAGCTTACAGTAAAGCAGTTCCAAGTCTGTCTTGGAAAAAGGACAAAACAGGCTCACCTCCATGTGCAAAAGACCATGTCAGCAGAGTCTCATATACTCTGGGTCTCAGTGTTCTCAGCCACTTCCTTTCAAACACGACAACTGCTGTCTGCCCTTTGTGCAATTGCCTGGCAGCTTGAATGCTTTGGGAAACAAAAGTTTTCAGTTCTCTTGATTTTGAAGGGTAGGAGACTCTTACTGAGAAAGAGGAGGTAGAGGGAAGAGGACCACATCCTACTTTGCTCTGAAGCGAGCCACAGTGCAGTCAAGGAGTCTATAGCTGCAGAGCTAAATAGAGCAAAGGCGAGGCACTGTTTTAACATGGCGTGTAGATAGGGAGGACCAAACTTCAGGGTTCAGAGCTTCTCATTCTCAGTGGGAATGCTTATTACCTGCACCACTCATGGCACTCCTTTCTGCTATCTCTGGCTGTATGGTCTGTGCTTTCTGCTGCATAGTTACCCAGACAGCAGAGAAAACAGAAGCACTCTCTCTTCACTATTCCCATTCTCCCTATATCCTTCTGATGAAACTACTATCTCTGCATTATTGTAGAGTCTGCTGAGACGGGGCTTGAGTCCCACTTCTGGGGCTCATATTCAACTGGTTATTAGCCAAGAGTGGTAATCACAATGAACCTCATCCCAAAGGAGAAAAGAAACAAGCCAAATGTGCAAGTAAGATAGCTAAACACAGGACAGCTTGGTTCAGAAACTGACACATTTAACTGTAGCTCTGATGGGGGGCAAAACTCCCCTTACTGGGATTTCTTATTGGCTTCAGTGATATAGCTTGCTGTGCCCATGCTTAGGGTATATTTACATTGGTGAGTATAGACAGACATGTCTGCTCCATCTGTGATCCTGGCCAAATGAATATATGCCATTATCGTCCTGGAGATTAGTCTTGTGACCTTAGGTCCAGAACTGTAGCTGTATGGGTACCCACAGGACCCATACAGGAGGTCTCACTGCACCCATCCTCAAATGTTTACTTGTTAAGTGTTAGATTTCACCAGTCAGTGTCAAGGGAATTTAAATTTTTCTACTTGCATGTTGCCTATACCTTAGCCCACGACTGTGACCTAACCTGGGAATTTACTCACTGTTGATATCTAAAGCCAGAATGCCACTTGCTAGGCTGGATCTTCAAACTGTTAGGTCAGTGGAGATCCTGTGTGGGCAGCTTCTGTGGACACACTTGAATTCTGCTGAGGGCCAGCTGTTAGCACAAGAAAAATGTGAGCAGTGGCTTAGACTGACCTTTGCCCAGGTTATAATGGGCTGTTATAATAGCCATTTAACTTGTGTCCTATGTCCTTGAAAGCCAGGCTCTGTGATGACACAAACTGAGAGGTCAGTATGCATCAAGGAACCTGCTGCTCCTCCAAGGGCCGGCAGTCATCCCCACAGTTACCCAGTGAAAGCAGCATCCAACTATGGCTCTTCAACATGTTTTACTTCTTCTCTCCCCTCTTATAGCTTGAAAAGCCCTGGGGATCTGGTCTTCTTTCTCTTCCTCAAGGCAAAAGTGATGGTTTCTGGGACACTGCAAGGCGCCTTGGTTTGTCCCATACCTGGTGTGGTATGCTGTCACACTCCAAATGTGCCAGACACTCAGAAGATTGGGCTGAGAGACAGAAGCAAATATCTGAATGGTGGTATTAAAAAAAAAACCCACGAAGAAACAGCACATCAAGACTCCCCCTCAGCACATAGTCACCACCTCATTGCTGAGATAGGTTTACTCTGTTCCTGTCTCACTCCAGGGAAGGCGGGACCCTGCTTCCTCACCAGCCTACCTGATGGTGAAGAGGGACATGCTCCTCCTGACAGAGTAACTAGTGGCACCAGTTGAGAAGTGGTTTAAAAAGCCATCCTTACTACCTCTCAGATAATTGCTGGTGCCTTCAAGCAGAGAAACCTGCCAGAGTACGTGCCATTTGGATCACAGCGTCAGGAGAGTCACAAAGCTCATCAGGACAAATCCATAGACAAACACCCAGTGTACACAGAGCTTTAAGGGTCTTGCTCAGCACTCTGAATTTTGATTCAAGAGCTAAGTACCCCCTTCCAGGTATCACATAGCTGGCTGAGACTGTTATTAGATGAGATTTTCTGCTGATCAGGGTAAAGAGGGGGATGCACTCAGCTTTGTCCAGAAGTTTGTACCCATTCCCCTTTCCCCCCTTTCCTCAGATGTTACAGCCCAATCAGTTTTGCAATTTAACTCTGTCTGATTGCTTCTCGACTTCCAGAAAGTGATTCAGGTTTAAAGAGAAGAGCCTTTGGAGCTGGTGTGTTTTATGTGGCTTCTTGGATTATCCCTGGCAAATTGTACTGGGTAAAGCTTAGAGGAACAGCTAGAGAGCTCACTTCAGCTTTTTGTTCCTGGGATTCATGTTGCACTGTAACAGGTTAGCTACTGCCTCCATAAGGGTCTTGAAAAGGGAGAGGAAAATACCGAAATACCTCAATTGCAACACTGGTCTGCCTCCACTAGGCTCTTCTAAATGGTTTCTGTAGGAACAGATGGCAAAGGAATTGGCTCTGTCAGCTTTGTATGAGCTAGGAACTCCCTAGTGCCAAGGGAATCCTTGAATGGGGAGATTCAGCAGCTCCCCAGCTCTTTCTAAGTGGGTCAAAATGATTTAAGAATCTGGCCCTTTGCAGCCTCATTTCCTCTGAAAATCGTACCAAATTGAGGGGGTGATGAGAAGATAGAGAATAAAATTTCAAAGAGGATCAAAATATGCCATTTTAGCTTTTGTATGTATAAACACGCATAATATGACATTTTGTTTAGACAGTTATTTAAAAAGAAACTTACAATCTTTTTAATTAACATGAATGCAAAGGAATAGGCTATAAATATGAACACAGGAAGGTAGGAGTTGACAGCACACAGCCTTCCAGACAATCTTTTTTTCAGTTGTTATGGGGTATAATAAAATTCTGTTTTCCTTTGCAAATTTTCCATAATGATTATGTTTGTTTTAGGTAACAAATTAACTGTAGGTGACATTTTTTTTCCCCATATATCATGTCATGTGTCAGAAGCCCTCACCTTACAGCTAGAGTGGGAACAGTGGATGAGATGAAAGGATGAAAGAGAAAGAGAGAGCAAGATCATCATATGGACCATATCTGAATGGTGGATGTGATATACCGTCTAATTTATGCTGCTGCCACTATTAAAACATCTCTGGCTCCAAGTCTCATCACCTTACCTCACCTTACCTCTGCCATTCCACTGCTGCCCACTTCACTTTACCTCTGCTGCCTGTCTGCCTGACTCGTGAAATGCTAAACAATTTTGATATTTACCTGTTTATGATTAAATTGCAAAATGATCTGTTTAGTTCTGTTCTAAATTAAGGTCTACATTAAATGTCATAGCATTTATCTTTCATAAAATGAGACAGCAAGGACACTAATTTCCCAGGCACTCAATCACTGCCCGGTGCCACCAGAGAGAGTGGCTGTGGAGGCGCGTGCCCGCCATTCACAGCCGGCTTGACAGCACCCAGGCGGAATCATAAAAGTCAATTAATCATTAAAAGCTGTTACCAGCCCGTATTGAACTGCTGTGGCGCAAAATGTTAATCAGCCCCACATCAATAGCATAAATTCCTGCAAATTGGAGCGGTCGATAACGCTGAGGCCCGGCAGGTCGATGGGAGGGCGCAAGGCCTCTCCACCAACATGGTGGCTGGGCAGCCGCCCTGTGCTGCTCTGGCCCACTGGGGCTGAGCAGGTGCCGATGCATCACTGCCCCTGATGGGTCTGTCAATAACACCGAGGAGGGAAGGGCAACCCTCACCATTTAATCGCTTGAGGTGCCGTGTGTCACTGCATATGTGGCAGCTTAAAAGCAGGGCCAGGTCAGTTGCTGCCCAGGGACGGGATGGGGCGGCTGGCGCCGTGCGCCATTAACCCGGGCACTGCTGTGGAAGGAGTCACCTGGAGCTCCCTGGCTTAGGAAACTGTTCCCTGCTGGGTTATAATGTTACTCATGAATGGCCATGGAGTTGGTCATTAATTCCCTGTGGGCCCAGGGATGGTGTTTTTTATTAGCTTCTGGTGCACCGCTGCCAGGCACCCATGAAATGGGGCACATGGAGGTGTGGGCAAAAGGGGAAGGTCGCTTCTGCCTTGGCACCTGCCTAACATTTTTCCCCACGTAGCTACTGCTGCCGTGGAAGTATGAGGAGTACAAGTGAGCTGCCCCTGCAGAAGAGAGCTCCCCCTGCGGAGCATTTTGGGCCTCTCCTTCTCAAAGCAACCCTATGTTTTTCAGTGCTGGCTACACCAAAGATGTCACGTGGCTTCCTCACTTCCTTGCCACCCTCATTCCCAGGGCCAAGGAGGACTCCTGGCCTTCCCACCCAGACATGCAGAACAGACTGGGCTAAGCGGGAGACCCTCTAGAAGAGAAGTGAGTGCCATGGAAAGGACTGTGTTCCTAGGGAGTAGGACTCAGTTCCCTGAGGGCATCACAGCAATGCCCCTGCTGCCTTCTGCTGCTCCTTCTCCTGGGAGGGGACATCCCTGCCTACCATCCACAGGGCTGCCGAAAGCTTGGCTGAGCCAAATCAATTTATCTCCTGTTATTGTTATTAAATCTGACCTGAAGTGGGGAAAAAAATAGCATTTTTAGGATTGCAGGATATTAAGAAACCTCTTTAGAGATGAAAGAAATGCCTGGTACCGTTACTCTGGGGAAGGATTGTGTTCCACTGGTTTCATTGTCATTTAACAGAGAACATAAAGGTTAATGCTGAATAAAATAATACTCATGTTGATTATTTTAATAGTCTCAAAGTATAACTTTTTCCCTGGACTGCAGTTATCTAATCCATGTGCTGTACATGCACCAGCAGTATTTTGTACTTTTTCACGGCACAGATATGATGGTTCCATTAAGTTCAGGCTGAGAAGCTATTGTGTGTATCTCTAATACAATCGTTCCATACTCTATGGAAAATGGAAAATATACGGATCTACAGACATGCTAATCCCCAAGATTTGTACATTTTTAAAGATTAATAAAAAAGTCCATCTTATTATTATCCGAGTTATAGGAAACATCAAAATAAATTAAGAATCCTACTGCAAAGAAATCCCCTATTCAACATATTGAGACAGGATGATGTTATGAGTGTTCAGACAAAGGTAATACAGTCCCTCTATTTAATTGCCCTGACACCTTGTTCAGTTCCTCCAGCTATACTCTGGGAGCTAAAAAACCCCTCTCATTGTTATTAATTGTATTCCTTTTTAAATGTAATGTCATATTGCTGTGAACTGAGCTAATGAAACATACTCATAATACCAAAATAGGTATATTTCTTCTTGTACAACACATTCTATCAAAACTGTCTGCTAAAGACATTGTGTTAAAGACCTTTCATAGAGCTTTATAAAGAATATCTCAGCTACTCCAACATTTCTATTACATGATCATTAAAATGCCCAAGAGAACTAAACAATATAGTGTGGATCCAGTTATCATATAAGACTTTAGAAATATTATTAATTCTTGCCACTGATTTATGTTAATACTAATGCTAGATTACATGCTATGGCTACTAAACAGCCACTGAATACCAATTCACACAAAGACAGTCCCTGTCCTCTCTGTGAAAGCTGCACTCTGCAGTTGTAATGAGAACCTGAATTATTTATCTCTCTTTATCCTGCAATAGTTCACTTGACCACAATCACTTTTTTCTCCCCTGTTTCTACCACACATAAATGCATGTAAACATGACATAATAACAATTACTATCTTTGCCTGTTTCAGCCACATGAGATCAGCTGGAGGATGGAAGAAAAAGTATTGCCCAGTGCTGAGCAGGAACGGGGTATGAGGTTGCCTAAATGACACCCTCACCTGAGTGGCCTTCAGTATTTTTAAATGCAGATCCAGGGTAAATCACAAACTGAGCAATACAGAAGACTTCCTTGCTGATGGTTTCCACTGCTGGCAGCTTGTCTCAGGTGCCCACTGCTTTTCGCAGCTCTAGCTGGGTGTGAACAGCTCCTCCGCAGCACGTGCACAGGCTCTGCTCACTCTGAATGAGACTCCAGGCAAAGCCAGCAGCGTGGGCAGGATCAACTACTCGTCCATTTTGGATATTCATGCAAGAAATCAATTGCAGAATATTCTGAGTCACAGAATATCCTGAATTGGAAGGCACCCACAAAGTCCATTGAGTCCAGCTGTTAAGTGAGTGGCCCATACAGGGATGAAACCCACAACCATGGCATTATTGGCACCATACTCTAATTGACCTAATCTCATCTTTTTCCTAATCAAGAACAGAGGTGTGGCCAAAGCTCTTCAACATGAGGACTGAGTATTGCATCCACAACGTTGCTGAGCAGTCTGTGGCATTTCTGTGGGAGTACCTTTAATCTGTCTGTAACACCTGTTCTGTAGTCTTCATTGCTGGGTTTATGCATTATTGGTCAGAATGCATTTTGCTCCCTTCATATGTGGCATAAGTAAATTTAATTCCATCTGTGATATTTGTATGCTGCAGCCCCACTACCTGCTATCTCACTTTGCACTTTGACTGGCCTTGGCTCATTCAGAGGGTAGGAATACAGCTCTGCTGAAGTAGTTCTGAGAATCCTTCCGGAGAGTTCTTTGGGGAGGATCTGTTTTCCTGTTTCCAAAATAAGGAAGATCAGACTGCATCTAGGACAGCAGTAGGACATCAACACATCTCACCAATTCTTCCACATCTTTTGCAAGCAGCAATGAAAAGGATGTTCTCTTGGTCATGGCAGCCATCCTACAAGTGTTGCTGTGGAGGCATGTAGATTCCCATTGTACAACTACTGCTCAGTGATCCAGGCTCCAAACAGAGTTCAAAACTTGCCATAAGGAGTTGTGAAATGCCACTTTACCTGGTGACAGGACAGGTAGGAACTTGATCTGAGCTGCTAAGGATCCATAATGGCAACAGAGTAGCATGCTGTAAATGGAAGATGGTCAGCTATGGCAAGAGCAAAAAAGAAAAACCACTCATGGAAATTTGAACCACATCTTAGCTTGGCAAGAAAGATGACTGTTACTATTCTCAGGAAATGCTGAGGAAGGAGTTGAAAAGGTTATTTAGAAATGTACAACCCAAATTACTTTTGCTAGACAATTTGAAATGGGAATAATGGAAAAGAGAGAGATAGTTCACAAGTCAGCATGTGCACAGCCTACTGGTACTTCGCTACCTGTAGGTATCAGATGCACAAAACTTGGGCTCTATCAGGACTGTTAGAGGACCTATTGCAGAATTTTCTGAATTCTTGACCTTTCAGTTACAAATTAGTTGAGAGGCATATTTTTCCACTGTCATTTACTTTTAACTGTCATTCACTGCACTATTTCACTGCCAGTGCCATTCAGCTAATAGGACATCCCATGATGGGTTTTTCCACAGCCCTTGCTTGTCCAAGGCTCTGCAAGTGCCTCAGTTGTCCTGGCAGGGAAACCTATCAAGGACAACAGAACCATCATGTTAACCACTATCCAAGTTAGTGACTCTTTGGCTGCCAATTTTTCAGCCACCATCTTCAGCGCCAAAATTTTTCACCAGAAAAAACTGAGGAGTACAAACAGAAGGGTGAGATTTTTATCAACATCCCTTCCTCCCACTTCCTTTAAAGAGATTGATTAGGGTAGGCAGAATCATTTGTGAGTAAGTACGACTGTGGATGTTTGAAACCACAGAAATGGGTGTGTATGTGTGTTATTAAAAGCCTGTGTCACTGTAAGGACTTGAATCTCAGCAAGAGGTAAGCTCTGAAATACTTCCTCACTGCAAGGATGAAAACAGGGCATTTGCTGTTGGGCCACACGAGAGGGGACCTCAGAGTCCAGCTGTGAAATCTGAAGATGGAGACTGTTTGGCTGTGCTGCTGACCCACACTAGCTCCATCTTCCCTTCTTCCTGCATCTGGTTTACTTTGAACACATTTTCTTGGTAAGGGAGTGATGTCTGGCTAATGACCTACAGCCTAATAACCTGCAGGCTCCTGAAACTGAAAGGGAGGGGAGAAGGACATCGCTGACAGAGGAGCAGAAATGAGTAAGGAGGAGGAGGAGCAGAAGTGGCCCACAAACAGTATCAGATCTTGAGCCTGTGTGCATGGGGAGCTTTGGGAGCAATGTCGACCATATACTGTGAACCAACTCTCTTTTTCAACCAAGGAAGCCTAGCCCAGCACTATTCAGTGATGTTATTGACATGGTGCCTCAGAGGCGGACTGTGAATTCTAATTAGTTATAATGATTAATAAAGTTCAGTACCCCAAAAATGGTATTTTAATTTAGGAAAACAGAAAGTCAGATTTTATGTGTTATAAATTAATCTAACCCCAAACCCTTCAGTACCACATTATAATTTCTATTATCTGATCTACTTCTTATGGTTGCAGTCGCTACCATGACAAACACTTTTCTTTTGGGGAGCAAAGGCATAGAGGTAGACTTTAAACCTTTATGGCAGTCTAAACCTAGAGTAATTCTATTGAGTTTGAAGGATTTAACCATATTGACAGTGTAAGAAATGGGGTCAGAATCAAGACAGTAAAGCAGTGGCATTTAGCATCTATCAGAGTTGATGAGGGCTCACACTGAAATATTTAAAACCATGGGTATTTTAGTCAGATAGGGAAATGCACTTTCAGAGTCCAATTTAACAAAGTCTAATTTCAAAAACTGAAGTCCTGTTCTCCTAATCTGAGTGACTTTAGATACATATGGGAATATCAAAACATGATTGCCCTGAAACTCAATCTTCTTCTTTTTAATTAAAGAAAGAATCCTATCTTAGTCACCTGAGAATCTGAAAGATAGTCTAAGTATTTGACACTCAGAAAAACTTTTAACAGATAAATTATGATGACAAGAGACAAAAAACTACCATCAATAGTAAAAGCAAATTTAAAATAAAATTAAAGATGCTCTAATAATTTAGAAAAAAAAAAAGCTAATCAATCCTGATCTTAAAATTCTTCCTTCAAGCCAAAAATAAATGTGTTGCAGTAATTAATTTATGTTATAGAAAGTCATGACTAGATCTCAACTGCCCTGGATTCTGACATCAACTGTTGTAAATTAGCAGAGCTCAACTGATTTCAATGGAGCTGCACTAAGATAGGTTAGATAAGAATCTGACCCTTAATTGCTTTGTAATTTTTTTCCTAATCAACAAACAAAATACAGTTTTTTATGTTAGTGTAGAATCATAGAGTCTTAGAATGGTTTGTGTTGGAAGGGACCCTTGAAGGTCATCTGTTACAACCTCCCTGCAATGAGAAGGCATCTTCAATTAGCTCAGGTCACCCAGAGCCCTGTTCAACCTGACCTTGGATGTTTTCAGGGATGGGGCATCTATAAATCTGTTGCAGTGTTTCACCACCTTCATCATACAAAATGTCTTCCTTATATCTACTCTGAATCTATCCACCTTGATGTTAAAACCATTACCCCTTGCCTTATAGCAACAGGCCCTGCTAAAAAGTATGTTCTATTTCTTATACATCCCCTTTAAGTACAGAAAGGCTGCAATAAGATCTCCCTGGAGCCTTCTCTTCAGCAGGCTGCTCTGACTCAGTTCTCAGTCTTTCCTCACAGGAGAGGTGTTCCAGCCCTCTAATCATTTTGTGGGCAGGGTCTCATTGCAGTGGAGTAGAGAGGGAGAATCACCTCCCTCGATCTGCTGGCCACACTTCTTTTGATGCAGCCCAGAACATCACTGGTTTTCTGAGCTGCAAGCACACCTTGCCAGCTCCTGTCCACCTTGTCATCCATGAAACATCTGTCTTAAGCCTTTGCTGATCTTCAGTCCTAACCTGGTGTTTCTTTTGTATCAGATCTCTATCTGTTTTAACAGTTTTAAGAAGCAAGAAAAATCTTTGAGAAAACACTTTATTTAAATCAAATTCTGCAACATTGACAAAATATGTGTCTTTTACACCACATTCACCACCTTCTCCTGACTTTGAAGAAAAACTAGGCAATGCTAAAGGATTAATCTCCTGGCATAATTTTTCTGGTGTTATTCAGGCTAACATACATAGGAGTGCACATGCAGTCACATGCCCTATATTGCTTGACAGGCTTTTGTTAGAAAAGTTTTACTATGCGCATCCCACTTTTCCATTTTTAAAGTGTGTTCATCCCCAAGAATGTTGTATTAAAAAAAGAGAAATTGAATACAGCTGAGATAAATAGATCACACTAATGCCAACCCTCCTCTGATCCCTGCAGGCAAAAGCTGAAAAAGCATTTCAGGCTCTGGTCTGATGCTGTGAGTGCTGTGCACAGATTTGTGCTTACAAGGAGCACTGACTGGAGCAGACCACGGTTCCTCAAGTGGTCCTTCAGTGCCAGGACTGGAGTTCTGGGCAGTGCTGGCAAAACTGCCTCCACAGCCAAACAGTGAACAAGGTGGGGGATGAAAGATCTGCTTTTCCCACTAGATGAATGAACTGCTGTACTTCATGGCCACATAAACACCTGGCTAAGCAAAGCATTGCAATGATGTGGAGCTGGAAATGAGTAGTCGAGGGGCTGGAGGGTCAAGAGCTACCTAAGGCCATCTAAATAACACCAAATTTGTCACCAAATAAGAAGCCACACAATCTGCTACACAATCTGCCACACCATACCACACTAAACTTTCAAGAGCCGTTCCACAGCCTGAATTACAGACGAGAAGCAAACAGGAAGCACAGACAAATGGTGGAGCTCTGGCATCCTATGCCAAACCAATTAAGCAGTCAGACCCATCGGTAAAATTGTCTGGAAGGAAAACAGCTTTGTGCCCTTCCTGAGTACAGCACAAAGAGAACAGGGAATACTGCGCGGCTGGAAGGAGACCCAAGCCAACAAGCAAATTGCAGTGTTGGTGGCTACACTGAGTTCTGTCCCCTCAGTGCCCTTGGTTTTACAGGTGTAGAGGTCCCCAGATCACTTCCTAATAACTTTTCACTGAATGCAATGAAAATGAAACTCATGTCGTTTTTCTCTCGTCGACAGTGAAGCTTTTAAAACTTGGGCATGTAGATATGCAATCCTATTTTGTTCTGTATTCTTTTCTATCTGCAGGTCTGGTTTATGGTCATAGCAATGGTAGGAGAAGGACAGAATGCCCCTTATACTTTAACCATCAGGTTGCCATTGTGAACATTCAATAGCATTCTGCCTGCTTCAAAATAAAAAGCACCAGCAAATATATAATGCAATACAAAAATTAGAAAAGTCTGGAATTGTCTCTCATTTGTGAACCTTAATCATATCAACCTGTTCATATACATGAGTGTATCAAATGCCAAAAGCCTGCTGGGAACCCATCCCTTTGCCAGCTAGTATGCACTGCATTTGATCAGGACTTTTTTCGTATGGGAAGCAATGAAAGAGCATCCACAGCCATTTGACAAAAAAAGAAGAAAACCAGCAAACACCACTGGAATTTTCTGAGAACAAGAACACACACTGCGTGTTCATTTATTTTCCCACAAACAGGGAGATAGACAAGAGTGTGCAGCCTGTGAAAGCCATGCTTATCTAGGACAATATCACTGGGGCATAATATATTGCTGCAGAGAAAGCACATGTACTTCCAGTTTTCATCAGGAAGCAAAGCTAACAGTTAGTCTGAGTACACAGAGCAAGCCACATAGATTGACAAGGAATTTTGTTACCA
The DNA here is from genome assembly GCF_017590055.1 of Onychostruthus taczanowskii. Lineage (NCBI taxonomy): Eukaryota > Metazoa > Chordata > Aves > Passeriformes > Passeridae > Onychostruthus > Onychostruthus taczanowskii. The sequence goes on along the minus strand of NW_024503457.1, from coordinate 6,145,652 downwards.
AATGTTCATCACCCCTTGAAGAAATTATGTGCTTTGCTGCACAGTGGTATCATTTTTTTCCCCCCACAGAAAGTGGAAAGAAATTCAGCACAGTGGAGGAGCAGATCAGCAAGCAAGGGGCCCAGAGTTATGCCTACAAATGTCCTCTGCAGCCCTTGAGAGGGAAGAGGGGAAAGGGAGCCTGCTATTCCTGCCTGGCTCATTAAATGTGCTCTGAGCCATCCTGTTGAATTCCTTTCCTTCCTGCAGCTGAATAATTTTTTGACTGAAAAAGGAGTAAATTTTATACGAGAAACTTTCTCTTAAAATACAACATTGCTGAAAGACAAGTGGGATGATACATGTTATTATTAGTCTTTTAGTCTAAGATTGAATTTAAACACATGGGCTTAATTTTCTTCTCGCTTTACTGGTCTTGCTGCTTTCAGCCTTGCCCACTGTTTTTGCTCCTGACCAATATGCTAGCAGCTGTTTCCCTTCTATTGCTGCTTTTCCCTGGGTAGGTAAAGTGAGGTCTCTCTTAGCACTGAATTCTGCACTAAATAAAATTCTGCCTTTTTAATAATGAATCCTTCCCATTGTCTCAGGGGCCACACACACAATTAAGAACAATATGAAATTTAATTAACATAGGATAATAATAAGGGTATGAATGTCACAGGGAACTCTGAATACAGACCCCCCACAGCAAATGATTTGGGAACTAGAGTGAAAGCCAGGTGCTAACACTCAGGTCCCAAAAACCCAAGTGGCATTTCAACAACTGACCTCAAGTATCAAGGTACTGGAAGGAAAGAAAAACTAACTGCCAAGCAATTAAAACCCAAGTGCTACAGATCTGTATAGGGTAATGCTATAACAGGGAATTATACCCGTAGGTGGTGATGGAGGCACTGGAGTCTGGGCACTAAGAATTCTGGATACCTACATCCTGCCCAAGGCACCGCCTGTGGGGGCACCACAGGTCACATTAGAGGGACATTTCTCAAAGGGCACTCCTGTGCTAGTCACTGTGATGGTCACAGACCTGTCCTTTAAACTGCAATACCCACTTCTGGTCATCTGTTATCTGTTTTACCATGTGCATCTACATCCAGAGTATATTCTGCAGTCCTGGAGCACCTTCAGACATTGCTTGGGAACACCAAAGAATACACCTTAAGTAGGATCACAGGTACAGTTTTTATTACCAAACCAAAAAGGCTACAATAAGATGAAAGGGTAGTGGGTATAAAAAGGAAAGAAACAACTGCTGCAGACAGCATTTCCATTAGGGGAAAATACTCACTTGCTGAGATTTAGATAAATCTTCATTACAAAATCCAAGCACAAAGGTAGACATCTGAAGTGTGGTTAAAGTATTTCCACCCTCTTGCTTCTCCTGTCTTTTTCCCTCTCCCCAAGGAGCCAACACAGCTCTGGCAGTGCACACTGGCTGAGAAATGGGCTTCTATTCCTTAGACTGCAGTCATGTGCGTGTGTCTTCTCATTTAAGCTCTTCCATTCTGTTTCTTTCAGAGGCTGAGAAATCTGCTTTTGGGGAGAAGATAAAAAAAAAGAAGAAGCGGGGAAGCTCATTAGCAATTTGTTTAGAATTTGAATGTCAGCATAGTCACTTATGTCTTAAGTGACTAAAAAATGTATGCGAGTACTCTGACTTTCAGCAAGAGATACAGCGTTCTAACATCAGAATGAACAATATAATTACTGTGTGTATGAAGACATATTGGTCTCTGTATAATGAGGTATTCAAATCTGCTCCACTTGAATCAGATCACAGAGATATATTAAACACACATGGCGAAAGAATTCAGTGTAAGGGTAACCATGTGTTCTGCCAAGTCTTTCTATGCATGAATGGGCTGCCAGGGCACCATAGGCTACAGACAAAGTACAGGAGAGCTGTGTTCAGAGGTAGGGAAGTGAGGTTGCAAAGGTATTTCCTCCTCATTCCCTCGAACATGTGAGTGTCTCCCATTTCTCTTCCTCTTTCACAGGCTGGTGCACCTCAAAAGCAATTCCACCAGAATTTACTGTAACATTACTGTATCATGGTTCCTTGGTATGGTTTATTACTGTGTATTTACAGCACCCAAGAGTGAGCTGGCTGCCTGAGAGGGGTAGCGATTGCAAAGGCTATTCTCAGTTTTGGTTGCAGAATTGTTTTCACAAGTTTGTGACATTGAGGAAAACATGCCTCCTTTTCCAGTGCCACTGCAGCTATTTTCAAGCGGAGGTGCTTGAACTTGCTGGCTGGTGGCAGCGTGTGTGTGCCTGATAGGTGCCGAGGATTGATTGACACATTGGGAAGCCAAGGCCTGGGCCCCTTGCTGTGCCTGAGATCATGAGTAAGATCAGGAGCAATCATTGTCAAAGCATAAAATGTCAATTTTTTGGCAGTGTTATTTCAACATCTAGATACTATGAAAAACATGGTAAGATGAAAACAGTAGCTGTTTTGCTTACTCGTAGAATTGTTTAAGCGTGGATACCATAGCAGATTGAGTTACACCCAGCTGCCAAAACAGACACGGAGAATGTTTCTGTGGGTCACGGAAAAGACTGAGCATGCCGTTCCTTGGGTGGCTGAGCTACTGCAGAGACCCCAGTGTGACAGATCAGAAAAACACAAATGAATCAAGGCCATGATTTCAGTCTCTGCCACTCACAAGTGAGCCTGTGGTTAGACGGACAAGTTTCTCTGCTCAGAGTATTGACTGATTTTAAAGGAAATTTTGTCTTGCTTTTTGTTCCCAGGGCATGTGTGATATTTATGATGTACTAAAAATGTATTTCTCTGGGTACAGCTGCTCATATGTCTGTGAGTACATGGGCATTATCAGAAGATGCTTCTCTTCCATATGTTGATGGAGGCAGAATTTCAGGGTGGCAGGAGCAAGCTGGGAAGGCAGGAGGAGTCCTTGCTCCCCTCTTGGCAGACATTGTTTCAGTGTTCTGCAGAGCACTTATCAAGATGAGGATGGCAACTCATACAGAACATCGGTTCTAGGGAGAAAACATCAGTTCATGTCGCTGCCAGTGATACAAACCTGGTAAGAGATTTATCAGGAGAAGCCTGTCCATTTTTCAGAAGTGAAAACTCACTGTTTTGAAGTAGAAAAGAGAGTGAGACCTATCTATCTCTTCAGGGAACTACAGCTGCCAGAAGGAAAGGTGTTAGATGTAGTTACCAAACCCAATTCTTTTAGAAGATTCAGTGGTATCTAGGGAAGGGGAAGAGTTGAAAAGATTTGATTGGAATAGCATGTGTACAACATCTCTGAGAATAAAGTTCAGACCTTGTACTTTATTTCACTTAAAGATATACTACAGAGTTTATTTGTGAAGAAGTGGTGAGGTAAAGCTGTAGTTTTAGAAAAAGCAAACCATGGATGGTTCCTATCTTCTTTTGTTTCATACAACTCTTTGAAGTCTATATGATATTTCAAATACTGAGCTGGGATTCAGATGCCAAGCTCAGGTTTTAATACACGTTTGAATTAATAGTTCATATATGTAGAGCTAGACTACTGAAAACCTTTTCTCACAACAATATTTTAATAATGAGATCAGCTACGACCCTATACTGCAACCCCATTGAAAGAAAAACCTACACTGTGCTTTAGTCTGAAAAAAAGGACATATTCTTGCTTTTTAAAAGCAAGTGTAGTAAAATTTATTTAGCACAATCACAGATTTCTTCTTTGCAGGGCATGAGGCTGCCTAATATTTTCACCAATTTTATCTGAAGGGTGTGGAAAATCAAAAAGAGACGAATAAGCAGATAGTTAAACTGGATGGATAGACTGACTTCATCAGACAATGTTTGTCTGGCTAAAAACTCCCTTGCATCATTAAAAGAGTTCATATCCTCACCCTGTGGAAGTGGTTAGCTTTTAATTCATTCAAGAGACGCTAACGAAAAAGAAGGAGGTATTTTTTACAATCCCAGCCCCAAAATAATACTGCTAAACAATACATAATTCATATCTCTTCAGAATTCTGAATGTGGTCAGAAATAAATAGCAGCACAGCCATTTAAGAGCTATTCTCATTGAAAAAATGTAATTAATTGGTGTTATGCACAAAATATTTCTTTGAGGGGGGGAGCAGCATTGCTTTAATTACAAGTAATTGTTCTCAAAATCATGCAGCTCATAAGTTTTGGAGGCTAGACAGTGATTATGCATCAATACACTAATCTATCACCTTCATTATTTTCGTCATCTGGGTGTGATCATCAAGTTTTGGAGTGTAACCCAGACAAGAAACCAGACATATCTCATGCTTATGTTCTTTCCAAATCGGTATGTTTTAGAAGCAGTTTACACTGGTCATGCAAATTGCAGTGCTTTTCTTTCAAATAAAGACAGTAACTTAAATTCCCCTTTGTATATTATTAGATGATGACAATGGAAAGCATATTATTGTGACTGCACAATGGCCTGGAGGGCATTCAGGAGACCCCAATATTTCTACATTTTGCCACAGACTGTCTTTGTAGACACAAGATTCCCCTTTATTAATTTTGTTCAACCTGGCCAGTGAGCACACAGGGAATCAGCTACTGGACAGACCAGGCAGGCTGATTATCTCGTTGTTTTCTTTATCTTAGGCACCACAGTTGTCTGATTCCCACACTGTTCATCTTTAGGTGCTCTGTTACCCTGGGTGAATGGCCCAAACTTCCTCCCAATTCAGGAATGCAGGGAGCCTTAAATCATTATTGTTTGTGCAGCTTATTATTTGATCAATTTAAATGAAAGTAGCTACCTAGTCACAAATTATTGTTGTTAACGTTATTGCTATTAACATTACTAGATGAATGCAGAGCTCTTTCTGTTATTAATTGAGGCAGGGCTCATCCCAGCCTTTAGTCATCCCTATCTGAGATACCACATAAGCATCCATGTAAATCAAAGTTAAGCAGAGGATTAAGTGCTGTCCTGCATAAAGGTGGTTTAAGTACATGCTTCCTGATCGGGGCATAAGCTGTTATTTTACTACCATCTCTGCAGTACTGCTTTTTCTACCTCATTAGAATGAGAGGATGTTTGCATAAATTTCTCATATTGACACACAAGACTATGCCTGTCTCCCTGAGAATTTGGAGATTTCTTTCCCTTTCCCCCAAATTAATAAGTGCTGTCAGCTGCATCGCTAAACACCAATTTGCTGCTTACCGCTAACAAGACCTGCACGTAATGTAGCTAACAGTAGTATCTCAAAAATAGAGCTCTCCTGTTCCCAGCATGTCTGACAAGAATACATTAGAGGCACCTGTCTCTGGCACCAATATTTTGTTTTCTCTTTATCTGCCTGGGAAGAAAGAAGTCTAAAGCAGTGAAATTTGCCTTGAAAACAAAGCTGATGTGAGCACGGGAATCTGTTTCCCCATCCTGCATCCCCTATTTTAGTCCTCTCCAATTGTATGGAGATTTTAGAAGGTAAATAAACACTAACATCATATCCATTTGAGTGAAAATCTAAAATTATCTTTTTCTTAATAATTTTCATTTGAAACAATCAGCGAGCAGGAAATCTTTTAATTATACTTGAAACTATGAGACTGGCTCTGTGCTCACCAAGTCAAAGACATAAATACTGCATTATACTGCAAATATACTGAAAATACAATCAAGCTCAAAACAAGTTCATTATACCCATTATTTATCTGGGTCAAGTCCAGTAACAATAGTGCAATAGAAACTCAGAACTGCAAAATCTAGATATTCCTCACCCCAAAGAATATGAAATGGAACAATATGCTTCTATATCCTTTCTTCATATTACAAGAGTAGCTCTTATCCTGGTTTAAACTTGGATAGACTGATCTTCCTTCCTAGTAGCTGTTATAATAGACTGTTGGATAGATTCCTTCAATCCTTAGTTTCAGACATTTGTCCTCTATACTTTGACATCTCAGGGTGATTCCTTGAATCCCTTCAATATCAGCAGAGGGAAATTAGTGTTTTGAAACTCAATTCATCAAGTCATATGTAGATGCCAGCCACAGGAGATGCTGAGAAGGTACCTCCTAAAAATGCCTGTTTCTATGTATTTACTCCAAAAGGAGCCTTAAGTGATGTAAACATCTGGATGGAAAAAAAAAACTATGTTTAGCTAGACAAATTCCAGGATTCTGGGAGCTCAGATGAATCCTCAGACTTCACAGGTCTGCTCAGCTGCTTTTATTAGGCTCTACCTCTGTCCCTGGGCATTAGTTTTATTTGGATGTCTTCTATTCGAAAACAACTGATTTGTGCTTTTATCCCTGTGAAAATGACACCGTAGCTGACAAAGTACTTTCATTACATGAATGCCTGTCCTGTCTAGGATGCTTTGTGAATTTCTTTCAGCTTTCCCTAGCACAGAGAAGCAGATTTGAATAATCTTAGACATGGAGCTAATGCTAGATCTGACTCAGTGGGGTTTGTATTAAAAATATCTAAAATATATCCATTGACCAACAAGGAAATCTTGTTGGGTCTCTTAAGTGTGCTGTCATGAAGACACCAAGGAAGGCAGCACTTAAATCAATAATATTAATTTTGATTAAATCCATTGACAATAGTTGGGAATATAGATGTAAAAGTATTTACTTTCTTATTCATCTGAGAAATTTCACATGCTATAAGAAAGGAGTACCCAAACAACACATTTAGGGTGGGTTTATCCTATAATTTTTTGGTGTTGCTGTCATGTGAAAAGACAGACAGTCTCTTCATTCTCCTTATGATTTATATGGTGAGTCGAGTAGAATCTATTGTTTAATGATCCCTCTTATCCCAACCTGATGCTCAAATAATGACCATTTGTAAAAGGCAGAAACAAAATATATTGACTAATCAAATCTTCCAAAAAGATTGTTTAACAATTGTTGCAATTAATTACTATTTCATTATATATGTCTCTGCTCAGCTTTCTAGCAGGATTTTCAGACAAGAAAAGTGGCTTTCAAGAACCTGGCAGTTCTAAGACAAACTTTGTAGAACTAGCTCCGATAAATCTTTGTAAGGTAAATACGTAACAGAATGACCTCAGACTAAAATTTCCTTCTTGCCTGTTTTCTTGAGTAAGGATCTAAGTTTGAAAAAGCTGCCTTGTTTAAATGAGGAGTTCACTTTATAAATAATAAGGTTGCATCCATTTTCTTTTACCAAGTTACTCATCTTTTGACAATTTCATCTCCTCCTAGATCATGTCGCAATACGGAATAAAGACACTTTATGGACCTAATTTTTCAAACACTTACTTCACTGTACACCAGAAGCACCTCCCTTGTAGTCATTAGGTCTGATTTCTCTCATACTTCATTCCTTCCTGGCTTCCAAAAAACATGGGGCATGGGAAGGGGCTGGGGAGCTTTTCTGACCCTCTCTTCAGGCCTCTTCAAGTTATGGCTTACAACAGTGCTGCCATCCTCTAGGCTCATGCAGGTGGAATATGGCACCAAGCATAAGGAGCCCAAGACCTGGAGAGTCCCTTTTTAGAATTACACAGATTTCACTTGTGAAGAAAAGAACCCCACACATTAAACTGGCCCCGTTTCTGTCCATAATCTTCTGTGTTCACAGTTGCTAAAGAAAACAGGTCAAGTCTTCACAAAAATTTAAATTTGATGAAAAAACAAAAAGCTGCAGTGAAGTGACATTTTGATTATATTTAAAAATGTTTCGGTTGATTTAATGGTTGACTTTAGGTGTTTTTTTTAACTGTGGAAATAGCAGTGCTTTTAAGATAATGAACATTGTATGATTTCTAATGAAATCCACATGTGCATACATGTATATATATAGGTGTGTGTGTGTGTGTGTGTGTATGTGTGTGTATATATATTTATATATGTGGTCTTTCTGCTATACATTTATGTGTCTACTACATAGATATAGAGTCCTCTTAAGCTTACTTAAAAAGAAATCAAATGTGAGGGAAAGCATACTTTTCAAATGTGGCTCTAATTGTCTTTTGTGTTCTATAGATCATTACTGATTGTTTACAAACCTTGTGTGGAATGGCTTTATGGCAATAGAGGGGGTAACATACCTTCATTGTTTATAAAATGACAGCTCCTAATGGACCATATTAGCTTTAACACAAACTACTAAATCCTTTTCATTAAATTATTCTGCACTCTATTTTGGAATCTTGTTAGCTCAGGGAAGTAGGTGCAAACTCCTAAGGAAACATGAGCACACATTGAGACTATTATAGATAATGTTTATTAAATAAGCCTCTGAGGATGTTTTTCTTGGGTTGCTCTCAAGCATTTTGAAGGAGTCGTGTTCCATGTTTGAGGTCCCATGTTTCTTCCTCTTAAACTATGAGCAGCTGTAGCACATGACCTACTTCTGTAGAACCCTGTAATGATTTCCTTCCTTCAGTGGCTTCAGGAGTCCCTCTTCTGCCCTGTGAAAAAAAGGGACAAATATTTTAATCCAAGCAAAATGCTAAAGCAGGTTTTGTTGGTTTCAGGGAAGAAACTCAATACAGCTACATCACCGAGCGTAGGCCTCAAATTGGAACCATCTGGCCTGCAGAAGCACCATGAGATCGTTGGGAAAGGCATGGATATTTTTGCCTTGGGCTGTAACACATACACCTGCAGAATGGGTAGACATGTTGGCAGACAAGCTGGACTCGCGTAGCAATACAAGCCTTCTCTCACAGCGCTGTGGCAGTGCTGGAGTTTGGAAATTTCCCACATATGTTTAATAAATGCAATCTCTGTACTCCATTCTCTCTGGATAGCAAGTATTCATCTGTGCTTGCCATTAAGTTAGTTCATACAGGTCTGCACTCCAAGGCACATGTCTTTTCACCCTCCTTGCACAGATAGCTCCTTTGAAGAAAAAATAAGGAAGACAGTAAGCACAAAATCATGCACTACATCTTAAGGCTGCCTCTTGCCTCATGTGATATTCATGTGAACTGGATTAGATTGAGACAAAATTTTTGTTGGTAAATATTACAGCTCTTGGAGAACACAAAAGAATGCAGGAGTCGGTGTAATCCATCCCCCTTGGTGGAAGATTTGTAAAATCTCTAAGCTAGATGCAGAAAGAACAAGAAGCCACACACAGACTCTAAAGGTCATGACTCCAGAAACTGGCAGAAAGAGGCAGTGTCCCAGCCCATCCAAAAAATGGAAATGCATATCACAGAAACAGAAGGTGGTATATCCTTTGACTGGAATGTTATTAAATAATTAGGATCACAGGTTTTACCAGAGCTCTGTACAGTGCCCAGTTTTTCTGCCTGCAGGCTGGCGGATGGCAGAGCAAAAGACCAAAATGTGGCATTTGCACCTTTATGATCTGTAGTTACAAATACTACTTTGCACCTGCAAATTTGTACCCTGCCCCTACAGGCACTCTTCAGAGAAAACTCTGAGCAGTCCCCTGGGGCTAAAAGGTTAAGGCCCGTAATAGCTGGACATTATTACTGTGTTATTCTTCTTTCAGCAGTATAATGTATACAACATCCAAGGCAGAATATCTGCTGCTGGGTTAGAGAGTGTGGCTGCTCAAGTTAAGCAGTAAATACAATGAAAGGGAACAGAGTTTCCCCCAACTTCCTCTCACTCCACCTGAAAATCACACTGACTGCATCAAACTTTCAATGGGGAAAGTTTACACCCTGAATCTCAATCTGTACTTTCCCATACTCCTGAAGAAGTCCAAAGAGAGCATTTCGGCTCAGCTCTGCTGTCAATGTACTCTATATTGCTAGCATCTGGAGTCACGTACATGGGCTATCCCAGCCCCGAGCCAGGGAATAAAATAGACAGAATGTGCACAAGATTGCAGTCTAGTCCTTCACAACCCTGAATTCTGAGCACTGCTAGTTCCCTAGTTGTCTTCTCTTTAGGAGGTGCTGAAGTGTTTTCAGAGATAAATCCTCATGGTGATTTTTTAATTGTTTCACTAAGAGTTAAACTCAGGAAGAGATAAACGAAGCCTATGTCCAGTGTGTAAATATCAAGGGTGAAATCTCTAGCTCTCCTCTCCTTACTCCTCTGTAAATGTGAAGCAGCTCTACAAAAACCTACAGAACAGTGCCAGGGTAAAACAGATGATGGAGAGAGCAAAATATTTTTTCTGAGATCTATGGAGACATTACAGAGATTTTGTGGGCAGTCAAATACAAAAGGATGTAATACATAAAATGTAAAAGTGGAGCTATCTCAAAGGATAGTGGTCTGAAATGGCTTCTTCCCCAGTTTCCAACTCACCTGATTTTGGGAAAGAAATCTGATGTGATTTATTGACACATAAGAAAGAGGGGGTAGAGTACATATTGCTGTAGACAAACTTCCTTTTGGACTCATATTTGATTTCCTTTTGCTTTTGACCATACCTTGGTTCACCTCTCCTCACAGCAGCTTCTCACTGCTGTCCACACAAGCCAAGGCAGCTTTGCCTAATATACATCTCCAACAGTTTCCAGTGCTGTTTCAGCAACAAGATGAGAGTTAATGAGGCTCAACACACTTCCTACCATACTTTATGGGGAAAACCCCTTGAGTGAGAGCAGGAAATCCATCTTGTAAGAATTACAACGTGGTCTCAGTTCCTCAACTAGAAGCTGAAGAGAATATTGATATTTTTCAAAATACCAAACACTAGCGTGGGGGTTCCCCAGCTAAATATCCCTTTGGTGCAACAGGACAATTTTTCATTTCAGTGTCATTTAGATTTCTGAAATAATTTATTACGTACTTGAAGAATATTTCCCTAAACCAGATTCTACTACCTCTATTTATGCAGGCTGTGCAAAGGCAATTCCACTTCTGACAGGAAAAAAAGGTGCAGCTTGCTGTGAGGGAAGGAGGTAGGGCAGAATCTGACCCTTCTTAAAAGCCTTTCAAAAGATAGGGAAAAGCAAGAGGGCCCAGGTTTCATTTAGTGCATTTTGACAAATAACTAAACTACCTTGTGATCTCAACCAGTAAACCAGGGAGGCTTACCACAGCCTCGGCGAATGCCTTTAACAAACAGGAATTCCTCCATCACATTCTGGGAATAACAACAACAAAAAAAAGAAATCTTTATGAGAGGAAAGCAAATGCAGCTGTGAATTTGGGGGCCAGGAAAAAAGGATTTGCAAGAATGTAAAGAGAAAAGTACTTTCCCTTAGCAAGTTTTTTCAGCCATCTGGCTCTTCCCGCTCTCCCCTCCCCAGTCCTGCGGGTGATGGTCCTTGCCACACGCGTTTCCAGACACGCACCAAACCTGACACATGGGCTGCAGCCGCAAGCCAAATGTCTGCTTCCAGATGTGCCTGCTGGCCCCAGCGGAGCTGCTCCCCCATCACACAGCCCGCGACCCCAGGTTGGCAGCTAAATTTTCCCGGGGTACCAAACAAATAAGTGACTGCCCAAATCCTGATCCTTCTTTAGCTCTGCCTCTGCTCTCGTTTCAAACAAACATGGGAGAGGTGTTTCCTGCTTGCCTCGATCATGTTTCACAGCACTGGCTGTTCCCTTTCTGTCCAGACACAGGCATTTTAATTCCTGAGGAAACCACAGCATAGGATAGAAGAAGGAGGATCCATCTACACACAGGTCTCATCCCTGCACACAGCCAGATATTGCCAGAATCCACATCTGAATCCAAAAGCTTGTGAGCACTTGTGGCCCCATGATTTAGGTGTTGCTCAAGTGCTGCTAGAAGAGTAATGTATACACAGTTTACAGAAATTGAGCTTTTTTATGAGATGCTTTTCCCTTTCCATCAGTAAAGGCAATAGAGGGCTCTTTCTCCTCTGGAGTTTCAGGCCCTGGAGTTCATTTTGAAATGGTCCCAGTCTTTTGAGGTTGACGGAGTTCCAGCTATTGATTTTCTTGACTTGTTCATATTTACCATAAATATCTTGTTGAGAAAATGAAAAATAAAACCACATTTTCAAAACAGCAGAAGCTGGTGAGATAATGAACCAGACACAACTTTAAACAAGACAATTTAAGGACCATTAAACCTTTTTCCCCCTTTTAAAATTAGTGGTAAAAATTAAAAATGAAAAATAAGTGCCCCTAAACCTGAAGGGTGATAAGCAGTTTTTATGGTTGAGTTCATTACTGTGGTTATTTTGAGAGAGAATACATTTTTTTCTTAATTTATGAGCCAGACATGAGATCTTTGGAGGCTGTAGTAAAAAGATCTTAAAAATGACTGCTAAAAGATGACTTTGCTAGAAAATTCCAGCTGGTTCAACCATATCCAGATGCCTAAGAAGCTTGATTACAGCTTGACTAACTCTCACCTACCCTCATCAAAGAACAGCCAAGACCAGGATTTCCTAGGAACAAGCACCCCACCAGCAGCAGCACAGCAAGTGAAGCATGTGATGGGCTGGAGCACCATGAGCAAAGGCAATGGCTTTGGCTGTGGGGAAAGGTTGTGTTGCTGCAGCCCAGCTGGTTGCTAACGCAGAGCCCTGGCTTGCTCCTCTCCAAACTGCAGAAACTGGAGCTCAGTTTGTAGCCCCAGTGTGGATTTTGCTAGTCTGCTGGTCTGGGATCCCACACTTGCTTGTCACCATCTGCTCTGGAAATGGCAGCAAACCTCACTCACCCCCTTCCCATCTCCCCAGCCCCTTGCTGGGGAGGGCTGCTGACAAACTCACCGACAGGGAGGGCAATGCATGAAAGAAAACACAGAGCCGACAGAAAAACGAAATGCACATGGTGGGGAATAATATTTCATTTGTGCAGTAGCAGCCCTGCTCAAGCAGTGTAAATAAAGCAGGTTACTGAGATGTGAATATACCACTGTTTATAAATACTAGCCCTTCTGCCCAGAGACGTGCGTGAGGAGAGCTGGACACTCGTGAGGTCACCCCACCACATTTTATGATTTACATAAATCATGTCAACACCGTGAGCAGAAACGGCAGGCGAATGGTGCTGCATGAAGTGAACCATTCAGCCTCCTGTCACAGGTCTTAAAACAGGTAGAAGCTGTTAACGGGCCCACCAAATCTCTTAAAATGCAGAGGGGATGAGGGATAATCCAGTCAAGGAAACAAGGCATTCACCCACCCAATATATCTCAGCTGACAGAGACCTTCCTGAGCTCTGGGGAACAGAAAGCCAGCCAAAAATAGGGTGCTAGCAAAGGACAGGAGCTAAACTTATGATTAATATTCACCTTCACAGAGGGTAGTGTGTCCCACCAGGCAACTGCTCTAATGAAGAAAATGCCTGCATGCCTGGCAAAAGTGAAGAAAACACCCCAGATTTTGTTGCATGTGGACACTTCCTCCCCTTATTTACCAAGCACATTGAAAACGTGATTTTTCTGGCATAGGAATCAATATTCTGGGATTAAACGGAAGCCCCTCTGTAGGTTTGCCTTGCATCCAAGTACCTGTCATTTGGGGGCCAGAGATGAAGGCAGTGGGGACAGACGCAGGAAAGCAATGTGCAGCTTCCTGTGAATTTTGTTCAACTCCCCAACAGCGCTGTGTCTAAGTGGGATCACACTACAAAAGGCCAAAGATGCAGCTAAGCATAAAAGCAGCGGTAACAAACAATTTCCTTTTCCTTGCGATTTCAAAGTCATGGATCTCTCTGGGGTTGTTCTAATTTCAGTGGACAGTAGTCCCTTTTGGTCCAATTTGCCTGTCTCAGGAGACAGATGATGCCATCAGAGTGGGTGCCTGAAACATTGAGGATCTGGCTTGCAGTCTTTAACTATGCCCAAATTTCAGCTCTAATAACATGTAATTATGTAAAATAATTGTAAAAATTACAATCACACATGAATCGTGTATAATTATGCAAAAGAAATGTAAAAAATGTAAAAGCGGTACAAAATCCTTATGATACATTGCTGGTATATGGACATGTGCTATTCACTACTCTTAAATACAAGTTGATTTAAAAATATTATTTTGACCATAAATCAACCGTGTTCTATGCGATTCCTGTTGGTCTACAGCTGTGACACATTCTCAGAGAAGAATAGATGTAAATATTAGGCAAAATTGGGAAGTGTTCCGCAAAGTGTTTTTCACTTGAAGATGCGGATTTGTCAAAAGCAAAGCCTTAGGGAGGAAATGGGATTTTTAAAATTAAAATGCCATATTCAAATACAATTGGAAAATGTTTTTAAAAATTATCAGAATATCCTCTTTCTGTAACTTTCAAAAGAAAATATGCAATTTTCACACTGAAAGTAAGTTTCTGTTTTGAAATTTAAGTAAAATTAGACCAAAAACATCAGGAAAAAAAATACTTAAGTCAAAACACTTCAAGGCTTACCAAAAACCAACATTTTCTATCTGATAGAAACCAAGAATTTTCTATCTGATACAAATTTTTGCATTTTACTCTTTAAATTCAACTTCTGCACATGCAAAAATTGATAAATGCAAAAACCTCTGCAGATCTATAAAAAATGTGTTTTCATCATTCAGATCACAGACCACACAAATGGTCACAGACAGACCATACAAGCGTCAGTACCTTTTCCAGAGAAGTTTCACCCATCAAGAAGGCGGCGGGGGAGAATCTCAATCCTTCAGCCCTGGGTGGGTGGGATCCTTTCTTGCACAGGTGGGTGACCTCTGTCTTCTAATCTGGTCAAAGTCACAGCTTAGAGAAGCAGGTTCCTGCTACCTGAAATGAAACCCTGAATGAAAACGAAAATATTTGGGGATTAATACTGTGCCTTCCTGACAGTGACATCTTTTCAGGGGCAATTAAATGCTAAGCATTGGTCTGTTAAATTTAGTGGCAATTTCAATTGTATGTGGCATCAAGTCAAGGACAATTTCAGTTTCAGGGCAGTTTTTATTTCATGTTTTGAAACTGCAAGTGCTTTTTATTCAAGAGCAGCTTTTGTTTGAAATAGTATAGCCTAGCTGTTTCTCTGTGGTCCTGATCCTGCATCTCAGAAAGGACCTCCCTCACATCCAGAATCCTACTGATAATCAGGTATTTTCAGCAGGGAGACTGATGTGCCCTAAACACAGGCTGAGGCCTGCTGTGCATGTCTGTTTTAGTGTGGGGAGGTTTTTTAAGATCTAGAGTTTTTCTCTTTCTAAGGTCCCCAACCCACCTGTCGGCAAGACTGAGAAGAGTCACCCACAGGATTTGACTTCAGACGCAGACCCAGATCAGAGGTTTGCAAAGGCATTTCATTCAGGCATACCATTGGGTTCCCTGTAGGAGAGGGTTTGTGTACCCACTCATCCATGTCTGCATAGCCATATTTCATCTGTCTACAGGCAACAGATTCCCTGAGTTGCCTTCCTTAAGACTCAGGTTTTATATTACCAGGTAAATTTCCTTTCAGTTTGATTTGCATGGAGCAAGAGTGACATTCTGTGGCCGGTTAGATTTATGGCAGTATTTCCTTACTCTTTTTCCCATCCTATAAATACCTCGGGGTGTAAACCATCCTCTTTTGTTTTGTTTGTGGCTTCTATCATAGTTTGTGAGAAATAAATATAGAGGAATTCTCAAACACATTTCTGTGGCATATAATCCTTAGGGACTGCTTTACCGTGAATTCCTGACAAATTCAGATGTCTATGTACTGATTACTATTTTATGAGAGCAATGTCCGATTATAATGTAAGAAACCAGAAGCATGAAGAGACTATGACATGCTCCTCGGGCTCCACTCTAGCTGGCTAAGCCTGTTGTACTTGGAAGGGATGAGGAAACCATGTTCCAAAACCCCATAAAAAAATAAAGCGGAATGCTGTTAAAAACAAAGCAGTGGGCTTTTTAGGCACTTATGTGCTCCAGATAATACACCAATGACACTAAATTGAACTCATTTAGCTGTAAACATGATATTACATTTGACAGCTTCCAGTGGTAAAATCCCAGACAGTCCATGCTGAGGACAAAAGAAACAATATGGAAGGAGAAAAACTCATCAAAAAAGAAGCCACAAAAGGGCCAATGGGGAAAAAAAATACCCAACAAAACCCCAGCATTTTTCAGTGGTTACAGTCATAACTCAGTACAGACACGCATGGTACCAAAAGCAACCTGCCCAGTTTAAACAGCGGAGAGCAGGCGCTGGAGTTTATGTTGTTCCCCTGTTTATTAAAAACGGATGGGAGCACTTGACAGAAAAATCAAACTTCTGGTCACAGCTCATTAATCTCTGTTGTATCTGTCAGATATGTGTGTCTAGAGTTTCAACAAGGCTCTAGAATCAAGATTACTGCTGAGCTCTGTTGTTTTCTCTAATTTTGAATGAGGGGAAATGCTGCCAATCACCCTAGGCAAGAGGCGAGCGCAGGGCCATGGCTGCAACCCTTTGCAGCCGGCATCTCCTTGCCCAGTCGTTTGGATCTGATTTCAGAGGCAACAATTCATCTTTCCCTTCCTCACCACAGCCAGTTTTGGCTGGTTGCCTCCCCTCCCTTTCCCCTGAAAACCAGACTCATTGCCCACCACCAAAGCACATGCCTGTCAGTGTTAAGGTGATGACGAGGTAGATCTGAGGCAGTGGTGGATGCTCCTTCATCCCTGAATTCTGCTCTCATACACAAAAGCGGTAATCCCATTAATCTACTGAAGACAGTGGAGCTCCTCCTGTGTAAAACCAGGGTAAGTGATGGGCTCAGCAGGCCTAGAGTGGGCTCAGCAGGCCTGAGACGAATATGGTATGAAACAATTAGCTGCAGATGGTATAGGAATCTCGTTTTCTGGAAATACAGATTTTGCCTGGAGATTTTTCTATATATATTGGATTTGTCAAACTGATAATGACTTGAACATTTGGAGGGAGAGGATAACCCACCGCAGGGCCAGATGCAGCTGTGATGGGGAGGATGGAGGATGTATATTAGCCTCAAAATGTGTCTGTCTCCCCATCACGTTCCTATGCCGATCTATGGGGTGGGAGGATGGATGAGGCCCTGAGCAGAGCAGGGCAGAGGAGCTCACCCGCTGCCTCCCCTTATGCCATTACTTTTCTTGTTTGTTTTGGACATTGCTCATTTCTTCACTCATTCTTTTCTTACCCCCTTTCTTCCTCTTTAAATTGTCAGTGCTGCTGTTTCCAGAGACAGAAAAACTGATGGGCACTTAGAGACTGAGGCAAAAGATTTAGCAGTGGCTTCGCTTAAATGCAAAACACAGGCAGTTGTTAGAGGAAGTTTCCAGCTCTGCCTGCCAGAGGACAGGCTGGGGATTCCTTTCAATCTTGATACCACAAGCACTGTTCTTCAGGCAGGAACAGTGGACTCACACAACACAAGCATAGACGCAGACAGAAAAATAGCAAAGAAAATATGATGTTTTACCACTGCAGGTACTCCACTAGCAGACTGCCTGACCCTCACTGCTCACCAACTGTATATGGCAGTAGCAGCACTGTGTAAAAGCCTCGCTTGCCAGCTTCCTTCTCAATGAAACACATGGAGGTTTCCTCCAAGGGATGTCTCTCCTGCCTGCCAAAGTCTGCCCTCAAGATCAGCCCTGCCTGCTGCGCCAACTGCAGGATTGCAGGCATGGCAGCCACATGGTGTTTCAGATCATATGGAAAGCCATATTCCTGGGGATGTTCAGACATGCCAGAGAGCCTGTCTGCATGGCAGTCAGCTGGATTGGGAGTGGGCAGTAGGCAAATGGCAAAGAGCAGCACTTACCCTCTGTGCTGCAGCTCGCTGTTTCTGAGCACAGGCACAGCCCAGTATTTCAGCCTTAGGAGAGCTTACCCATGCAGAACACTTCCCAAGACCATTTTGAAGATCAGATTTATAAAGCTAGACCTACTAAGAAACAGAATGTCTTACTACATCTTAACAGACAGGGTGAATCTAGTTGCCTGCTAATCTGCCTGCAATGTGGTGGACCCTGCTAATCCCAAGAGCAAATTCCCATTGTTTTAATGTTAGCTCCTATCACTTAAAATATTTTCCAGTGGGTTTTTAGGAATCCGGGTTATTGGACCAAGAAATCTGGGTCTCCTGACCCGTTTATTCCTGCAGACATGTGAGTGGCTATTCCAGTTACTATAACTTGCTGTTGCTCAGACAAGACTGTGCATCTCTGTCTCTCTCTATACACATATAAATATTTGCAGCATTTCTGAAGCTTCTCTGTATTTAACACTTAATTTTTTTCAATAAAGGGTATATGATGTAGGAGTCATTTTCTACAGCGACTTCAGCACTTAAGCCTGGATCCTTTAAGCTATTCAAGCAGTTATACATATATATATATATACACACATCTCAGCAGGTTAGATGAGTAGCTTCCAGTGAAATCTGCCCCGAATTCCAGCTTCGCCTCAGTTGCTTAAGTTGTTCTCTTTGGATTTAGACACTGAGATGACAGGTACCTAAAACATGCAATAGCTGGATGACATACATAACGTAAAGATGGGTGTTTGAACACTGTCGGATGCAGGATCATCTTTAGCTGAGGAACAGCTTAGGAAAAGCCCTCCTAGGTATCCTTGGTCACAAATAGCCCTAGAGTAAAATTGTCAGTCAGTATATGCTGACAGGTTTCTTGTTACACGCTTGGGTATGCGAAATTTCTTGTGCAGATACAGAAGGCACAGCACAGGGAAAATCTCCTTGCTAGCCAGCTTATTGGGAGCCAAGTCATAGTAGTGAACCTCTACTGTGAGTAGTGCAGGTCAGCTCAGGTGTAACCGAGAGGAAAGAAGGGACCCAGACATCAACCTGGCAGAAATAAGGGCTGGTTTCATTGAAATAGTGGGGGCATTTTTAATGGCAGCCTGTCAGGAAGCTATACTGTATTCCTCAAAAAGCAGTTGTAACTGCTGCCAGATAGGGAATAGCTGAGAGGGCTTGTTGGGCTGTATCGCTTCCTGACTTTGTGCATTGGTCAAACAAAGTCACTAACTATGGACCCAGGATGTGTTATCTTCTTCCATCCTTTTAAGTGTTAATTTTTTTTCTAGGAGACATAGAGAAAGCTGAGCTAACAGATCTGCTCCAACTCTACTCCTGTCTCCAGGATATAGACAGTACAGGAGTCCTTAGTGTCCTTTACTGCATGGTGTGACAGCAGCATTCCCTTTATTCTCAAAAAGACTTTGTGTCTCCTTGGACAGAATCACAGAATCCTAGAAGGGTTTGGTTGCAAAGGACCTTAAACGGTCATCTAGTTCAATCCCCTGCAATGAGAAGTCAGGAGGTTCCTTTGGTGATGTAATTTGGTACTGCTGTGTACCAAGAATAACATTTTTAAGCAGCCACCATGTCCCTTGTCTTCACAGTTTCCTTTCTCCTCTCTTGCTGGTAATCTTTTTGCATGCATCTGTTATTTGAACAAAATAAAATGTTTTCAAGTGAGTAAGTATATGAAATCAAGTTACTTGTAGTATGCTGGAAAGGTTAGTGGAAGGCAATTACAAATGTTTTAATGCTTAGCAAAATATAGCTGAAGATGTTATTTGCTTTGAACTGCAAAATCAGAAAGCACAAACCCTTTTGTTATTTGAGAGTGTCACTAAATAAAAAAATCTTTTTATGAAGGTAAAGCAAAAAAACTCAATGATATTCTATTCAGTTACTCTGAAACTGCAACCTTTCCCTCTGCATCTCTGTTTCTACCATCAGCCATAAAAAGCCCTTCTTCTTAGCACAGAATATATCAACTGCAGGTCTCCAGTTAACTCAAGTGTGAAATGTGCTTGATACTAAATGAATGGATGATCATAAAAACAGCGTTCCTTTTTCCTGGAAACAAAAAGCAGTGGTGATACATATTGCTTCTGTTTTCAGCCAAAGACTATAGTACCAGATGGCTAACACAACCGTAACAGCTAGCTGCATCTGGATTAAAAAGTTTGAAGGGTGTGAGCTAATCTTTAAAAAATGCCAGATAACTTTTCCCTCTTTAAATCTTGCTACTGCTCACACCATCCTAGGACTGCTCAAACACGTCTTAGTCATGTTCATTAAGCATAATTAAACTGAACAAAAGGAGAATAACTATCTTGGTCAAGTCAGAGGCCATCTTTTGGGATATGATCCAAGATCCACTGAAGGCAAGGGAAGATGTCTCACTGTTTTTCGTGGCCTTGAAGCAAGAGTGTAGTGGTTATTTTTCATTGTCCACATTGATTACAGCTGCAGATGAAACATATACTAGTTAAGGTTCTTTTCCAACTTGTTTCTTTACATGACATGACTTGGCTTTTCAAACTCAAATGTACTTTTTCCCATGACAGCAAGATGGTAACAATGTTTGTAATCCGAATACTGATCAGCTAGAGAAGAAATATATCTTTTTGCTCTATATGATTATGAGATACCTGAAACAATAACTTGTAGTGATGCCCTGGGCTTAGCTACAGGTACTTGCATTGCAACAGTCAGGTACCATTTCAAATTTCTTTTATTTCAATATCTTTCATAATCAGCTGGGAATGAAATTAATACACTGTTGGACAGAAGAGTTTGCAGTGCCTTTAAGGAAAAAAGCATTTTTATTTTGTGAACAGCAAGGCTGAAATGTGTGGATGATGGACTAGATACACAGCCACAGTTCTTTTTTTCCATTTACTGTGCCAGGCTACCAAAGTTCTGAGTGCTAGCTCTTGGACCAGTTTTGCTTTTCTTCCCTCTCTCATTTTCTTTCCTGTAATGGTAGCAGCATACCTCAAAATTCCACAATTTCTCACCCTAATCTTTGCTATATTGTCAGACACTCAGTGGGAAGAGTTTCACAATTGTTTCATGGTGTTAAAATGTCATAACCATTCCAGTATTTTTTCATGTGAGAACATCTACAAAACTTCATGACTCACCCTACCAGGACAGAGAAAGAGAACAGCCTTGCAATACCTTAAGCCATTCCTAAAATGTTGGCTATCCTAATGGGCTCAGCAGTGACATTTGTCTTGAAAGCCACCCAGTAACAGCAGGAAGTTCTCATACAGTCTTCCTCACAGATGGTGAGACCTGCCAGCGGTTTTATGGCTCAGCAGTGAATGGCTCTGCAGCTGTACGGGCATACCTGCTGGAAGGCTGCCTGAGGGATGCAGACAACACGTGCAGAAAAAACCCCAGCACCACTGGTGGCTTCCTTTGTTTAATCTTCCTCCAGCAAACAAAAAGTGACGTGGCTTCAAAACAATGGGAGGGAGGGAGAAAAATAAGGGGAGAGGGTGCTACTGAAAGATTTAGTTAAAGTCTATTCTTCTCTGGTATTTCTCAGAGTAGGGGTCAATGGTTTAAGCACAACAGGCTTGATTCACTGCCTGGATGAAGCAGATGGGGCAGATCGCCAGGCAGCAGCTTCCAAATAAAAGCTGTGGAAGGCAGCTTTAACTTTCCCTGCAGACCAAAGGGCCATTATAACACTGAGAATGTGGGACCTGACCTGACTCAGCCTTCACTTCCATCTGCTCCAGAGAATCCTTCATACAGCAGTTTGGGTCAGAAGGACCACCTGGACTATCCCTTTCCTCCTCCACCAGCATCTTGAAGATCCAGTAGAGGAATTGACAGACAATCTGCACAGGAGAATACAGTGATTGCCTAAGACAATCAGCCCCAGTGTGTTGATTTATACTCTCACCTGGAGCCCACAGTTTACTGCAAGAAAAGGTGCTGCACCAGCAACTCACAAAAGGTCCTCTTGCCTGAAAGAGGAGAAAATCTAAGAATGAAACTAGAAACAGCATTGGGAACACGGACACTCAGAGGGGAAACACAAAGAAAACAAGAGCTGACATTGTTCAGCATCATACCCAGCAGCCTGACTGTTGCTGTAGGGGTTGTAGGCCTTGAGATGCTTTTAAAGCAGGGAATGAGGTAAGCTTGCAGACATCTGCTGGGAATTCTTCCCAAGAGAAAGATGAGCAAAAGGGTAAAAGTACTTATTTGGAAGTGCAATAAGTGAGTAATAACTGTGGTTTCATGGGACAAGGATGCAAGATTTAAAACAATACTAGGCAGTGAAGATCCAAGAGACTGGAAACAAGCAGCTTGTATCAAGAACCAAGATGGAAACCAGAAGAGAGAAGAAAAAATACTATGTCAATATGCAGTCTAGAAGAATTTTTTTTTTTCAGTTGAAGTCAAAATATGCTTTTGTGGCATTCAGCTTTCCATGATTTAGCTATGATGCTTATAGCTGTTTTCCAAGGCTCATTTCCCTTCTCAAACCTGGAATAGACCCTAAGAAATCCCTCAGGGACCTGATAGAGGAGTACCTGGAATTAACACACACAGACAGCTACTTCTTTTTGAGGTTTTCATCACTGATGGTCTTAGTGTCACCATCAGTCTACAGAGAAGCCTCCATTTTATACTTTTTCTAGGTTTTTAGAGACCCTGACTTTGAGCTACTAGCACCCATGATGTTTTCCAATCTTTTGTGAATCTTGAATTATGAGTGTGCATGGTGATACGCAGCTCTGATGAAAGGGTATTGTACAAATTCCTATCCCATGTATGGAAACGTGGATAAATCTTTCCATGTCTCTTTGGGCTCATGTATTATTAGCAGATAGTCTGAAAGAAAAATAGTTAAAAATAAAGCATTCAACACATTGTGTGTCCAGAATATTCTACTGTCAGTAAAGTAACACATATTTCTATAATATCTTTATTTCATTTGTTGATTCATAATGTTTTCAGTTCTCTCACACCAAACTCTGCTTGTTTCTCAAGTCTCTGAACAAGCACCACATAATTACCTTTCATATGTCCAATATCTACCACTGCCTGTGCTTTTCACAAAGTTTCCTAGACACCAAAACAAAGCATTCTTTAGTACGTGCTCAAGAGCTTTGCTCTCATACATCACTAGCTGGGCATCTAGTTCCCACATAGTTCTGTGCTCTACTAATCCTGAAGAAAACTACTCCTGCCCAACTCCAAAAGGATTTTAATTTGGAATTCCTGTTTTCCATGGGAGTTACGTATGGACCAGGCTACAGATATTCAGCCACAATGAAGAGAAATGTGCAAACTACATCTACAGGAGAAGAGAACAACGATGATTTGATTCCATAGTCCTGGGACAACAAGAATACCAGAACTAGGTAAAGTCATAATTTCTGCCTTCTGCCCTGTCCCTGTACCTTATCATCAGCATGTAATTCTTCAATTACCTGTGTATTGCAGTGATGAAACCTTGACTATTTTGACTTCAATGGATTTTGAAGAACTGGGTCAGAATGCATGTATGACAGATAATAAGCCTTAACTATAAAAGCAATAAAAATGCAGAAGGTGCTTTCTGTGTAATACAGTTCCATTAACATATCACACTTAAAATCTTAATTTTGGAATTTCCTGAGGTAATTTTAACTATGCAGTTTTCACTTTACGTTAAGAGTCCTCCTTGTATAACACCCAGGGTGGCACAGCAAGTGTAGAAGGAACTGAAACGTGGGTTTCTGAGCTTAGTGACTTTAACCTCTGCTGCCTGAGCTTAGAGATGGCAGACAGGAGTGACACAGGGTGCCAGCGTGGGTTACAGTAGCATATTCTTTAGTTTTCCGCTACTCACACCCTTGTTTTCACAGCAGAAAAGGAAGATCAACAGGCCTGAAGGAAATTGGGTGGAAGTGTTCCTAGACTCAAAATAAAATAGTAAGACTTATTTTGAGTATTAAAACACATATGCATATATGGGGGTTGGGAGTGAGGAAAAGAAAAATACTCAGCATGGGTGTTAAGGAGAGAAAAACAGTGTCTGCTTTGACAGTTAGTATTTGGTGCCCTCTTCTGCACCCATCCGTATTTTTGAAGTTCTTTAGAATGAGGAGAAGAGCATCTGTCTGTCGTCCATTTCTACATAGCAGTGCTTTGCTGCGAGGGGCAGGGGGTCATCCTAGCAGATGTCAGCCATCATGGCGATAGGAAAAGTAGAATCTTTTTTTAGGTGAGAGGAAATGAGTGTGTTAATAGAGAATAAAAGGCTGTGAATAGAAATTAAAAATATTTAACTGAGATCTCAGTTATGACAGCTAAATTATTATATTAATAAAAGAAGGTTGTATTTTGATTGTGACTGAAAAAGAAGCATACCATGTATATAAGGTATATAATCAGTTTAATCATATGCTGATCCCAGGACAATCTCCTTCCAACATTTTATGAAATTACAAATAATATATAGCACACACAATTCTTCATAGTAATTTAAATGTCACTTTGCTAAATGAACTTGAAGACAGATTTGCACTTCTTGAATGCAGAATCATTTCAATATTAATTTCTATTTTTTCCATTACTGAAAGATAATTTTATGCTAGAATTTCAAATACTTAAAACCAAATGGTTCACTAATTCTGGTCTCAGCTTTTGAGTCTCAGTTTGAGTTTCAAATTCAGTTGGAAAGTTTCCTAACTACCTTTTTCTTGAACTTTATTTTATCTGCAGATGCATGAAGCATTGCAAACATATTCTTTCAGCATTCTCTACCAGTCTGCCACAGCCTGGGCAGCTCTTATTTCCTGCAAGATTATTCATTTATTTTGAAGAGGAATGGTATGGAGGTTATAATTGTGCCAGCTCACAGCCCCTCTGCTGAGAACTGAAGAGAGCAGTATCTAAATTATAGATGTTGTTATGAAAATGACAAGCCTCAGGTTCCTGTACAACAGTCCACCTGAGCACCTGACCCTGGGCAGAGCTACTCAGAAACATCATGTGAGCAAGAAATAGCAGACCGAGGTCTAGTTTTACCCTTCCAGGTATGTTTCTGTTCCTGTTTATTGCTGGTTGACTTCATGAGAAGAAATCCATTTGACATTTTAAGATTTTCTTTCTTGGATACATAGGTTTGAGCAGCTGCTGCTAACCTCCCCTACAGTTTTGAAGCCAGTTTGTTTTCTGTCAAGTTAAACCTTAGAGCCAAAACTGTCAAACTTGGGTGACTACATTCCACAGAGAGACATGAAAGCAATTGGCCAGATTTTTGAGGATGGAAAACATTCTGAGTTTGGATCAACTTAGCACCTCCAAAAGTCAGGCCATTCATTTAAGTGAGCAAATATGTATTTAGATTCCCAAACAGATTTTTTTTTTTTTATTTGGAATAGCTGGATATTGTTTTCAATTTCCTCCAACAGTGAACTACCATTCTCAGTAACCTGTCCTGAAAACTGTTACCTTCTTTCTTATTTTCAAACTTTGGAGTAGAGAAGAGACATGTTTAGTGCAATGACTAAGTTTTATACATATGTCAGAGGATAGATAAAATGGGGTATATCACAGAAAAAGGCTCAGCAAAATACGCAGACTATTACTCTAAGCAGGCACCTGACCTCAAAAGCAGCAGTCACAGTGCACCCAGGCAAGCTCATCCTGAATCTGACATTTTATTGTCACTAAGCAGATCTGAGCAATATAAGGAAATCTTGCTATACTAGATCTGCATCTTACTGTGCAGGAGGGCAAATTCCAAATGAATGAACATCTCTGCAAAGCTAATTTTAGCCTAAATGTTCCCCAAGTTTAACTAGGGTCCCAACTTCAGCATGGTGAAGCCTGTGGCTCTAACTGGCTGGCCCACTAATGGATGCAGTCTAACAACAGATCTCCCTGTAGCAGAGACATATGTTTGCTCTGTGGGAAAACTTCAAGGGTATACAGTCCTTCTGCTCATCTAAAGAGGTCAGCCTTTTCTTATAAACAATTAACTGGGGATGTTTTGTTTTGTTTTGTTTTGCAGCTTGCTCCAGTACAGAAATCCATAGGATGCCCATCCACAACTGTTAGTATTACATACAAGCATAGCGTGGACAAAACAAACTCTGGTGTTATTTCACAGTGTGGTTGCTTTCATGCAAACAGAGCTTATACAAACAGAGTAATTCAAGCACGGATAATTCATGTTAACTCTTCATGAAGGCACATCCATCAGTGGTGCATAGGAAGTGATTTTACCCTTGCTTTGTTTTCACTTAGGTTACTAATTAAGAGAAGTTAATCTAAACAAGTATGAACTGGATTCAAAGTGTCATCCTCATGGATTTTTTTTAGTTTACATAGATCAAATAAAATTAATTAATGCAAACTTCTGGAACTTTTCTACTGAGGACAAGATTCTGTGAAACAGAAAATATGAGCACAGATTGCAAAAATAGATTCCAGAGCTTACAGCACCTCTTTTTGTGATGACTTATACTTTTATATCATTTGACCATCTGCAGCTAAGTGGAGCTGGCCATTTAACAGAGGGACTAGTCAGGTCACTGAAATATGGAGTTGCCCTTTGCTTGTATTTGGATAACTCAGATGGATAAAACATTGCTGAACATTATTCAGGAATGACATCAAACATTTTGCCTCTGTACACAAAAAATAGCAGTCTAGACTGAGAGGAGGCTTTCAGCATTCTTGTTTTCTACTCAACTTTGCAAAAAAAAATCTTTTTGAATTAATTATTGAATGAAGGCATTTAAAAATAATAAACCAAAGCTGCATTTAAATTGCAAAGAAGGATGAAGCACCTGTGGAAGGAGGAAGGACATTTCCTCCTTTTACCATGGTACCTCACAGTTTTTGAAGCTGATTAACTATTGAATGCTCTAATATTAAAAGGATTCTTAAAAGGCATTTTATTGTGAGGATTCCTGATTTAAAGAGGTGCTTCAGGAAGTAATCAGCTGTTTTACTATCCTGTTGAGATAGCTATCTCTGACACTGTAAGCTCAAGTAATATTCATATCAATGTAAGCAATGTTATGGCATACAATCGCAGATTAAACTGTGTGGAAAGCAGCTTCTAACATTGCATCATCTACACTGTAAAAATATATGCCATTAATAGAAGGTACTTACAAAGACAACAAACAAATACGATAGGTAGGCTGTTTAGGAGAAAAAGGCTTCATCACTATGTCATCACCATATTCCTCTAACCTAACAAAACAAAATAACTTTGATGAGTTAAGAACATGATTTCAGAATAAAACCACTTGTGTTTTCTTTTTCTGTGTCAGTCTGTACACAGCAGATCAACTGCCTTGGCATTTAAACTGCTTGCCTCTTGTCACACTGCATCAACCAAGACAGGCAGAGCGACTTGTGCTAAAAGTCTCTTCTTTGAAAAGGAGAAGTCTTGAAGGGGGTGAATTTCAGAGGAGTTACCTTGATTTTGGAAACCATTCCCTGTACCAACTGGTTTATCTAGGCTATTTTGTTTGAGTCTGTCCTTACAGATTTCAGAAGTTAGTTATTCTACTAGGCCTGACAACAAGGCTCTGAAAAATCCCCTTTTAAACTCAAAACATCATCCAGAATCTAAAAGCTAAAGCAATATTCTCAGCCCAAAACTCATGAGGAAAACACTCTGACCTGCTTCCTAAGGTGACTCAGCATTGATCAAAGAACATAGGTTCCTGAGGAGAAACAGTTTAATTGATCTAATTCTAAATCTATAATATTCTGCTTACATATACAGATAAAAGGATTGAGCCCAAGATCAAAAGTATCTGGTAGTTGCATACTGAGAAATTAGCTTGGATCTCATCTGAATAGGGTGAGCTCTGGAAGTGTGTGTTGTCACACAGCTCCCCAGAGCTCGGGGCAACTGTCACCTTATTTAGTGTTAACCACCTCAGCCCCTCAAGGCAGACTGATATCCCCTTCTAAGCCCAGCCCACCCAGCCTGCAGCATGGGGACAATACCTCCAAGCAGAGGCAAAACCTGTGCACAGGGACCTCAGTGTCATCATGAGTCTTAAAATCAGTAGAGGTTTTCTCCTAAATGTCCTAAAGCCAGGACACAGAAATCAGACTCACTGGCCTATGTCTATGTGATTCCTGGTACCCTCTTCCTGATCCAATATTTAGGGTTATATATTGCTAAGTTAAACAGTGCCAGGCAAAGTTCTTGGGTAGGCGAAGTCCATCAGCTATATTGTAAAATTACAGCTAGAATAGTTTAGAATAGTTGGAATAGCTGCAAGCACAGCTTTGGTCTCACCATATAGGACTTCCCCAGCCATATTTCAAGATTTAGTACAGCCCTGGTACCAATTCCAACAGCTGGTGTGGAGGTGGATGCCCTTTGCTGAAGGGTGACTTTATTAATGCAGTTGCAAGACACTCTGTGACAGCTGGCCTTAGTGCCAGAACAGGGCCCCAGGATGCTTTGCTTAACACCAAACACAGTTTAAGCACTTGCCAGGTGAAGACATACTTGCCCTCTTCACAAAATCAGGACCAGATGTGAGGCATTCTCCAAAGGTTTTGAGACACTGAGAGAATGGATGATGAAGTGCACCTCTTCAGTCACCCTCAGTACTCCAGCGCACTCTCTGACACACCTCTGGAGAGCAATACCTTTACATGGCTATCAGAAATGGAAGGGGAAGCACCATGAAGCACAGGTTTGCTGCTGTTATAGGCAATATAAAAAAGAAAAGGTTATACATCTTCCCACCTAGGTGCCCATCTCCATAGTTGTAATTTTCAGATGAAAGGATATGTCCTGTTGCAGTCTTAACTTCCAGTAAACAGAGATATGGTTTTTAATAAATGCATACTGTGGCCCATAGAAAGTACAAATCATGTCCCTTGCTACTATGCAATAAACCTTCTGGATACCTTTTATTTAATTAATCAATGCATAGTGAGATTTTTATTTTAACATCAAGTCACTCCTTAACTATTAGAGCCCACTCCCTGGAGAGAAATGTCCCCAATTATCATAATTATCGTATAGTTCAGCTCCTGCAAATTTTATATCATGCATTTAACTTCTGGCATCATGAAATGTGAAGTGCAAAGTACACATGATGTGCCCTCCTTCACAGCTGAAGAGTAGCATCACCTACTTCCTAGATCTGTGCCCTTTTTGTACTTTCGACAGGGAATTACATTAACATTAGCCATTCTTCTCTGTTGCTGAAGTAGGAGAAAACATTTCTTTGCTTCAAAACTACTTGCTCTAAACCTTTCCTCCATGATAGCAACCATTCAAAAACTGTATATTCAAGTTTTAGAAAAATTCCTGGAGAAATTTCTGAAATCATCATAACAGGCTAGTTTGTAAACTTTTATTTTGGAGATTACATGTATAGAAATTTCTCAGACAAGTTTCCTACCTACAGACACATTTGTTCAACTTGCCTGACTTTCTACTCACTCATCTTTAAGAGGTAGGAGCTGTCTCTGTTACAGTGGCACTGACATACCAGGTCTACTCCCAACAATAGTTATGTATTAAATGCTTTCCAAGAAAGAATGCTTTCTCTGCAGTGGTAGCCTATTTACCGCATAAGTTATCCCAGAAATTCACTATGTGAATAGACTTAATCTTCTGGAGTTTCTTCAGAAGTTTTTCAAAATATTTACTTGAGGAAAGGTCAAGATAGATCATAGTTGGAAATTTTAAGATAATCCTGCCATTTGAAATGTTGAGTTGCATTTTTTAATTAAAAACAATTCTTCTGCATTTGGTACTTTTTATATTAGATGCTTTGAATCCTCGGTAGCAACCTACGGATGTATTTAAGATTTTTTTCCTTTGCATTTAAGAATAAGAGCTTTTATTCTCAGTCTTGTTTATTTAGGTGCTTTGGACACATACTATAGCTTCCTTTCTGCCACAGGCTTCTGTCTCACCACCATCACCCATTTATTTTTACTCCTAAATGAACATTTGGAATTGTCACTTAAGAGAAAGCATATTTTGTCAACGTCCTTCTCTGTTCTACATTACTCAATTCTGTTTATTTTCTTGCCATATCTTCACTTACATTTCTTTAAATATTGATTTAGAAATTCTTTAAATCTTAACTAAGAAAAAAGACAGACTTCTTTATTGGTTTGTGTTAGAATTGCTCATAATGTACTATATATGCCCATGCAATAAAATAAATTTTAAAAAACAGATTTTGTTCTAAATCAAGAAAATCTAACACAAATAGAAGCATAACAGCTTGTTAGCAGACAGTGAGAATATTGCTGTGACACAAAGGTTTCTAGATTTTTCCAAAGACAAGTAAAACAATGAGACAGTGGTGTGAAAAGGAAGAATCTTCAGACATGGATTATGGAAGAAAGCTCAAGAATGTGGGTTCACTTGGAGCTACCAAAAATATTATCGTATTCCAACAGTAATGTTTTTATAGATTAAAATGAAAATGATAAGTGGCATTTTAAGGAGAAGTTATTTTGAAAATATGAACCATCTCATTATAAAATTAGTTTT
This sequence comes from Onychostruthus taczanowskii, assembly GCF_017590055.1. Lineage (NCBI taxonomy): Eukaryota > Metazoa > Chordata > Aves > Passeriformes > Passeridae > Onychostruthus > Onychostruthus taczanowskii. The sequence goes on along the minus strand of NW_024503457.1, from coordinate 6,115,519 downwards.
GGTTCTTTAAACACATTTGGCTTCCATCTGCTACAAATTATAAAGCAAACAGCGAATAGGTACAGAAGACAGAATATTAATTACTCTTTTTACTCTTTTTTTTTTAAATTTATGGATATGATCTTGTTTTAGTATAAACAAACACTATATATTTTGGTATAAGGAGAAAAATTTCAAGTAGAAAGATGATATTTCCCTGCCCACTCCCTTTTACAGCTCCTCTTTTGGGTCAGCTTGCTCAGACATCTTCAGCAGGGTTTAAAAAGGCTGCAAGCTGCTTGTACATAACTTCTTAACTTCTACCCCAACTATGTATTGGGCAGCACCCACAAAAGGTAGGTAGATTTAACACTTAATCACTAGTATGCTTGCCATCCTGACAAAGCAGCTGATGACTTTCTGCTGGCAAGACAGGCATCAGACACAGGGGAAAAGGCGAATCTCCAGGGCTCCCTGAGGATGGTCTCTCAGCATGGCAGAGCTGCCATCTTCTACCACAAGCCGAAAGCTCCTGGCCTGAAAAAATTCCATTAATTTATCATGGAAATTCTTAGGACCCGGTTTGAAATTCCTTCTCGTGGTTCACAGCACTGAACAGTGTGCCATTAATGGCAACAGCTTTGCTCACCACATAAGAAGTTCTTTAAAGACATACAGCAGCAGAAACCTGGCCTTGGCTCACTGCTAAAATGAATTTCAAGATAATGGAATCGTCCCATTTTTGCAAATATGTCCAAATAGGTTCAAAAGTGCAGCACTATTTACATTGAATTTTCTTATAATCTTCCACCCTACATTCTCATTATTTTGCTTCACTAACCTTAATTTCTGAGGATTCCTAAATTTTACATTTTTCTGAATACCGTGCCCCTGACCAGTCACAGCACTGCCACTACTCAGTGATAGTGATAAGCTGTTCTATGTATTTGATCAGCTAAATCTAGAACTAAACCTTAACTGGGAGATTAACTGAATATTGAATAGAAGGTTTGAGAATTTGTGAAAGTCCTCTAATATTTGAAGGCAGAAGACTAATTCAGATACGTTGATTTTTTTTTTGCTAGATTTGTTCTACTACTGGAGTAAAGAAGCAAAACATCCTCTGATTTTCAGCATGAACATAAGAAGAAAAAAAAAAATATTTTTATCAAGAATTTCAAACTATTCCAATTTTGTACATCAAATATTTGCATTAATCTGAGAAAAAATTGAAGACCAATGTGTGTTTGCAAACATTCTCAATATAATTAGAAGGTGCTTAACATGCTATTAGAGTGCAAAACCCTCTTTCAATAAACATAAATAGGCAATTTAAAGTAATAGTTAAACTACATATCATTTGCAGAAAATTTAAAACAGAAAAAGGCAAAGCAAATTTTGTTTCCCCAAGCCTGCTCCTCATTGCAACACCAATTATTTTTAGTCTCCAATAAGGTGTTTAAAATTTGATCTGAGCACTATTCCGAATGTACTTTACCAAATAATTACTCATTTAATTTCATGAAACAGAAGAATTATATGTAGTTGACTCATCTCCCCTTTTATTTTTAATGTTTGAAACTGTAGTTTTTATTTTGAATAGTATCACATTTTCCCTGAGAACTTCACTCAGAAATAGACCTTCTGAGGCTTCTTGCATTTAAAAACTGTATTTGCTCAGAACCTCTATATTCTAACAGAAACTCTACTGAAATTCCAGTCTGATTCACTTTTTTTAATGTATTCAGAAGAGTGGAAAACTAGCAGTCATATCCCAGGGGACAGTGAAGTCCTTTCCCAAGAGATATTTAACAAGCTTATTCATTTTGCTGTACTTTAAAAAAATTATTTCCTTTTTAAGTAAATGGAAATAATGTAATCTGGTTAAATCATATTGTATCTATAAGTACAGATTGACCTTTCCATGTAACTTTATAAATGACGGAGAAGGCTTGGCCAAAGAGACAAAATGTCTGGCATCTTTAAAATATGCTGGAGCCTACTTACCTCCACAAGGTTCAGGATAATTTGCTGCCAGCCAGCCATGTCCGGCTGTATTGTGGCAGCACATTATAAATGACACATGACTTATGACATCAATAAGTAAGTAAATCAGTCAGCTTGTGACTATGATCACAGCAGCTGGAGTTTCCTTCTCTTTCCCTTCTCAAAATCTGCAAACTTTCTCTTCAGTATCACCTCTGATTTAGAAACAGGCTTATCAGAATATGAGAAATACAGTTGCTAGCTGCAGATGTTCAGATTTAGGCTGACATGCAGTATTATATTCTCACATGCAAGGAGGTGATGATTCAGACAGTTTCTACTGATACTGATCATAATCTCAATTACATGTGCTATTTCATGAGTGAGATCCAGACTGTATCATTCACCCTCTTAAGTGATTTCTTTGATGGCTAAAGATGGCAGAGCAACAGATGTCAAAACAGGAACTGCCTTTCTCCCTGTAGGTCAGGTTGAGAAGAGCAAGTATTCATTAGTGCTTCCTACTCTTCTCAGGATTATTTCCCACAGTTGGAACTTGGCTCAAAGTGCTCACTGTCTGACAGGTGCTCCAGAGGCAGGCAGAAAACACCTGTAAGTAAAACTACTTTTCAGGTGCCAGCTTAGTTCTCCAAGAGCAGTGTACTATTTCTGCAGTTGGGTTATCTCTTGCACTGATGTGGAATGCCAAAGAAGCTTTGCATGCTTACGTCCCTCTCCAGCCATATCCACACAGCATTTCTGTGGATTAAGATCCGTGCTTGTGCAGCAGAACAACTTCCAGGTGTCACATTGACTGGGTTTTCAGTACTGGCACCCACAGGGTAGACTGTAGGTAGTACCTTGTTGCTGCAGTAAGAGAGCAGCCAAAAACGATCAGTTCCTTACTCAGAACATCTGGGAAAGACATCTGCAATATGTTAGATAGGTGGTTTTGCTGGACACTTTATGGTCTTGACATAGATTCAATACAGGCACATTATTTGCTTGTTTCAGTAAGTTTTACAGCAGACAACTGCAAACTATTTTCTTTGTTATTTGAATATAATGGTCAGAAAGTAAGAACAGTGATTTGTGGTGCGTTTTTTTTTTCCTTAATCCAGATCCAATTTGTCATTCTCTTTCCTTGTTCTTTCTGGTAAAGATGCATTGTATTTATTTCTTTAGATTTTTCTGTGGAAGCCCTGATGACTCAGAAGCTTCTGTTGCTACAGCTGTTTTAAAACCTGAAATCATTTAAGTCATAATTTCTTGTACTTCATTATTTCAGAGACTAGTTCAAAGCCTATTTAAAGTAAAGTTTCCTTTTCAGCTCTGAATGGGATAGCATTTTATTCACTAGTTTCATCTTGAGGGCAGAAAAAATTTATTTCTGAATAATCACTCGGTCCTCTTTAGAATCTCCAAGAAGCAGGGGAAAGTGCAAGGTGCTGTATCTGCCATTTCCTGAACTCCAAAGACACTGAGAGGACCACTTCTATTATCTAACTGTTCAGCTCCCATCCAGTTCTCAGAAGGTGAATGCAGTCTTCTGTTAGACTGGTTTGTGGCCAAGGTGACCACAGCTTCCAGAACCTGGTCTGCTCAGCAGGATCAGCTGAGTGTCTGGAATCACAGCACTCTATGGGACAGTGCTTGGTCACTGACCATCATGGACCTGCATGAATTTTAATCCAGCAGGAAAGATGCGAGGCCACAGGAAGACATGTGCCAACCTTCAAAACAGAGAGCTTGCAGTCTGACAAAGATATTGATGGAGCTCACAACCTCCAGCAGCATCCATAAATTGTAGAATGGCCAGTTCCTCATGTTGTCCCAGGAGGGCATGCTCTGAAATGTATTTTCTGGTTATCTGGTGAGGCAGACAGGACTTACAGTGTCCACTCCCCGCCTACAAATGAATCTTGAGAAGCACACACAATCTGAAGTATTAATGTTTTCACCTATTTATTCTGAATATATGTTTGTACCTAGCCCTTAAAAGAATCACTAAACTGAACAGGTTCAGTAATGGGGATAGCAATATATTTCCTTCTGTGGGATAAAGGGATAAAACTACCACTGCCCTGTGTCCAGACGAGGGAGATTATTCGCATTTCTGGTTTTCTTTTGGGGTCTTCCAAGCAGCAGTGCTATACAGGGAAGGTGGCCCTAGTCAATGCTTATGTGACTTGATCGAGGTCACTTTGTCTCTAGGCCAGACCTTAGGCCTGTTATTAGAAGCATAGGCACAGCTTCTGGATATAATGTCAGCTCTGACTCAAAAGATGCTGCTAGGATCAGCAATGACTTTAGTCTAATTATATTGAGACAAAAAAATCTGATGCAAACCCTATGCTAAAGAACAGCTCCAAATGATTCTATTATTGAAATACTGAATCAGCAATAGCAACAGTGATAAACACATGGAGGCAAAGTGTATGGTAGACAAATGACAAAGACACATTACAGACTCTAAAAGCACTTGCCAACTAAAAATAGGCGTAGACACTGCATTTATATATCTTTGAGCTGACTCTGGTATTCATGTGGGATAAAACTATCTTCAGATGCCTCTTAATTACGTCCATATAAGTTCTCTTTCTTGGAACTGTTTGTAAATTCAGTGGGGTCTACCCAAGCACATAAATTATGGCAGAGCTGGAACATCATACTGCAGAAAAGAATGTTCCCCAAAATGCCTTGCAGTGCTCTATGATACCCACAAACTGTGGGGGAAAAAACCCCAGGCAGCAACCTTCAGACCATGAAGAAAGACAAAACAGATGCAGGGCTGTGATCCAAAGTGCAATGAAAATCTGGGTAACACTTCTTTCATGAAGAAGGAAAGTTGTGGTGAGGAACAAAACAGGGGGCACTGCTTTACAAGTAAGGGTCTCTGGCTACTCTTGATTGACTTTTCCTAATTCTAAGGTCAGTCCAAACTACTTTCGCTATAAAATTAAATAGGATGCCTCTGTATTTGGTGTTGTCAGGTAAATTTGCTTTATTTTTACATTTGATAGTGTTGGAATAAAGATTCTTGAAATCTCTCTCACTACAGAGTTGACTGACAGCCCCCTAAGTGCTGTGCCTTTTATAGCGTAACATAATTGACAACCCTTAGGTAGCTGGCGTATGCAGTCTATGAAACGAAGTGTGCTCGTTCCACATCTGAAGAAAAGTAGGTGCAATGAAATAGCTGTTGTTATTATTAGCCTTTTAAAACAGAATTTATGTGTTTGCATTAAAGAAAGCATGACTTCTGGATATATCAGCCTCAAGCCTTTCAATAGTGATGAGGAAGACCAATGCAAAACAATTTCTGTGTCAAAAAGCACACACATGTCATAAAAAATCTGGAAATTACTTAACTGGAACAGAGTTAAAATACTGCTGAATTGTCTGCATTTTTAACATTCATTTTGTTATTTTTTTTTCAAACACATACTGATTAGCTTCTGAAACACAAAGCTTTCTGCCACGACACTCTTCTCCAGTGCTCTCCCTAGACAAAATCTCCAATTTTTTGTTCAGCGCTGGACCTGGGTGTTCCTAAACTTCCCTGGACACAAAGGCAATCCAGCAAGTGCTCCTAATTAGGCTCTAAGAAATGTTCTTGGCATGTGGGTACTGTAATATCCTGAGATTCTGTCACCCAGTCAGCCCCTGTTGATTGCTGTCCCTTTTGGCACACGCGCCCCAGAACTTCAGCCTAAGTACTTATAGCTTAAGGAAGAAAGGTGCAGGGGAAAGAGAACAGAAAACACTCTATAAGAAGAATAACTTTAGTTCAGAATCTTTTTCTCTGTATATCTGCCCTGTCTTTATACCTCATCACAGTCTACAACTTCCTTGTGAGGGGATGAGGAGGGGCAGGCACTGATCTCTTCTCTCTGGTGACCAGTGACAAGATCGGAGGGAACAGCCTGAAGTTGTGCCAAGGGAGAGTTATAGGTTGGTTATTACAAGAATGCTCTTTCCCCTTAGGGCAGCTGGGCACTGGAACAGGCTCTCCAGGGAAGTGGTCACAGCACCAAGCCTGACAGAGTTCTAAAAGCATTTGGACAATGCTCTCAGGCACATGGTGTGACTCTTGGCAATGGTCCTGTGGAGGACCAGGAGTTGGACTTGATGATCCTGATGGGTCCCTTCCAACTCAACATATTCTATGATTCTGTAAGTACCTATCACTGGTAGAGTGAAGCCATCAGACTCAATGGATCTTTAGGCTGCCCCAGATTCTTGCCAATTTTCGGACTGCTTCTATGAGGCAGTGAGCTGCAGAGTCATACGTCTCCAGCACTGCCACTGGGATACCTGTTCCTCAAGCAACTGGTTTTCACACTACCCATACTACTAACCTGAATTCATGCTATCTGCAAATCCCATCTCTGAGTACAAAAGAACACCTCAAATCTCACTTCAGGATTGTCTGCATGTAGGCTGGTAGCAATCAGCAACTTTGGACTAGAGCTCAGCCCTAGGTTTGTGCTTAAGAATTTGCATATACTACAGATGTGCCCCTCCAGCTATCCCCAACTCATTCATGTGACAGGCTCAGCCTGGTTTCCTTATCTGCTTTCAGTGATTTTTCACTTCAGAAACCACAAGCCCCTCACAGAGGCAACCTTTTCTTTATGTCAGCCCATCCCCAAAGACAGCACTCCAAAGCTTTGAACAGTCCCAAATGATATGCTTACCCCTCATTATCTGAGTCTAAAAACAAAAGCAGGTAATGTGCTGCAGGCAACAGTCCCCAGTTCTGTGATTGCACAGAGCATGAATAGCAGGTTACACAAGGACATGGGTGATCAGGCTAACACCTGAAACAGGTCCCCAGAGCAAAACATTGCCCAGCTGGGCTCAAGAAGGACATTCCTGCCACACAAGTGACTAAAGTTCCTCAGAGGGCTTAGTGAAGCATTGGGGTAGTTTGCATGGATTAGGTAAGCATCTACAGTCTGCCAACTAAACACAGAGACAGAAAAAGAAGCCCTTTGGAGTTAATCTTGGGATAAGTAGATTAAACATGGTTTTCTTGCATTTCCCTGTCTTAACAAATTTTGACAGAGGGATGAGGTGCAGGTGGTTGAGCATGTAAATAACCTCTGCTCATTTTTATCCTACCTTCATTTGTGCTAAAAAATTATTTTGAACAGGCACACCCAGACCCCTGCCACCCAAGCAGGAGCAGAATCTTTTCACTAGAAGGAATCTTTCTGGAACATGCTAGCCATGCCTACCACAGAAGTACATTTCCTTCAAAGCATCCCAAGCAATAACTACATGTATTCCTGATCAGTCTAGAAAATGGTCACTCAGGGATCTCTGTACAAGTGCCTCCTAGGGGCAAGCAAGCACAGGTAAACTCTTTGGCAGAAGCAGGATGGTTGGGAAATACACCTGAAATTTGTGCAAAAATCTTCCACCTTGAAGGGGCAGCCATCAGTTTCTAAGGGCTGACAGCTCTAATGATCCAAGAGAAACACAACATAGCCCTTAATTGCTGGACTTCACATACACCACAGTCTCTATTCAGCAATATGCAAGAGCAATTCTGTAACCTCCAGCTGAAACCATGGGCTGTATGAACCTCAATGTCTTTGAAATCATGCTCCAGATTGCAGATGCATTTAGGATTTTTCTCACAGTGAGCACAGGAGTAGAAAAATGTAAGAAATCAAGGAAGTTGTATTTACATCAACTAGTTACCAAGAATAAGTGGGCGATATTTTATAGGTGGCCTCCTCCTCAAGCTTAATTGGTGATTAATTATATGTAGGGAATAAAACCCATTCACTCCAGCGGTGTTTTGTTTCTGTAGAGCTGACGGGGTGAGAAGTAACAATTGCTGCGCACAGTGAGGACTGAAGATCTCCTCTGCTGCTGAACAAAGCCAAGCTGCGGGGCGACAGATGGCAGATGGGATTCACCGTAGGCCGCAAAGAGGCCATACTCATCGCTGGCATTCTCCACCCCTTCAGCTCTGCTGGCTGCTCCAGAAGGTGGGTCAGTGGGACTGTGACCCTGAACCAACCCCCTTTTTCTCTTCTGAGAACCAGCTAGCAGCTAAATGCCATCCCAACACACCCTGTGACTGAGAGCGTGACTGCAGTTCCCAGCGCTTGGCCAGGTGTGCACAGGAGAGACACTTCACTGCTCTCCTTCAGTGCAGCGTTCATGGCAATCATTTGCATGTATCCATGTCAGGAAAACTGTGGATGTTTTCACTTTCACAGCTGGCAACTGCAAGAATGAATGCACCTTTCCAGGCAGCTCCTCCTTGACCTCCCTGTGTGGATGACTTCCTTTGCCCACGGCCAGTTTTCTTATAAGCTCTTTTATAACCCAGGAAATCATACTTTCATCTGAATGGGGGGAAAAAGGGCAATCCATGAAAAACCTAAAAAAAAAATAAACCTGGAAAAGCAGAGATTCATTTCCAGAATTTCCTCTCAAATAGTAACTTCTCTTAAAAAGAAGGTTCCTATAAGTCTAAAGAAAAGCTTAAATTCAGTTTTTAATTAATTTCTACTTCTCCCGTGGTAGAAAAAACAACCAACAAAATCCAATCACCTATAAGGGTATATCATATGTAACTCAGAGAAACTAGGAACATTCTCAAGCTCCAAGGTTCAGCATCCAGAGACACTGTCATCACCTTGGGAGGTGACAGGATTGACAGCAGCCTCCCCTCAGCAAGAGATGACTGCTGCGTCTCTAAAATATTTCATCCAGAGAATGGCAACAGAGCTGGTGAAAGGTCTGGAGCACAAATCCTATGAGAGGCACCTGGGGGGGCTGGGGCTGTTTAGCCTGGAGAAGAGGCTGCCCAGGGGGACCCTCTCACTCCACTCCCGCCTGAAAGGAGGCTGTAGCCAGCTGGGGATCAGCCGCTTCTCCCAAGCGACCAGCGACAGGACAAGAGGACATGAATTTAAGCTTAAACCACCGGGGGAGGTTTAGGCCGGACATTAGGAAGAATTTCTTCCCAGAAAAGGTGATTAGACATTGGAATGGGCTGTCCGCGGTGGTGTCGGTGTGGGAGTCGCCGTCCCGTGAGGCGTTTCAGGAAAGGCTGGACGCGGCACTCTGTGCCATGGTCTGGCTGACACGGCGGTGATTGCCGCGGGCGGGACCCGCTGACCCCAGAGGTCTTTTCCAACCTAGTTGATCCTGCGATTCCTTGATTTTTTTTCACCATGGGAAAAACCCAAACAAACCAGTTCAGGGCTAAGGTAAAATCTGTTTTTGTTACAAATCTCCAGAGCAGTGCTGTTGCCCCAGACACGCTGCAAGTCCCAGCGCTGCATACTCGAACAGGAGTCCTGCTTTCAGCGCTGTCCCTCCGAGACAGGAGGCTGCGCCGGGGACCTCCTGCTGAGCTGGTGGCCACTGTGAATGCAACTCCAGGTATAAACCACTCTCCCGACGGGCTGGATTTCAGGAATGCCGACGCGCCGCTCAGCCAAAAGCGGCGCCAGCTCGGAGCCGCGGCCACAGGCTCAGCGGCTGCAGCAGTGCGCAGGCGCGACCCGGCCCCGCCTGCCAATGGGCGGGCGCAGCGCCGCGGTCATGGCGGCGGCCGTGGGGCGCGTGCTGCGGCTGTGCCGCCGCTGGGGCGCGGGGCCGCGCGCGCAGGTGAGAGCCGGGCGGGCGTGAGGGACCGGGAATGGCCCCGAGGGAATCAGTCAATGGCCCCGAGGGGCGACATTGCCTGGGAGGCCCCGGTGTGCTGCTGCCCCTGCTCTTGGGCCGGCGGGGCTGAGGCAGCCCTGCGTGGGGAGTGTCGAGGGCTGTGTCGTGTGTTCCGTGAGCCGTGTTTGTTTCCCTTGATGTGGAGCAGAAGAAGCTTGGTTAAGCCTGGAATTATCAGATCGGTATATAGAGCAAAGCCAGCGCAAAAGATGGCAGGTTTTAGGTTGGTAATTTTGAATGATAAACTAAAACACGAGAAGTTCCAGCTCAACATGAAGAAGAACTTCTTTACATTGATGTTGGCAGGGACTGGAGTCTCCCTCCCCGGGGACCTTCCAAAGCCGCCTGGAAGCGTTCCTGTGTTACCTGCTCCAGGTGACCTTGCCTTGGCAGGGGGGTTGGACTGGATGATCCCAGAGGTCTCTTCCAGCCCTGACAATGCTGTGATTCTGTGAATGCTGTTCGGTCAGCAGGTGAGTAGATCATGAGGCACAGAATCACAGGAAGATTGGGGTTGGAAAGGATCTTAAAGACCATCTAGTTCCAACCCCTTTGCCATGGGCAGGGGCATGTCCCACTAGACCAGGTTGCACAGGGCAAGTCTCTGAATACCTGCAGTGGAGAGAGAAATGTGCTTCACAAGTCAGGTAATTTCTGATTAAGCAGAATCATTTTGGGGGGGTAGGGGTGTTCAGCTGATTGCCATTTAATTAAAAAGCTTAGCTGCTGTCAGTATTGTTTGTGCAGTGGTATTTGATACACCTGTATATATATTTAATCAGTGAGCAGCAAGTGGATAAAAAGGCCTGCTGGTAATGCTTTCAAGTTACAGAGTAATTTAGGATAATATGGGCTGAAGAACTGTTGGTGACTGAACTAAACCAAACCATGGGGTAACAGAAGAAAGATGCAGTAAGAAAATGAAATGTAATACCGGAAGGAGCAATTTGAGTTATTTATATTGGTTACATCTAGATTAACTTTACTCATTAGGGATAAAGACTTGGTGCCCATGTGAGTAGTTCTTTATGCAGTAGTCAGGAGTACATGCTCTTAAGGTGTGTAAAGAATGACAAAGAATAAAGCTGCAAATATTCTAATACTTGATTTCATTCTCAGTTGGAATAGTTTGTGTTGCTTTTGTTGTCGTGTGTCAAAAGTGTGATGATGATAGTAACTTGGTTTTTCTGGTGAGGCACATCCTTAAGTTTTAAGATTTGTATTGTAAATGAGAGAATGTTCTCAAAGGAGGAGTCCCAGAGGAAGGCAGAACCGGAAGGGGCCTTGAGGGATTATTTATCTATTCTTCTCACCCCCAGAGAGGGGATCAGTACCTAAGCCTGTGGCTATACACAAATTGTCTGGCTGTCTGTGGCCCAAAGGATATGAAGAGAACTAATGGGAGACAGGCCCCAGAAACCTTAGAGACTCTTCTGTCCATTAGGTGTAGTTAACTTGTGGAACTGTTTGGTGAGAATGTTCAGGATGGCAAACGTTTGCGTGACTACAAAAAGCAAGTTGAGAAACTTGGAAGAACGTTCCACTGAGCACCATTAAAAAAGAAGATAGTGGCTTGCCTGAACTGCAGATTGCTGGAAGTTAGGCAAGGGCCCTGGGAAAATTATCACTACCTGTTTGTCCTGTCCTTGTGCCTCTCATACAGGCTGTGTTTGACAACAGGGTAGAAGTTGATGTATCCATGTTCTGACCAGCTATAACCATTTCTTACGTTAACCACTTATCTTTCCTGACTGTTTGGAAATGTTTTCATGATGCTTGTCCTAAAAATACCTTGCAGTTGTTTAGTTCATTACTTCTTGTCTTAGTGAGAGAAAATGTTTGATTTCTTAACTTTAAAGTTTCTTGCATCAAGAGGCAAAATGGAAGAGGAACTTTGTAATTCCAGTTCCCTTAGCACTGACTGAGCAACAGGTGTAGTTTCCTATTCTTCCAATAAGCAAATGGCAGAGATGTAGTGCTAGTTATAAAGAAAAAAGGGTCTAGCTTGGTTGCTATCTGTCGTTTACTCTGATGTGATTGAATAGCTATTCTGAGCAGAAGAGTTCAGAGTTCCTATTTAATTTGATTGGGTTGAGTACTTTATCTAAATCACTGTGGATGTTATATGTATCAATATCAGATAAAGAGCGTATGGTACTTTGGTGACAGACTTTCAGAACCACATACTTGAAATGTAAGAGAAGCCTTTTTTGCAGTTGTTAACTAAGATACAACTGAAAAGCCTCTTAGTACCTGAAAATTTGAGCCTAAAACCAACCAGATTTGAATTCTGTTCCTTGTTCTGCACATCTGACTTTTGCTATGCATTGATGCATTTAGAGCTGTTTTTTACTTCCCCGTGATACAGCAAAATTTAATGTGTAGATTTGGTTAAACATGCACAGAAATAAGGTTTTCTGAGCAGGTGAGGTGCAGTTCTGTGGTTATCTGCCAAAGGACTTAATTTTGAAAATAAAGTTTCTTCTGATTAAATACTTTTGAAATCAAGTATAAAAAATGACATCAAATCACTTATGCATATTTGCTGACATCTTGTGATGCTTTCCGATGTGTTTTGCAAAATGCTTCTGAGACATCAGTCTGATACTGGTTCACATAATTAGTTTGTAGGCCAACTAAAATCTAAGGTTATATCAATGTTGTTTTAAATAAATCAATTAAAACACATTTTTGTGAAACAGTGCTCTAGAAATCCAACACTCACTTACTGAGGAAAAAGCAATTCTTCCGAAATTGCGGTGGCTCTAGCATTTAAATTCTGTATAATTGCTGTGTAAAAAATGATTTTTCTTGTGCGACAAGGACACAGAGGACTGTCTTGCATGTCTGCTGGGTTCAGTTGCAGCAGCTGTGCCAGTAGCTAGAGTATTGGACCATACTGATGTGGTTATACAGCTCCAGTTCCATGTCTCTTAGTGAAGTCCTACCCCAGACTTGTACCCCAACTTCTTGGTACAAATTTGTTTGGGCACTGTATGGTTTTTGAAAAGGAGGTGGTTGAAGTCTGCAGTTTAGAGCATGGAAGAATCATGAAAATGGTGCAACAGTATATGTGCCATGTCATTTGGTGTCATCTTCTGCCTCTGTAACTGTGTCTTGTTGTAAAACGAAAAACTTTCGGGCTTGAATTTAAATCTCCTGACTCTAGTCCACCTTTCCTCCCATTCTAAAAGTATGGGAAACTTGACTTCTCGGTTTGTTGGTTTGGTTTATATCCATGTAACTCCAGTGAAGCAAAATGAACAGGAGAGTAAACAGAGTCCTAGTTACTTCTCTTCTTGGAAGAAAATAGGCCAGAGAAGTTGAAGTTGTCTGAAAACGCTATTTTTTTTTCTAAGGCAAATTTAACATAAGCTGATTTTCTATAAGTTATGGTTTCCCTGTAAAGTCAGGATTTGCCAAACAGTTTCAGTTCTAGGTTGCTCGGATAGGAGTTGGGAAGGAAGGGTTAATCACAATGAGTTGTGTCCAGAAGTAAAGGCTTTCCCTTCTCCCATGTTCTGGTGGAAGAGCATATTATTTCATGACCATTGTTAATGAGCATTAATATTATTTTTAAAATGGTGAGGCTGCTGTTTCAGTAATGCTTTATGAAATGTGTGAGAAGTGAATGTAAACCTCTGTGGTTTCCTCTGCAAAGTAGAGGAGCATGCTTTCTTGTTTGACTGAAATGCCAGAAGCATTTAGCTGTGCTTTGCAGTTTCTGCCCGTGCCACCCATGAAATAGTGCTCTTATCCCAGAAGAGGTACCCAATACAATAGATATTAATTTACATAAGAGGCTGTTTTCTAATTATGAACAGTTTGTGTGTCCAGGGACTTTTGATTAGTGACGAGTTGAAACTAGGGAAGAATATGAATAGCTTGAGGGAAGAATGACAAAAATGAGAAAATTACAATAGAAATTGACAGGAATAAGATGAAAGCAATCTTTTTTAAAGTATTCTGTTTAAAGCATACCAGAGAGAAAGCTATTTTGGGCCAAGTAATAAGGAATCATATGTTCATTAACAAGAATTACAAATAATTAGTTACTATTAAGACAAGTTAGACAGAAGATGAATTGAATTCTTTCCTGAGGAGTGACTGGGAGAGAAGAATAGGGAATACATGGAGATACCTTTGCTTCCCTCACTGCTTTATAAGGAAATCACCAGAGCTTTGCCTGTGGAAAATGTGTACATTTAAAATTTTGATTATTTTTCTTTTAATTCTGTGTATGTCAGTGTTTCCTCACAGGAAACATGAATCTTAAAGAGAAAAGAAAAGGGAAGAGACAAACCAGGATTAGTGCTGCATGCAATATATATAAGCTCTGGAGAAAATGAAGCAGCAACAGGCTCTTCATCACCAAATTCTACTTTAGACCTGTTTTAAATCTTTTCTAGCAGAGGTATGTGTTACTTTCCTGAGGTTCATGCCCTGAAGGGCAGATCTTTTCAGGTAAAAGCATAGAGGGTCAGTCCTTTCTGACTTATGTGATATTATTCAAAGATTACCTTCTATATCAAACGTGGTTGAATTCATGGGACCTATCTTGCAGCCCAGACATGGGCTATATACAGGTTTAAGGCTGCATATTGTAGTCTTCATTTCAAATTGAAATTTCAAGGTGAGTTGTTATGTTTTGTGTATTGAACACTGGCACAGGCTTGGGTGGGTAAATTGGTCATGAGCAGCTTTATGTATGTGCAGCAAATTAGATGAGTTGGATCAGTTCATCCTGGACTGCCAGATGTCTAAAATACCAACTGGTTTCTGTGAAAGTACAAAGAAAAGCCATGTTTCATTTCCTTGTAATGTAGGACTTGACCGTGTAATGGAGAACACCAAAAGCTTCTTGTTACAGGAGAAGTTCTTGTAAGCTAACTGACGTTGCTAACAGAAGGTACAAATTTCATCTGCTTTTCTGTTTGTCTTGCAAATACATTTAATGTAATCTTGTTTTGATGAGACATGTGTTTGTATTGTTGTGGTTATAACTGGGTTTTGAGATTACTGTTTTATTTGTCTTAGTTACAGGAAGGTAGCAAGTATTTTATTTATATCAGCTGAGGTCAGAAGGGTGAAATCCATGAAAATTCTCAGCATGTGTAAATTGTGGTTTGAAGACAATTCTTATGACTTGGAGAACATTGAATAATTTCGGATACTACCTTTGTTCTCTTCCTTGTAATCAGAACCCTATTTCACATTGATGCATGTGTTTGGTTTTTAATGTTTTGCTGAAAGTAGACTGAGGCTGCAGCTCCCAGAGCATCAGGGGCAATTTAATCATTTGCTCAAGGAAATGAGGGTAAAGAAAGGACTCCCTCTCTACTTTCTTTCTCCCAGTTGAGTGTTTCAGCCACCTTCTTGTTGCAGCTTTGGCAATTCTCTGCAAAGTGATCTCTGAACTGCTCAGACTTAGCAGCTCAGCTAAGAATTGCCTGCCTGATGAAGCAGAAGTTAGTGTTCTGGCCTGTGTAGGCAGCTGAGTTGGCTTGCAGAGGAGTCCTGTGCCAGAGCTGGCACAGGGAGAGTAAAGGGAGTGGAGCAAAGAATGCTGGCAGGGGTGAACGGTGCCATGGGTGCTCTCTGCCTTGTGAGGCTGCACTGTCTTCTCACAAAGCCTAGCCTGGCATGTTGAAGGGATGGGGGTGAAGCCTTTCAGAGTACTGTGTGATGAACAAAACTTGGCATTTTTCTGAATCAGAAGTGATTATTTTTCTGTCTTTGCTTTTCTGTCTCACATTGCTTTCTTTCTTGTGATTCCCTCCCTTCCCTCCCACAGAAGACCACACAAATAATCAGTTCTCATTCAGTTCATAGAATAATTAAGCTGCTGAGAACTTTAATACTAATGTTGAAGAGCCAAAATAGTGCATAATATTGACACTAGGCCAGAATTGAGACATTACAGGTCTGTCAGTGAAGCTCCTGTTTGTCTGGCAGACAGCATCAGTGAAATTAGTCATCTTAACAGCTGATTGTCTTCATAGAAGTGGGATCAAACCTGTGTGCCCGAGAAGGTACCTGCCGTCTGAGTTGTGACTTGAGCTGGTACAGTGCTCAGTAGTATTGGGTGCTGGACTACCATACTAGTTTTCTAATTGGTCTACTGGAGACAGTGAAGTAGCTTAAGAGCCATTCTGGCACCACAAACAAGGAAGGAGCTTGCCTTGGCCTTTCCAGAGCTTTTAGCAGTATTTGGCTGGTGGCTTCTGAAAAGCCACTAGACAGCTGCCCTACATATTCTTATCATTCTTTGTTGTGGTGCCATCACTTTAGGTGAAGGCAAAACCTGCTTATTTGCTGGTGTTTTTTGTTTTCTTTTGTGTTGGGATCTGTTGATCAGTGCTGTTCCTTGCTTTTGCTGGAGGATGTTCCTGACTTAGGGTATGCTGTGTATCCTTCTGTCAAAAAAATCTTCTAAATTAATTGTAATGTGTGAAAATGTAAAGGTTTTAGAATGTGTTTATCTGTTCATGGACATTAAACCATTGGAAGAAAATGGTTTAATGAGTAATAATGCTTTTCCTGACTTATTGCTGTGATGTGTTGAATCTTGTTATAGGTATAAATAACTTGTTATAGTATTCATGCATTCATTTTATTTAGTGCTCACTATGCCAGAAATGTAAAATAAATCTCTCACTTTTTTTTTTTTTCTGTTAGACATTAAGGCTGATCTGTACCACTACAGCAGTGCAGAGGAAAAATGCAGGAGCCTCAGGACCTGAAAAGTACACAGAGGCATTTATTAAAAAACAGATTGAAGAGTTCAACCTAGGAAAGAGACATTTAGCCAACATGATGGGAGAAGATCCAGAAACTTTTACCCAAGAGGATATTGATGTAAGTACAGTTGCTCTGTTGGAGAAGTAATTTACTGTAGAGTTTCAGATATTGAAAGCACTTTACTTCAGCATGAGCCCCTCAGCTCTCTGTGAATTTTAACCAAACTGTCAGAATAAGCAAGAATGCTGCTATACATTGCAAACATTGCAACTGTGACTCTGAATAGGCATTCTACTGCTACCATGTGAGGTCAGACATCCCAGTATAGAGCTGCATACTATATCTTGTTAAAGCACAGTAGGTTCTTTTTAAAAGTGCTAATGGATAATCCCCTTGATCTCAGGTTAGAAGAGGCACTGTAAAGGTTTATGTAGCATTTCAAAACATTTACACACAATTTGACCTGCTGTGTATATTTAGGGTTTTCTTCTGTGATACAGTGGTTGCTGGTAACATATATTAAATTTTATAGGATATTTTATAACCAATGCACTGGTTTAGCTTGAGGATTTTAATGTAGATGTGAATTTAAGCTCATATCAGTATCTACAAACATACTGTTTTATTGTCATTCTCTCTCATGACTGGCAGATGGGTGGCCTCCTTTTTCTGTCATTTAGGCTCATGTAAAGATAAGCTCCCTTTCACTCAGAAAAATGTTTTGTTGCAAGAATGCTTCTTTTTTTTCTTCTTTTTTTTTTTTAATGTCTCACCTGGCCTTCACTTCTGTCATATCTGTCTTATTTTATCATACATCAGAGGTAGGAAGGAGAAATGTCATTTGGTGACATTCACTCTTAGGTGAAGCTGTGTGAAGTCTCATGGCTCAAGTTTTCTTTGCACAGCAGCAACACTACTGCCGTAGCCAATGCAGCCCAGTGTGCCAGCAGATCCCTTAGGATAGAGGTAGTGATGTGTAAGTGCAAATCAAGAGGTGTCCGTGGTTCAGTTTTTTCAGGGAGAGGAGATTTGTTTGTTGCCTCTCTCAGTGGCAAAATTCTGTCTGTGTAGCTGTGTCCATGTAAAAGGTTTTGGCAGTGTGCTTGTGCCAAGAAATGGTATGTAGGTTGTGACACAGGCTCATTTCAAACATGTTTGACAGGCTTCAAAACTAAGTTCTAAAAATAGGCAGTAAGGTAAAGCGATCCAGAGTAATGGCCTGTTGAGAAAAAGGCTGAAATGAGACTTGAGTTTTATCAGGTATCAGAAAATCCATAAAGGCAGCTTGAGTTCAGGTCACAAATCCATAGGAAATCAAGCTTTGTGAGTGCAAAGCTATGCACTGATACTGCATCTGCGTAGAGACAGGAATCTCTCTGCCCTTCTACAAGCAAGTGCCAGTGCAGAGGCCCTGCCAGTCTAGGTGTAAGTAGGTAAGGTCAACAGTAAAAGTATTCATTGAGGTCAGCAGTAATACCAGGCTGTTTCTTTACATTGGCTATTTTATTTCTCTGCAAACTGTAAAATTTCCTTTCCATGTATTTTCAGGTGTTTTTTTTTCTTCCCTTTAATCATGTTTATTTTTTTGAGTTACTTTCTTGTAAACTAAACATGCACCAGTCTACCGTGTCAGAATACTTCCCATGTTAATATGGTACAGAGATGATGCTGATAGTTCAGTTTGCCTGAAAGGTTAATGGGAGGAGAATTTATTAATCTGTAGTCTGACTTCCTTCCTTCCTTGACAGTGTCTAGGGGGAAGATTTCTACAAAGCAAGAAATACAAAATGACCGCATCTATGTAGTGGTTCTTCTTTATAAAGCCACAGCACTATGATCATTTGCACAACATTAACTAAGCTCCACCATTAGTAAAAGCAGATTCATTCTGGAAATTAGCTTTTACAAATGCAGTGCAGGTGACAAGTGTGGGACTGCTTTGCAGACTGCTTCTGAAATGATGGAGAAGTGAGGCCAGAAGAGTTGTTTTGTTTGGTGATAGCAAATATCTGCAGTTTGATTTCTTCATATTCCATCAGGTGTTGGAAAGTAATTAGAGTGTGTAATAGTGTCTGCTATGCATAATTAAATTTCTGTTATAAAAATATAAAAGCTCCTTAAGCACTGGCAGGAGAATTACCAAGCTTTACATTTTGAACAGCAGTAATTCTTTCTGATGAGTACTTATATACCTCCATGTCTTCTGCTGTTAATCAGTCTTTGCAGTGTATTTCAAAAGTAGACATCCTAGGATTCTGTCCTTCACTGGAGTTTTAGGTAGAGTTTAATAAAAGCTAAACCTTGTGAAGTTTTAAAAAAGGAAAATAAGTTGACTTACTTGCTAATCCTCGGATGTTGTGGAAGCAGAATTGCCTCTTACTGATGCTTTTATTTAGGAATGAAAAGTTAAGCTGTGCATTACAACAGTATTTCTGGAGGAGAAAAAAAAATCCAGCAAATTGATATATAACTCTGCACAAGTCTACCAATTGCTTTTTAATTGGTATTATAGACCTCACTCTGAAGCTAGGATGTTTTATTCTCCTATGTGTGAATATGTGCTATGAAGTTTTTCTAATTGATTTGCTTTGCCCATTCCATTTGATGTATCATTTTTCACAATATTTCATAATTTGTGCTCATTTCTAATGAACAGAGTCGTTAGGACAGGCATGTCTAAGTACAACTGACAGCTAACATTAGGTGCCAGATGCAGTTTATAAAGCTATGTAGAACTGCAGAGAACAGTTTAAATAAATTAGCACCTGTACATTAGTCTCACTTGCTGGTAATTTATAAGCGAATCAGTAGAGATGACATTTAGGTAAGTCATTGATCAAGTTAACAGCTGCATACCCACTGCCCAGCTGGGATACCTAATTAATAGAGATTGCAGTCCTGACCTAGTGCTTTTCCCTGTTTGAGTCTGTAATCCTTTTATTTTGTGATTTAACTTCTAACTTACAGTTGTAGTAAACAGCCCACAGCCATTTTCCACTGTCAGTTCTGTGATATTCCACTTTGAAGCCCAGGAATCTAAGTAAGATTAATACAAGAACAGTGTCTTAAGCTTCATGACCTATTTATATGCCAGTATTTTTATTATTCATTTTTATGCAGTCACTAAATGCTCTCTCAGATACAAGCTCATCATGAAGCAATACGCTTTCCTGTAAGAGTTAGTAAAACTCAAAAGCTAAAGATCTGCATTCATTTTTGCTTGTTGTCTGTCTTATGACTTAATAGATTGTTGTCAAGCAGATGGAATAATTTGAACATAAAATATATGTTTTCCTCTACTAGCATTTATACTGTTGGAAAAATACCAGTAAGATAGTTAATTGTGAAAATGTTAAATGTTGAAAGGCTTAATTCCTCATCAGGTTTCTTTCAAAAAAATAAGGCTTCTTTCATGAAAAGTTGCCTGTATCCAGTTGCTTTTAAAGGTGACTCGGCACATCTCATTTCTAAATAATGTTCAAATTTTAGCAACACAGAGTATTAGAAATGAGTGAATATTGGCAAATGTGAAATGTCAGAAATGTTATTCAGAACAAAATGTGTTTCAGAACTGCCTGTTGTTTGCAAGAAGAGTGTCTTGTCCAGCATTGTCCTTACAATAAATAATGGAGTTTGGATTTATTTAAATAGTTGGAGCTAGTATGCTTTTCCCAACTCTTTATTTTTTTTTCCCAGTGGAAGCAAACTCTGCATCAGTATTTTTTTACTTCTGCATCAACCTGAGCTGATGACTGCTGTATTTTTTTTTTTACTCTTTCTAATGCTGTTCCATATTTTGAAAAAATGAAATGAAGATAGAAATAAAGACTCTTTCTTTCAACAGATTTTTTTGGATTTTTTTCTCTGCAAGCTCATGACAAGACATTAATTTTCATTTTGAAAGTGATTACATAGTATAAAAATAATGTAATATTAAAAAAAGGTAGGGTTTTTCATATAATGACTGTGGATTGTTTTCCTTGTTTTGGTTTTTTTCCAATGATAGAGTTAAAATGGTATGTCACTTTGGACTTGAAACTTCTTTCTGTACAAGCTAGAATTTAGCTGTACATGAACATTGATGGGGGTAGTTTCAATAAATTTTAGTTGTTAGAGGAGGGGTTTGTTTTGCAATATAAACTTTGTTGTGTCACTTTTTTTTTTGGTGGGGGGGCATTGTGGTTTGTTTTGTTCTTAACATTTTCTGTCCTGTTAAATAAAAAAGAGATGTTTCAGAGTTAACATTTTGTGTCCCATTTTTGTTTCATTCATTCCTGGGTTTACCCCAGATATTCTAGATTTTGGATGCTGAAAACTGTTAAAGAATACTGCTAGTGTGGTTAGAAGGAAAACAGCTGTTCCAGAAAACATTTCGGTCTGAGAGGTGATGAAGTACAGTGACTAAATGATGTGATTCAAGAGGCACAGTTTAAGAAGGGAAGTGGCTCTCTTATGATCAAGTTGAGGAGTAGAAGCTGAAACAGCTTTTGCTCAGGTGTTTCATTAAAATGTTATGGCATAAAGTGTCACTTCTCACTTCAGTGTTTTGATGATTAAAATTTCGTGTATATTTAAAAAGGAATGAGCTGGTTTCTTGAGCCTGCTGCCAAAAAGGGTGCTGCTGCAAAGGAGCCCCAGGGTAGAGGTGGTGTTTGTTGGGTTTTTAAAATTTTTTTTCTTCTTTCCTTTTCCCTAAAATACCTTTCTTCTCTGGATGCTACTTAGATAATTGTCTTTGCACATGTTTTGAGCAGTGGGAATAGTGGAATGTTTTGTGTTTGAGCCTCAATAAAAGTGAGCGAGATCAATTGGAGAACTGAACTGTTGAAGTCTTCTATCCCAGTATGGGTCAGTCAACCCTATTTGAATTAAAGTATTGAATTCTTAGTTTCTCAAGACATTGGGTAAAAGAAAAGAAAAAGTAACTCTTACTGACCCAGCTAAACTTGTTTGATGCAGAGTTAGTCTCTGATGTGCGAGAAAATGAGCAAACAACTTCTTGGCTTGTATGGAGGTGGTAGAAAGGAAAGGATGATCAGAAGTCAGAATGTGCAACATCCACAGGGAGGAAAAAGGGTGAGGATGTGGCAGGTACACTGAATTTACATGACGTACACATGCAGTGTGCTGGACAGATTATTTAATTAATTGGTTTGTGTGTTTGAAGGAATGCCAGATTTTTTGGGTTTCTCTGGTTTTTCATTTTTTTTTCTTAATAGGGATGGAAGGTTGTACTTGTTATTCCAACTGGCTTGAATTCAAACTTAAAGCTGCAAGTGAAAGACATTTTCATCCTGTGGGCAGTATATTGACTCTTCTGGTCCCTCAACAAATGATGATATTAACAGGATTCGTTTTAGTTTGGTACAGGAAAGTTAAGTTTACCAACAGTTCAGTTTAAGAAATGTCAGATGTAAACAAGCTATCTTGTTACTAAGGTGTTCATTATGATCTGCTGTTTTTAAAGGTGTGACTACTGGCTATTTTCCTCTTCTCTGTGTGGATCAACAGTGAAATTCAAAATGAAAGATTTTCAAATCCTTAAAAGACATAATTGAATTTTTTTAGTAACTCGTAGCAGAAGCAGACTGTAACCATGCCATCTTTTCCAAGTAATTTATGTAGTTATTTTTGGAAACATTGTTGTGTTATTAAATGCCAGGATTTTTAATTGGGATTTTGCTGAAAATAATTATGGATGTTTCACTTTTAGAAAGTTGTGGTTTATTTCCAAAGACAATGGCAACAGTGTGGTTTATCAAACAGAATGTGAAATAGCAGCCCCAGAACCTGTGGAGTCTAGAATGGGGGAAATATATCTTCTATAGCTGACATGATCACACTGAGAAAGTAGTTCTTCACATTCAGCACAACAGTTTCTTTAATCTGGAGTTCAAATCCAAATAAGCACTAAAAAAAGGGTATGGGCCAGGACCCTTGTGGTGAAAACCACTTCTGGAATGGGAAACTGCAGTTAAATGTACAGGTTTCTTGGGAACTTTACTGCTAGCATTTACACCTTGATTATAAAATTTTAAGAGGGGCATTCACCTGCTTTTTTCTGTTCAGGAAAATGCAACTAACATGCAGTTAATTCTCTACGGAATTTTGGTTTGAGAGTGGAAATTCATGAAGGGAAACCTATGTTCCATATCCGAAGACATTTTAAAAAGATTTCAGGAAAATAATTTCATGGTTATGTGCTTCAGCTGCAGTTTGGAGAGACTAATTCTCATGTAATTCCTCAAATTGATCCACCATCTTTTTATATTGCTAGTACAGGATTTTTTAAAAAGATTTCTTTTCTACAAAAATGAAACATTTGCATAGACAAAATCAGCTTCTGTAGATGAAGTTCCCAAGAAGCAGTCTGACTTTCTATGCAGTTGGTAAAGTACAGCCTGAGAACCTAGCTATGTAAAATTAAGAAGAAAATTCTGAATGAAGCTGAACTGAAATCTGTTGCATTCCAGGATAGTTCATCCTTGATTACTTTCCCATAAAAAAGAGAGGAGTCAGGAAGACTATTTATTTCCATTTTGCAACAACAAAAAAATAAGCTTATAAAATGAGCCATTCTTCTTTGGTTAGTTGTTGTGTGGAAATCTGAGAGTAGATGTTAGTATTTCTTAATACAGTGTGTGCTCATGCTGTAGTGTGAAAGAAATGCGTATACACTTAGCAATAAAATAAACTTTCCAAGAAGGAGAAGGTCTCAGATGGCAGCTATTTTTTTCATTGTAAATGTTAAATTGTTGTGTTTGGCATTTATTAAGGTGTCACAGTTAGAGTAACTGTTTTGGCTGAGATTCTGGAAATGCTTGTATAAAGATTATGTCTTAAATACACACACAGTCAGTCTCAGGACCCTGTAATAATTCCTTTTAATATATTATATAAGGTGTTGGTTTAACATCATTTGGCTCACAGTAGATTTCTCTCTTGTCATCATAATTAATCCCCATTTGTTCATAAATAGGTGTTCACCTACTGTGTGTATGCATAAAATGCCCATTGACTAACAAATGGGAATACAGTAGTCACTAAGAGAAACAAAATTACCATTTTATAAAATCAAGTTAAGCCTTTTGTTTGCTTCAGAATTCTGAAAATTTCTGTTCAGAATGCCAGTAGGGGATTAATGAAAGTAATAGGTTAGGTCTTTTTACACTCCATGCATATTAAATCTGTTGAAGCACTGACAAAGCACTCCAAGTCTATGGAAAAAATTATCAGTAAGTAATAGCCCTAAGGTAGCCTAACTAACAAAGAGCCATTCTTCTTGAGAGAAGATTTTAAACTCAGATTTTATTGTAATTCTATTTTTCTGTACTGTCTAATGGAAATATAAATGAGACCACTGCCAGAAGGGTTTATTTGGTTGGTCCATTTTACTGTACAAGCACAGTATTTCTGTCTGAATCTCTGCTACCCACTGTCTGAAGATGGCTACGCTTGCCAGACTCCTACATCTGGGAGCTTTTGGTGGCTGGCTTTTTCTGGTTTGTTTTTACAAACAAGTTAAACAGCTCTGACAAATGCATGTTTTTGCATTATTAAATTATGGTTTAGTTACATTGAAGAGGAAGAGTAAGATGATATTGAACAGAAATGTGTGTCAGGGCTTAACTTTGTAAGTTGCTTTGCCTTACAGTTTGGCCAGAATGATTTGGAATATTGATACACTAACTTCATTTGTTGTAGGCAAATAATGCTCATTTTATATATCACATAAATACAGGTAAATATTGATTAAGTAAAAATCAAGTATGTACCTTGTACTCAGTGAAAAGAGTAAACAATAAGTGTGTACTGAATGTCACATTTTTTTCTAAAGTGTTTTATCAAACCTTCAGATATCTAAGGGAGAAAAAAAAAGATGTCACTTGAGTCTTTCTTCTCTGGGCAGTTCAAGTTCAGCAAGACTTTAGTGATTCACAGTTGTTTCCAAATGCAGTGATCAATGAAATGCTTATTTAGGCTATGTAAAATAGCTATTACTGCCACAACAAACATGGCTTTTCAGACTTGAGGAAACTATGTCTGGAAATTGTAGAAAGTGGGATTCTAAATGTTTAAAATTTGGCTGTTGCCTTAAATAAAATTTCTATGCTTGGTCTGTCAGTAGGCACGGATAGCAAGCACTGATATTTTCAGAAAGATAAATAGATAAGTGTTGTGATTTCCTCTGGAAGTCACAGCACTTGAAATTTTACTGGAAAATCATTGCGTATAAAGGTGGTCTTTTCACTTGAATAGTTCTGGTAAGTTATGATAAATGCATTCTATAAAAACTAAATTTGACAGAAGAAAGTTCACTCATTCCGATGCAGTAGAGTACAGCCTTTAGAATGAGGTTTTACTTCTGACGATTCCAGAGGAAATGATCTGCTTTTCTTTTCAGCACATCACATATGTGTCATATTTTCTTACTGATTTGGTTGCCTACTGTACCAAAGTTATGCTATTTTTTGCATAAGAAGGTACGTAAGAAATGTTTTTGATGATGCTTTTGTGGGAAAAAAGTCACATACGAGATCTTTCTTCTTGTTTTCAGAGAGCTATTGCCTATCTCTTTCCTTCTGGCTTATTCGACAAACAAGCTAGACCTCTGATGAAGGTAGGATTTCTTGTTACATTTCTGAGTAACTGTAGCATGTTATTTTGAGTAACTTTTTCCTTTTGCTGATATTTTTTCATTTATTTACAGCACCCTACTGAAGTTTTTCCAGAGCAGAGAAGTAAGTGTTCTTAGATACTTATTTTATTATTTCTAAGTATTAGGATTGTTGCATATGTAGAATTTCTTATTTTTATGGATTCTTTGGCTCTTTTCCATATGTTCCTACTGACTGATAAGACATGAGCAGTAAAAGTCTATTCTGATATTTTGGGTTTTAGGATGAAAGTTTTTGGTCTATTATCAGTCTATATCGGTTCTGATCTTCTCAGAAATTGCGTTTACTGACTAAGATATACGTTTTTTATTGTTTAAAAATAAGCAATAAATAGAATGATGTGTAGAATCTCTTGAAGTCATGGGAAACCCTTTTGTTACATTCAGTAGCTTTTTGTCAGAGCTGTCTATCACCTCCATAAAATATTCATTAATACTATTTTAAACCAAAAGTTTTCTTTGTAACTTTGCTGCTCTACAAGATTAAAAACTACAGGTTCGAATTTTTTCAAATAATAGGCAGAGTGGAGCCACTCCTAATCAGTTATTTGACCTTAAAGTCCTAACTCTGCATGTCTGTCCATACTGTCTTTTGTCTTGCTCCTGAGACACTGTACAGAGTCTCAGATGTCAGTGATATGCAGTATGTTGGTCAGTTCACTAAAATCAACAATTTAATTTTAAGTAGAACATTAAAAAGATAAGGTCAAAACCTGTTGTCTGTTTTTGAGTAGTATTTGGTATGAACTAGCATGGGTGTGAAATTCTACATTCACTGAGCTATCAGGTCCCTGATAAGCATTTCTGATTATCATTAAAATCTTAAAATTTTCCTTCTTTTTTCCTGGTGCTGGAATAATTGATACTTGTTTTTTCGGGGACTTTGTATCTTTGGAAAGCAGTCAAAACTATCTGAAATTGTGGATTTTCAGCTTTTAAATGGTATCATGCCTTATTTTTCAACTTCCCTATATTGTGAAGTAAAAAAGTAGAAAGTGAAAGGGTAGGAGAGAGTTAATAATGTAGTAGTTTTAAAATCCAAGGGATGTTTTATGGAAGAACTAAGCTACTCTTCTATATGCTTTCAGGACTGAAGCATTATTTGAAATGCTAGCAATATCCTGAGGACTGTAAGAACAAATTAGTATAAATGTTTAGTTTTGTATTTATATCTAAAAATAACACATTCAATAAGTATCTCTTAAGGCAGCTTTGTCTCTTCAATGTATTGCGTCTTCAATAACTTTGAAGTACAAAAACTTTATACTTTGAAAAAACTGTTGTGAAAACTTTCCAACAAAATATGGTTTCACAACTGCATACATGGAAAATCACACTAGTAGTATATGTGGGTAAAAGTCCCCTGTATTCTTTCTTTTCTGCTAAGTTTTGCATCTTTCCATTCAGCTTCTGAATGTATATATATCTTGATGTTTCAATTGTGCTTATCAAACAGGTTTCTGGAGTCTTATCTTTGCCTTTAGTTTACAGATAGCTTTAATTAACTTCACTGGATAAAATGGCTGTGGCTTTCTCTACAGTTCAATTTGTAAAAAGCTCTGAGGTCTTTATTTTTGTAATTTTTCTTTATTTGAAAGAGATCTTTGTTATGTTATCTAAGTTTGCCTTTTTTTTGTTCCAAAGTCTAAATTTGACTTTAAATAATATTTTGCAATGAATAAAACACGCTGGATATGCTGAATTAATATGAAACATTTGTTTTCATGCTGAACTAATTCTATAAACTGTGGGATAGGTCTTTGTATTTAAATACCCCAAATGTAATAACACAAATGATTTCCAAAGTCACCCAAGTTCTGAATATGGTTGTTGCCCACAAAAGACAAGTGTACACACACTTAGTTTAGCTTAGATGTATTATGTTAATAAAAACATTCTTTGTTTCTGCACTGTTTTTTTCAGAGCTGCTAATCTTTCATTTTTCAATGTAGATTTCAGTTGTCTCTTTGTACTTCTTTTTACACTAAAATGTATATTTCTATTTGTAATACCACCTATACAATCTTTTAGAGTTGTAATCGAGGGATTGCCTTATGTAAAATATTATTTACTATTTTAATGTTAATTATTATTTTATAATTGCAGAGGGGGATTAGCTTTAAAAAAGATTGTCTAAACTATTAGATTTCCAGGCAGATTGAACACCTGTAAAATGTCTTTGTTCTCTGATATTTAAAAATACAATCAGTGTTATGAAAGAGGTTTATAACTGCTGTTAGATACAATGGATTTTTTTTAGTGATTGTATATTGCTTTCTTGTCTAATCTTGTCTTCCATTAGAAATCCAGTGGGGAGAAGATGGCCGACCATTTCACTTCCTCTTTTATACTGGCAAGCAGTCGTATTATTCATTAATGCATGTAAGTGTGTTATCTGGAATAAATAATGTCAGCTCCCAGTCAAGTGCATGTTATTCTAGAGGAGCCACTCAGGAGTTCCTGGGTTTAGTTATGTTTTTACAGTAGGCCATAATATCACCATTGAAGCTACAAACAATGTATATTTTTGTGTCACAGTATTCATTATTATGGACTTTTTTATGTCACATTTACGAGAACACACTACGTAACAGTTCTTCCTTTAATTTTTGGTTCATTTTACAGTTTTGACTATGGACTGGTTTTGAATAGTCTGAACACTTTCCTGTAGGCTCTGTCTACTTGGTAGCAAAAGATTAGTAGTGGAGAATGCCCATACAACAAAAATGGCTAGTTCTAGCAAAGTTCATTGTAGAATAAAAAATAGTTCTTTTTTTTTCCTCTGTGAAGGGCAAAGCTATAGGAAATGTTATTTGTGCTGACATTTAGTGTGAAGAAAATTTGCATTTAAACTGCTTAATTGATTTTTCTAAGATGGTTCCATTCATGCAAACTTAAGGCTTTTTCTGATTAATACGGTTCCAGGAGTAAAGGATCTGCATCTTTTACCTTTACGAAAAAAGCTGTATCTAATGGTATACCACTAGACCCTCCCTGAGTCTTGACATGGGTTGTGAACAAACCTTTCATATCTGTGACCGTCAGTAGAACAAGCATTATCTGCATCTTTAGAAGAGTCTATGGGAAAACATTAGTGTTTCTCACATGTACTTATAGAAGACAAAAGCATTAATAATGTATAATGTAATAATGCAGAAGTATTTAATTGGATATGCAAATCAGATTTTGTTTCCTCATTAGATAGTTTCAAGAAGTTGGTTCTGTGGTTAGTCAGTTGTCAGAAAAACAAACTTTATGGTCACAAATTCAGTGCACAGCTTTACTGAGTATAGTGTTTTTATTAGAGTGATCTGATATTTATTTGAGTTCTGTGTACCCAAAGGACAAAATCCTCTCTTGTCAGGTACATTTATTTCTCTGGGAGAATAAAAATTTGTTGTTGTTGACCTTGGGCAAATGAGCTTCTTGCCCTGGCAGAAATGAAATGAATGATAAATGTAGAGAGTGTCTTTGCTGAGTAATGGAGCTGCAGCATAGGCTTTCCACAGAGGTTTTCTCCTGCACAGCCCGAGGCAGCCCGAGGACCCCTGCTGTTCATTTAAATAGGTATGTCAAATCTGCCTCCAAACGCCGCTGGTTTGATCTGTGGTAATATTTGTGAAGGTTCCATATGGACTTGAGCCCCCTGCAGTGCTGAGAAATAATGTACAACGCTTCATGGTGCAGACGCAAATTTTCTCTGAAAAGGGATGCAGTGCTGCGTTTTAGCTGTCGGAGAGGATGATGGAGCTGACGCGCTAGGCCTGTCAACTTGTTACACGGATGGGTTGCACGCAGCAAGGCTGTGGAAAATCTGTGCCTTTTAACTTTTCTACTTAATCACGGTTGTAGCATTGCCTTTAGACTGTATGCTACATTAATTCTCTTCCTGCCTTCTGCCTTTCATCCCAAGTTTCACGGAAAAAAGTAAAGCATGCAGGTCTTGTAGAGGAGCCTTATCAAACAGCTGTCATCTGACAAGCCATTTGCATTTGTTTTGGCTGAAACAGAGCAACCCAAGGGCAAGATGTTTTGTTGCATTCCATCATAATGAAGAAATTACAAATTTTACAAGGAGCACAAGTTTATTTTTAGCTCTTCCTAGCAGTTAGAGTGTGCAAGCTTGGCTTGGAAATCTCTGAATGTATAGTGCACGTTTTGTTTCTAAGAGCGTGGCAACCACCTTCAAACAAATGGCCTTGACAAATGCATTTTTCATTACTATAGGATACTTGAGTGTTCTTGAACTGTTTCTGAATATTTTCATTAAATAGGCTTCTATAAATGTAAATCCATTAAGTGAGATTTAACAGGGTTTTTTCTAAGTTGGCCAAATGAAAGCAAAAATCTGCATGAAATTCCCAACATTGTTTTAACCACTTATTAAACTAATGTGTATTTAACAAAATGTGTTCCTAAGTCTCAAAGCTAATTAATTTGTTCAGAAAAGAGTTGTATGTTAATACAGCCTAGTGTAAGTAATCAATCCGATTTGAAGATGTCCTTTAAGTTGCTACATTAAATCTAATAAACAGGATAAACATATTATTTAGCTTAAACTTGTATGCCATTAATTACATAGGCTCATGTGGAACTTGAATTTTATTACCTGTTAGTTATATAACTGGGCATAGCATTATTGTTTAGTTAGTGCTTATAAAAAATATTGTCCACTTACTGAAAATAAACTAACTTTGTATATATTATAATTGCCAATATACATGTTTGGCTTTCAATATGAAATGAACTATCATACAAGATATTTGTTACATGCATTATTGTTTTTGTTCTGCTTGTTGAATAAAGTTTAGCTATAGGGAAAAGGACAATTTATTTTTCTTCTGATAGAGAAAAGACTGTTTATTGCATGAAGCACCATTTTGCAAATGTTTGATAGTGCATTTTATCATCATTTCACTTAAAAGTTTTTTAGAATAATACAATTTTTGTAATGTGCAGAACAAGACAAAATGGTATCTTCATACCATTGTGCACAGGAAAATAGTAATTCCATTTAATCATGCATGTACATTTTTTGGAAATACCAGGGTTTATGGATTGAGGTAAATACTCTAACAATTGAGCATTTTAACTCTCAAAAATATTCCAAAACTTAAAACCATTCAAAGTGTATGCTGAACTCAAAACACAAGAAACAAAGTAAAGTGCAAACTGAGGTAAAATGTGGGCTCTGCAGCATATCTTAAATATAATGTTAATAAATTTTTTTCCCCATAAAAATCTCTTTTAGGTATTCATTTGCTGATTTCTTCCCTATTTTTTAATGCAGAGTAAAATATTTTTTTGTTATTTTAAGTGTCCTTGTAGAGATCTGAAATTTGATCTCTCGATTAGAAATGGAAGCGTTTCAGTGCATAGTCAATCTTGTAAAATCAGCTATTTTGATTGTGTAATAGCTGAGTTTACAAGGCACACAGATGTGTACAGTCATGAATTGGACTATTGAATCCTCAAGTGATTAGTAAAATCTTCACCTGCCAGCTTTGAAAAAGCAAGTGTGTCTTCAGAAGCTTTCTTTAGCCGTTGGGGAGTGAAGATTTGTCAGATAAATTATTGGGCATTACATGTGATTCCTGATTTTGCAAAGGCTCATCCACATACTTTACTTCACACGTGAGTGGTTCTTTCAGTCTGTTGGCTTTATCTCTATACAGAGATAAGATACATGCATAAATTTTTTTTTTTTTTAGTACTTCAGACCAAAATTTTATGAGAGTTGCAAGTCCACTTTCATTGCCAGAAATATGTAGGAAATTATATTTAACATTGCTTTTACGCTTGGAATTACTTAAAAATGCTACTTTTCAATGTTGCTTGACTTCATCTCCTGTGTAGAGGGTTCTTTGTCTGAATAGACATGATTGCTGTAATTTAACCAGAACAGTTTAAAGAGATAAATTTAATTCTTAAAAGTGCACGTTCTTAAAATTTAAACAGGCTGTGGAGTGGTGGTGTTCTTTGGGATTACCTAGGGAGGGTCTTGAGGAAAATTTTATTGTTGCTGCTGTTCTAAACCTTTTTGTTATTGTAAGTGACAATTAATTTCTTAGGCTAAAAAGTGGTAGATGGTAACCCATATCTCATTTTATTTGGCTGTGTTTATCAATCGTTTCCAAATGTGACAAAATCTTTAAGTCTTCTTCTAACTTGTGTCATGTTACCTGAAAATACTTGAGTTGCTGTTTAGAAGTAATTCTGACTGTAGTCAGTCTGTCTTAAGGTCACAGCTGTGATTACCTCCCTGTGTCCTTTTCTAAGGAACTGTATTGTAGCTGTTTTGAGCTCCTGTTCATGTATTTTTGCTGACCATACCAATAAATAAATATGTATGCCAGAATGTGTTGGAGGAGGATGGGTGATTGTGAGGAGGCAGACAGGAGACTGCTTTTGCAGGTAGAGTGGTGACACCCTCTGCCTTTGAAGGCAAGAGGTAAGTCAAGAGTAGCAGTGAGGTGAGAAACCTCCATACACATTTATAAGACCTAATAACCCAGTACGTCTTCTAACCATCTGACACCAAAATATCATCTGTGTCCCTGGCTTGACTTCTTCCAAATGCAGAAACTTACGGAGCTCATCAGATTCAATCTCTGACTGTTCCAGCTGAGCTCTTCCCAGTTTGCTGAGGGACAGACACAGCCCTCCTTCCCCTTCTCTTCCCTCCCTCTGTGGTCCCAAGCAGAAGCTTCCATACTCATTCTTTACCATGTCTTAACTACAGATACCTAAAAATTGCTTGGTGCAGATGCACCTCATGCTCTCTAACCCAAACTGTGTCTGCTTTTAATGTATAGGCAATAATTTTTGAAGCCTAATGGTCAGCTCTGAATGGAGTTGTTAAGATTACTAGAGTGATGTGACATAAATTTTGCCCACAGTAGTGATACTGTATCTTGTTTCCTTAGAGGACTACAGTTATATTTGTGAGGTTTGGAAATACTTGAAAATAGGATTTCTGCTGTTTTATGCCTGTGTTTGTGGATAAATAAACTTTTTTTAAGTTGAAAATTTTTCCTAGTTCCTATCTGACACAATTACCTCACAAAAGATAAAGGATTTCTGAAAGTATTACTGCTATAATATATGAATTCTCATGCTGTCTCAAAAGTGAACTATTTTGTAATTAAAGATTTTTAACTGTGGAATTATTTAAAAAATATTTTGTTCCACTGTGCTATTAAAAATATCATCGGTGACCTACGTCAGAGACTTCAGTGAGTTGTCCCTATTTAAATGCTTTGAGTGCAGCTCAGATAACAATCTGTTCTTTGTTCATACATTTTTAGTACAAATATTTTTAGTGTATGTGCAGGTGTATTTTATATTAGTGAAAAAATGAACAGTAGGTGTTTATAACTAAGCAAGGGGCTTCTATTTTTTGGTTATTTTTAAGCTGTTGCAGATATTTCACTGCATCCTGTTATAAATCCCAGTTTTATGTTAAGAACTAATATTTCATTAGTTAATATCTGACGGCACAGAGATGTCTCATGTTTCTTTCTTTACTGTTTTTTTCTAAGTAATACAAATAAAAATGCCCAAACTATTGTTTCTTGTTCCCACTAGTTCCCACTAATTCTTACGCTATTGTTTCTCTGTAGTATTTGCTAAAACTCATATCAGTGCAGTGTAGGAAAGTGACTATAAGCTTTCTATTTCACTCCTAAATGAAAGTACATTATTTGGCATAGAAGTACTTGGTTGCAGTACAACTGTCCTGTTGTTTCAATATAATTTATAATTATTTCTCCAAACAATCCTATTTACCTTAGCATTTGGATCACTTTTGTAATTAAGAGTATTGTAAGTTATATTTTAGAACAAGTGGTCTTCATAAGTTTCTGAACTGAAAAAAACCCTAAAAATACTTTATTTAAAATGTGTTTCTTCTGTAGTATTTTTACTGTGACTTTTTTGAATATTTTTCCCCTTTTTTTTTTCTTTTTTCTTGGAGTACTAAATCACTGTCACACCATTGTTTGAAAATTATAACATAGCTAAGAATTTTGAGAAAACTATTTTAAAATAGTGAAAATTCAGAGTAGGTCCATTTGCATAGTTAAAAGAATGGAAATGCTTACTGTGATAAATGTGCAACTTTGTATCCATGTAGACATGCCAGGGTAAGGTAAGACGTTCTGACTGATGCAGACCACCAGTAAATCTGACACTTTTGCATGTACAAAAATCTAACTAAATGAAATGAAATACATCTTAAACCTTGTCAGTATTTTGAGGAAGTCAAACCAAAATGTGAATGCACTGATGAAATTATTGTGCAGTATGGTTTGGAGTTGCATTCATTATACAAATATAGTTGTCTTTCTGTATACAGTTGAGATTTTTTTTTATAAGCACATGTAAGAAGGCAACAAACACTGTTGCAGAATTCAAAATCAATCATTTTGAATTGCACATGATTTTTTATTCTCAGAGCTCTGCTTGTTTTCTGATCCCTGTATTTTAAGTGTTTGAAGAATAAAGCTGTTTAAACATGTGTTTTAAGTAGCAAAATTTAAATATTAAATGAAAAAACTCTATTTAAATACTTCTTCCATTTACATTTAAGGAAACATATGAAAAATTTCTGAATGTTCAGAAACATCAAGACCAACTGACAGCTCAAGGCCTTCCTCTTCAGAAGGAAAAAAGGTAAGCTTCCAATTAAGAGTGAATATTGGTAGTAGTTTCCTTAATGTGCTTTCATATTCTGTTTTGGCACTTCTGGTAGTTCCCCATGCTAGCTGCCTTCTATTCCACAAACACTTTTTCAGGCTTTTGCTCTATTCCTTGTGTAATATTTGTATGGTAATTTCATGTTGAAAAGTTTTACCAGATATGTGTGGTGCACTCACTTCTCACTGTTAGAATAGGGAAACCCCATCTATTTCTCTTACTCTTTAAAGTCTCTCTCTTTCAATATTCTTTGCTTTATAAAAGCTCTGAAGTGTGATTTGAAAATAAACATAAAATATCCAAAATTCTATGTTTCATTATAAAACATGTATTCATATATATGAATGTTTTATATATATATATATATATATATAACATATATTCTGTACGTTTTTTTCTAATTATGTATTTTATTAAAGCATTTAAAAAAAAAGAGGTAAACTTTTTATAAAAAAATATGGGCTTTTAAAGTACCAACTACATTGTTCCTGCTTTTAAAGCCTCAAGACCTTAGGCTGAGCTCTTTAATAGTCTTTAATTACAGTTCTTGAATATTTTAGCTTACCAATATTTAAATATAAGAGTCTCAAAATACTTAATTTCACTGTTCTTCTTCTAATGGCTTTGAACAGAAATTATCAAGAAATTTTAGAAAAGCTCATTTGGCTGGTTTTCTTTAATTATCGCCGCTGTTAGTAATTGAATTTAGTGTCTGTTTTTTTCTGTTTAACTTCCCTGGTATGCACAGCAAGCTCTTCCTCTAGTTAGCCACTGGACAGAAAAGCTCCATGCCAACCAGAAGCTATGGAAAATCTACATTTGTTGGTTTCTAGGTGTATCCAGTCAGGATATGCTTTTAGGTGCTGTTTGCACCTCTTAGACATAGTCTTGATTTTTTTGAGATTTCTGCAAGGACTTTATATTAGAAAATTAAGTTAAGCAAGTATTTAAAAGAAATACTTAGCTGCAGCTAAGAAGTTTTGGTTTAGACATTTACAGCTTTTCTGTATAGTTACTTTTTTCCCAGTCCCAAGTTGTTTTTAATCTTTGTTCTTGATGTGCATTTTCTAGCCAGATTTATGCATTGCTCCAGGAGCACATCGTGTTGGTTTGTCACTGCTTCATTTCAGCCATTTATTATTTATGTTAAGGAAGAGAAAGAATTAATTTGCTGAGATTATTTCAGTTTCTTAAATAACAGAAGTTCATGTTTCTTCATGATATAAATAGCATTCTGTGACCCACAGAATGTTTTATTATAGATTTGTGTTAGGTTCTGAGCAGACAAGAAAACAAATGAATTTAGTTTCTTGCTGCATACTGCTGAAAAATAGCCTGACTCCTTACAGAGCTCAGCCAGTGGATTTACTGATGTGAAAAACGACCTAAGCTAGTCAGAGATTAAAGGCTTTTTCCCTGTTAGGTTTGTAAAGCTCAGAGAATTTAAAGAATTTTTGATACTTACTTCTCACCTCGACATGGTACTTCCTCTGAGATTAGTCCGGATAGGATAATTTATCTCCTAAGTATAGGTAGAAGGTTGGTGGGAAGGGCTGGGTCTTTTTGCTTTGAGAGGCATGGAGTTTGGAGTTTAGTTTGGGGTTTTTTTCCCAGAAAATAATCTATTGTGAATGCATTTTGTAATATTAACTGTAGGGTTAGGACCTGATCTGAACTACCGAGCTTTTCACATGCAAGAAATTTTTGCCAGCTACAGTGGCAGTAGCAAGTAACAATATGTAAATCTATGTATATACTTGAGTCTGTCAAGATTGGAAGCTTTTTAAAATTATTGTTAAAATCTGACTTGTTTCTAAATAATCCTTTTTCATGTCCTGACTCAGAAAAGTATTAATATGCATGCTTGAGAAGTAGTACTCCTTAAAAACACCTTCAGAAGGAGTGTTTTACTGAATCACAGCTTCCTCCATGCTGCTGAAAACACTGTTTCTAAAAATCCTGAGGAGTTAAGAAGCTAGTTACATCTTTGCCTTAAATTTACCTAATAATGTTATATATTTTTATGGCTGTTTAGTTGGTCACTTCATATAATATATATTTCAAAGATTTACTTCAAGCATTGGTTTTTCTTTGCTTTAGCATCTCTGTATGAGGCTGTTTTCTTAGAAATTTCTGCTTTTGCTATCATCAGTGCAGTCACTGTGCTGAGCAGCTCAAGATTACACGGTAGATAGAACACAGGGTGTCACTGCTACGTTAGTACTTTGACTATGCTTACTGCTAGTGCCGTTCTTTATATTGATCAGGAAAGTAAAGACCAGTGGCAAAAGAATTTGATTTTAACATTCTGCCTTTGATTTTGCTCTTTGCTGCTAGTAAACCAAATTTTTCCTGGCAGCAGCCTTTTAAAAGTAAGTCATACACTGGGTGGAAGATCACTTCCTATTACAGTGTTACTCTAACTCAATGTCTGACTTCAATAATATGAATAATGCATAGCTGATACTCGTAATGGTCATGTGGTTAATTCAATACATGAAGTTACCATACCTTTCAAAAGGCAGGAGGTGTTTTAAAATCAACGTAGGCCTTCTCATGTTTACTATACAAATGGGATCTGCATTCATTTGTAATGGAAAATGTATTTCTGAATGAAGTGTGACTGAATGTGTGGTCTTTTGTGATGTAACTCTAATTGCAAGGTTAATTAAAGGAAGAATATATGTGATATTTTAAACAGAAACCTGGCTGGCAGCAGATGGCTGACTAAGATTGAATTGGAAGAAGTGTTGTTAGAAAAAGTGTCAGATGATGATGTAAGTAATTAATCTTCCCAATCTTAAGGAGGCTTGTGTCTTAAAAGTATGGACTCTGGGTGCATTTTTGGATACTGGAAAGGTATTATACAGAAGGAGGTGCTCTTCAAAAGAGTTTTCTGTCTTCTGATGAAGTCTGTATGTGTTCACAGCACTGTCACATTCATGTTGTTTTGTAGTGACTTGTTCTGTATTGTGCGAGATAAAAAAAAATCGCAACACTCTTAAGGACTTTCCATTGTTATTACCATAATTTAGTTGTTCTCCTGTCAACATTGTGAGATCTAGAGCACTCATTCCTTGTTGTCTAATTATGTGGTCAGGAATGGGTTATAAGAATTTATTATAGAAATGAATAGTCATTTATTGTGCTTGCAGATGAAAAATAGACAGGGCTAGAGCTGCTGTTACTAATTGTAGACAAGGTGTAAATATGCAACATGGGGAGATGCAATGGATTTGTACAATAGTAAATCTGCACAAAGTTATTTAATGTTAAGGATGACATGGTAATGATAGAAAAATCACAGACTGGCTTACTGGAAATAAGGAGCCCTTTTTCTTAGTGACTGACTACACAATCAAATAAAAAAAAAAAAAAACAAGACAAAAAGCAGTATAGATCTGTTATATTTTCCTTGGTATGAATATGGTGGGAGAGAGGAGAGTTTGCAGTTTCCTCAGTGTCTGCAAACTGTATCACTCTGTAGGTTTGGAGTCATCCTTTGCATCTATCTCTGGGGGTAAGACTATTCATCCCAATAGTCATACACTTCTTTTTCATGCAGAGCTTTTCCCTACAGTGCCCTGTAGAGCATTAGATTTTGTAACAGCAGGTTCAGTCTATGTGACCAGCTTTTGGAAGCTTGAATATGACAGTACCAGAGAATGTAACTCTATTTGTCTGAACATTCCAAGTGTTTTCTCACCTAGAAGCAGTGTTCCTCAATCTTGTCTGTCCTGTGAACAACAGCTTTGCAAAAATAGCATAACAGCAGCAAGCATGCCCTTTGCTCAGCTGTCATCTGGAGCAGTGGCATCTGATGGCTTCCTTGTCTGTGGGGGTTGTGAAAAGGTCTTGAGTCAGATTGTGGTCCATAAGCATAAGTTATAAGTAGTTGTTGTAAATTCTCCATCCTGATAATACCCAGGAGACTTTTTCTACTTTACTCACAGTAGAAGCCATTAAGACTTCAGCATTTTCAGTAGCTCCTTCATCTGGAATTTTTCCTCTCTAAGTGGCTGGTCTGCTTGTACAACCAAACAGTTTGGTGTTCTTCACTGCTTGGTTTTAGTACATTCTGTACATTAGTACATTTTACCTCTGTAAAAGTACATTGCAATAAACTTAGAAAAAACCCAACTAAAAAAAACCTACACTAAACCCTTCTATATACTGGCCTCTCCCATGTAAGACCACAAAGCCTGAGTCTATAGTAAAATACATTGTTTAAATATATTTGAAATGTCTCAGTATGAGCTGCCATTCTTTCCTGCTCAGATTCGTACCTTTTACCACTGCAACAAAAATTTCAGTGGTGTTTACATTATTAAACAAAATCAGAGTTACTGAATTTTTTCCACTTGCACTCTCCAAGTGAAAACTGTTGGAAGCTTTCTACTTCTATAGTCTCTATAATTTCTATATGGTTTTATTTCCATATTTCTGCTCTTCAAAGGCTTTACCACAACTCTGTGTCATATTGTTAGGTAAACATAGTTTTCAAGTGGAGTCAAAGTTCCAGGGACTACTATTAAGTTAGAAGAAAAGTAGTAATTTTGTGCTAGAGAAAACCCCTGTAAAAAAGAGAACAAATACTTCCAATAACTGCTTGTGAGTAAAAAAAATCTTGAAAAATCAGGTCATGATATCTATATGGAAAATCCATTTTTGATGGTATGATATCTTTATATCTGGTGACAGCTGTCTGGAGCTCCTGCCAGTAACACTTGGGAACAGGACATCCCAGCTTTTGGTACAAATGGGTTAACACACTGGTGTGTACTCTTTAATCACATGTTGAAGAACTTTGGAGGGAGGTATAAGGGGGAAGGAGAACCACACAGTAGCAAAGGATAATTTATTTCAAGAGGTTGCCCTTTAAGTCAAGTATCTCTTGAATTTTTAAACACCTTGATTGTTCAGTTTTAAAGGAAATCATAAACATTAAAGTAACTCAGCTTGAACAGCCAAAGATAGGCATTTTTTGTATATGTTATGAAATATAATCATTTATGAGATTCAGTTCAGTCAAATAAAATTATTTCCAAATCAGTCAATATGCTGGCTTACTAAAAAGCAAGTGAAAATCTTTTCCTATTTTAATAAGACAATAATAAAATAATTAAGATATCCCTCCAATGTTTTTTTCCTTTTTTTTTTTAAGTGAGATGAACTTGATTCTAATACAGTAATCCTTTGTTAAAAAGGGGTTGGCTATGCTTTGGAGTAAAGTTTAACTGTTTTCTGAAGAAAGAGCTAGATGTCTTTAGTCACACAGAAAATGATGCAACTGCATGCTGTTCTTAAATCAGCATGTAGGTGCAAAAGTGTCATCTTGTCAGAAATCATCAATAAAAAAGAAGTAGGAAAGATCCATTAAATAAAAATAGAAAGTTTTCACAAATGCAATTACACTTGCATACTTTAATGAAGTCTTGTTGTCTTACAGTATTCAAGATTTATTCAACTCTTAGAAAAAATGGTGGCATTGCCATGTGCTGACATCGAGGAGAAGTATATACAGAAGTTTTCCAAAGAAATTCCTGTGCAGATGCAGAAAGTGGTTATTGAGCCCTTGCAGCATGACGAGCGAGGAGTTGCCTTCAGCACTGGGGAAGGTAATCATTTCAAGGTGATTTGTAACGATGCAGACTTTTTTCCTCTTCACACTGCTTTCTTTATATAATGTACAACACTGCTGAAAATGTCACTACTTCATTTTATATGCTCATTTATATGTATACTGCATGTATAGCTGTTAGTGATGTTATGGAACACCAAGTTGAGACATGGACTGGTCAGAAAGTACAAATTTTTGGCCCAGACTCCTGTCATCTGTTTTTTAATATGTATTTTTATGCAGTGATAGCTCTGTGAAGAGGACCCCATTGGGTTACAGGTTGTAGGATACAAAAGGACTTTGATTTTTGGGCAGAGCTGACTGCTGAACATAAAGAGTGGAGGACTGCACAAACAAATTTGAATAGTTCCATGGATGTAACAGTGTTGTTGCTTAGTATAAAAATGGCATGCTTAGACTAGTAAGTGACCTTTATCATGCCTTTTGTAGGCAGTCCAGCAAAGGGGAACTTTGAAGATGCAAAGAATAAATAGCAAGGCATTTGGATATTTACAAACACCTAGGAAAATGTGAAGAGAAAATTTCTAAATACGAGACAGAGATGGATAATGGGATATTGATCATTCATTCCGAGATGCAGGGGATGTTAGACAAAAGCCATGAAGGTCTCTGTATTTTCTAAACATGGGCTGTTATGTTTTCATTGGAGAGACACACAGCTGGAAAGCAATATAGGATATAGGACATGAGTGATTGCATAGAAAAAATGTGACAACAATATGTGTAGAAAATACTGATGATTTTCTGGACAAAGCATGTGTGCACACACACTTTATGCTGTGTATTTAAGAGGAATCTTAGAGATGATGGGTATTATGCAGCAGATGATAATAAGAACAAAGTTCACAGAGAATTTGAGGGGCAGAATGGCCAGAGAGCTGCTTTACATGGTTTGTCTTCAAGATTACATGACAACAAAGATGTGAGAGCAGCAAACCATGATTTAATTTGCACTGGTTTTCAGTAGTATCTTCAGAACAGTAGTTAATGAAGTTTGATGAGCATGCAACCCATGTGATTTAAGAAAAGCCACCAGGTTTAATAAGTTCAAATCCACTCTTGTTTGTGCCCCATCACCCCCAAAATGAAGAAGAATGTCTTATTTGTTTCATAATTCCTTTATCAGAATGATTGCTTCCTTCCTTTGTGCTGAAGGAGATTGGTTTCCCAACACAGACTTCTCCCCCACTTAACAGACATTGATTAAAATATATTGAAAGATAGTTGTTCTTTGTTTGCATTTTTTTTTTCTTACCTCAGCCTGTAAAACCAAACAGCTGGCACTGTATGAATGTGGTGAGATTTGCTTAACTATTTGGGCATTTGAAGTTCTGGAGAATATTGAAGCCTCATAAAAGATTTGGTTTAATTCCTTTAAGGTAAAAGAAAAACTGCCAGAGCTACTGCAGTAGTTTATGACAATGGGACTGGAAAAATTACAGTGAATGGAATAGACATTTTACATTACTTCCCAGTGCTGCAGGACAGGTGAGAGCACTATGAAATGCTGTATTTTACTGTAATTAAATTATTCCAGCAAAAGTAATGCCATACAGTTACACATTGATGCTATGTTGATTCTATGTTCTTGTCTCTGTATAACTATCTGTTTCATACAAATGTCTCTTGCATTTCCTCCTAATTTTCAGGAGTTTACTGATAGACAAGCCTTGCTCTGTGCTCCTTGCCTCATGTTTTCTGAAGGGATGCGAAAACCGAGAGCATGGACTGTTTTAATAGTTCAAATTTTAGTCCCGTTAAGGCTTCAAATTTATTTTAAAAATTAATAATAAGCATTATCATTTCTAAGTGTTTCACAAGACATTTGCAAATTGCATGCATGTGTAATTACTCTGGTATACAGTAACACAGTGGAAGCAAACAAGGTGAGGCTTTTTATATAAAGCTTCAAGTTTTGGAGGATGTCGCATATAGAGAAGACTTCTCATTAGGCTGGCATAAAGTTTCTATTCCTAATGTGATTTTTATTTTTATTTTGTATTGTGATTTTTAAGCTCAAGAATAAAGGGAGAGGTTGCTCAGTTTCAATATCCAGAGCTGACGGATCTTGGCTTCCTTAGAGAAGTAGTGGAATAAAAGTAGTTGTAAACTGAACTTAAAGTATGTACCACTGGCAGTTGGAATATGCTCCTAGCTGCTAATCTCCTTTTGATTTGGATGAGATACGAATGTCTTTCTGGATCTCTGCCCAAAAGTTAACTATGTTTTTTTAATATACAGTGATAAGAAATGTGCATAGCATAGAACTTTATGCACATGAATTTTTTTATGTTTTATTCCTTTTTTTTTTTTCCCCCTTAGGGAACAGTTATTGTTCCCTTTCCAGTTTCTTGGCAGAATTGGAAAACATGATATGGTTTGCACAGTCTCTGGTGGAGGAAGATCTGCACAAGCTGGAGCAATACGTTTAGCCTCTGCAAGAGCCTTAAGGAGTTTTGTGACAGAAAAGGAGGTGGAATTCATGAGGCAAGGTAGGAATTGAAATTATTTCAATGTTTCTTAATGTGTTTCTGTTAATTAACAGAATTAATACAAGGATCATTAAGGATCAGATTTGAGTAAATAATCCCAGTGAAACCTTGTATATTATATGAAAGGGATCTGCATTGATTTATAGACTGTTTTCACTTGTTTCCTAGCATCCTCTGTGTACGTACTGGATGACTTCTCAAGCATTTTTCCATCTGTTCGTGACCTCTTTTAGGTCTATTAACCAGCTTATATTGCCTCAACATAGAATCACAAAACATGAGTGTGTATTGACTACTAAATAAATCTGGACCAAACATTAGTGAGCTGTAAGATACCGAGATTGTGGTTTGTTTTATTTTGCTGGTCACATCTTGTTCATGTTTTTAAAAGTTTTCTTCTCCAACATAAACGCTGGAGGGTGTGCTTTGAAGAGAGAGTAATGAGCAATGTTGGCTTTGAAGAGAGAGCAGCATACTGCACACAACTAGCCAAACCAAGGGAGCTTCTTTCCTCTCTTGCAGCATTTAGTGTTTACAAGTTACCTAGGATGATAAGATAGGATTTATTTAGATAACTGATAGGATTTATTTAGAACTGATGCTTCTCAGTGATGAGATGTCTATGCTGTTTCAGCCAATACAGTGTTATGGGCAGTGAGCTTTTAACTATGCTCTTTCTGGACAGGAATACCTGCCTGTATTAGTGGCAGAACAGCTGTGATTTTTTTCACTCTGTTGCCAGGCATGAAACAAAAGCTGTGTTCATGCTTTGCAGCAAGTTTCTTTGACTGTACCTTTTCAACACTGGCAAGTATAACTTGCTGGGAAAACCCTTGTAAATAGACCTTGTAATGAGTTTGGTATCTTTACTACGATCAGGTAATTGTGAACATGTTTGGGACATTGCCAAATATACTTTTAAGTATATTGATATGTATAAATGTATTTGTACTTACATATAAATACACCACATAACAGTGGTCTTCAGAATGGGAAATGTGCAACTGATCCATTGGGATTCAATATGAATGTGCTGTACATAATTCATAAGTGAATAAATACATATATTTGGGAGTACACACTCAAAAATACTGTTAGGACTGCATGATCAAAAAAGTTTGGAGACCACTGCTTTCAGGGCCGAAGGAATATGGCTAGATAAAAAACAATGGGTGGTTATTTTAGTGGTGTGTGAAGGAAAATATGGATGAAGTTCAGTTACTAAAGAGAAGTTAAAATGTTAGAGGATCTGATGACACTCAGTGTTTTGTGGTTCTGAACGTTTAGCCCTCTAGATCATACAAATCACGCTGTTAGTGAAAGTCAGAGTTATTTACTCACACGTAGCATACCTGTAATATTAACTAGTGGCAGTAAATAAATGGGTGCTTTTCTGTGTTTTGTAGCTGGATTACTAACAGTTGACCCACGTGTGAAGGAACGAAAAAAGCCTGGTCAAGAGGGACCCAGACGGAAATTCACCTGGAAAAAGCGATAAGTCTTGAGTATTTAAAGAGTGACAAAGTGCTACCACAATTTCAAAGCATACTGATTTATGATTTAAAAGTGTATTTAGTAATAAAGACTTTTTTTCCCCTTTATAATTATTATGTCTTTTGTTTAAAAAGCAACAAACAACTGTAAATTTCTTTAAAATTGTGGAAAATCATGGTGCAATTTGATGGAATGCTAAATCTAAAATAGTCGCCAAGTGCCAGCTTTGCATCTTAACTTCAGTGAAGTCAATAACAATTTATAAAACTGTTGGTGGATTATAACTTCTAAAAATCAGTCTATTTGTTTAATGATTTGGCAGTTTAAATTCTAAAATTAGGCAGCTCCTAACCAGGTATTTGGAGATCTTCAATGTGCCTCCCTTTGTGCCTTGCAGGTATCTGAGCATAAGCAACAACTTCCTGCCTAAACTGTGGTGGAGTTGAGAAGCCAGTGAGAATAGTACTGACAATTGAGGGGATCTTGAGAGAGGAACTGTCACAGAGCATAACCTTTGCCTGTGGAATCAGTTGTCTCCAGGATGCTTCCCCAGGTTAAGTAGGGAGTGATTCAGAGCAAGTACCTAAATTTAGTTTCTCTGAATCATCCTCTGGAGGAGTCAGTTTTTCTGTTCTTCCCCCAAATGCAGAAAGAGCTGGAGGGATTAAGCTGAAGTTGTCTTTTAGAGCACTCTTCTCCACCCCTTAAATCTCAAAGGGGCCTGTTCAAGGAGGCGTGTTCCGAATATGGCTAATGCACAAAGATAGCATTGGACTCTTTGCCAAATACAGTCATAACTTTTCTGTTTCAAAATCAGAAGCAGAAGGTGATGACAGTGCTGCCCACCTTCTGTCTATAATTGTAGCCTTCCAAAATAGATTAGTGGTTACAGCGCTCACCCAAAAGCTTAAGGTTTTGGTTTATTGCCAACTTCCTTCCTGGGACAGAGGTCAAATACTTTCAAGGAAGAGCATATCCTTCATCTGTCCTCTAGGAAGTGGGCCACAGCAAAGAAGAAGATAAAGGTTATCTTACCAGGAAAAGCAGAAATATACAACTTAGTAGTTTTAACAACAGGGCACTTTGCAGCTTTCTTTTAATTTAGAACACTTCAGTACATGGAATTCTTTCTCCCTGCCAGATTTTTTTAAGCACTAGAGTACCTGCTCTGCTTCTTGCTTGCTATAGGT
Organism: Onychostruthus taczanowskii; assembly: GCF_017590055.1. Classification (NCBI taxonomy): domain Eukaryota; kingdom Metazoa; phylum Chordata; class Aves; order Passeriformes; family Passeridae; genus Onychostruthus; species Onychostruthus taczanowskii. The sequence goes on along the minus strand of NW_024503457.1, from coordinate 6,070,924 downwards.
CATACCAAAAGCCACGCCTCAGAGGTCACATAAAAGGTGCCAGCAGGTCACTGCAGGTGATAAGAAACTATAAGTGATGTGTACAGGTCATTATTTTCCCAAGCAGCATTCGCGGGAGGGCAACAAATAAATAGACCTCATCAGCTGAGCAAAACAGAGGAGGTCAGAAACTGGGTATGCATTCTTGACTGACATGTTTGTGATTACTCTTCCCAAAGCCTGTACTTCTTTTTTAGTTTTGCTCTATAAGAATGCTCTGTAAACTTGGACAAGATTCCTCATTGCTAAGGTAGTACATCTTAATCAGAATACCTGAGGCTAAAATTACCTGAAAGGATGTTGTAGTAAGTTGGGTGTTGGCCTCTTTTCCAAAGTAGCAAGTGATAGAATGAGATGAAGCTGCCTAAAGTTGTGCCAGGGGAGGTTTAGATTGGGTATTAGGACAACTTTCATCACCTAAAGGATTGTCTATCACTGGATCAGGCTGTCCAGGGAAGTGGTGGAGTCTCCATCTGTGAAGGTATTTGTAAGACATGGGAATGTGGCACCTGGGGACATGGTTTAGTGGTGGACTTGGCACCACTGGGTAAATGTTCAGACTCTGAATTTAGACATCTCTTCCAATGCAGAAGATTCTGTGACTGGTTGAATTGAATTCAATAGCTGAGGCAATTCACTTGTCCCTTTGGAAAAGAAATGGGGGTTTTACATGAGAGGTTCTACACTAAGGCAAATAGAGAAAGGCTTAAATAGCATTTCTTTAAATTTAAATCTGAATTGTTTTTGTGTAGCAAAATAACTATGTCATGTATCAGCAGAAGTTGTGATTTGTAATAAAAACACCATGCTGGGACAGGTACCCAAGGATCCTTTTGCTGTGCTCACTTGATGAAATGAACATAATCACATGGTCTTGAAGGTGCTAGCTGAAGAAGATTCTGGAGAAGATTAAGTAGTAGAATTTGTATCATAATCTCAGATGAGAATTGATCAGTTTGGCCACATTATCTGCCTCATTACTAAGCAAGAAGCTACAAGTGCCACAGCCTATAAAACATGCAAAGCCTCTTACCATGTTTTAAAGGAATTATTAGTGTTTTACCTCTCAAAAAAGTATGGCCATGGCCTTTGATGTTTTAACTGAGCAAAGGAAATGAGATAAAGTTTCAGAATTTACCACAACTTTTTATGAAAGTCACTATGAAAGTCACTAGTTAGTGCTGTGCAGCCAGGTCACTTGCTTAATAGCTACCAGCTCAGGCTTTCAACTAAATCTGAAAGTGAACCAAAAAACATTTTAAAAGAGAAAAAAAAAAAAACAACCTAAAATTGTACCATTTTTTTCTTTTCATTTTTCATATGTATGAAGTTCCTCTCAATCATCTGCAATACATGTCAACATTTAGGAGTTAGGAAGTTAAATTGTTGTATTAAGAAAGATTACTATTATCTGTAGTGTTAAAGCTGATGAAAAGGTGAAACTAGCATTTTTTTTCACTCATTTTGCAGACATCAGTACAAGTATTATGTGGGAGAACCAAATTTATCAGGGTTGTTAATTGTTGCTTATGACAGCAGCACAGAAGTAGAATCAATTCATCAATTTGAATAATCTGTTTTAACTTCCCGCTCCTCTTACTCCATTGCTTTTCCAAAGTTACTGAGAGAAGCAGCCCTGAACACCTGGCTTCTGTGTTCAAGCCAGGTTTCTTAGGTCTCAGTTTTGAACACTTGCAATGTGGACCCACCTATCTTGCCAGCAAGATTTCTTAATTTACTGTCCTGTGACAGGTGCCTACACACTGAACATTAAAATGTTTTCTGAATGTGGGCAAAAAGAAATAAGCCCTCCATGCTTTTTGGGCAATGTATGTTGGGATTCATCCCGGCTGGTTTTGTTTTTTCATTCCTCTCCGGCAAACTGATGGTTTTGCTGTAAGATACCAAGTTTTTCTGTAAGGCCGATGCCGATGTGAGTGCCGGCGCTTTCTGGTGCGGTCCCGTTCCCCGGTGCGCGGGCAGGGCTGGCCGTGGCCCCGCAGCGGGCAATGCTGCCGCGCTGCCACCAGGTGGCGCAGTTCGCAACAGAATGCGGAGCCAGGAGTGTGGGATGAGGATACTGGGGAAGGAAAGGAGGAATCTTCCTCATAAACACTGCTTCCATATCCACAGGTTAATATGGGAATAAATGTATTGGGTGTCAAAAGGGTATTGTCTTTCCAGTACTTCTTTTTTTTTTTTCTCATGACAAAAGAAAATGTTTTAGTGAGAAATAATAAATGTCAGTTAATACTAGTTTTCAGCAATTAATTTCGGTGTGTAATACCTTCAAATTAATAGTACATTATGCTGAGAAAGGCCAGCTGCTCTTTGAAGCTTGGAAATGGTACTGTAACATTGTGCCAGTCGTCAAAAATCACAGAATGGTTCTGGTTGAAGGCAGCTTCAAAGATTATCTAATTCCACTCTCCCTGCCATTGGCATGGACACCTTCCACTTGACCAAATGGCTCAAAGCCCCATCCAACCCAGCCTTGAACACTTCCAGGGATGGGCAGCCATAGCTTTTTGGAGCAACCTGTTCCAGTATCTTACCACCCTCATTGTAAAGGGTTTCTGCCTTATGTCCAACATAAACCTACCCTTAGAAATCAATCACACCAAATGTATACATAACATAATAAATATAATTATTTAAGTAAAATGCCAGAAATCAATTTTTGCTAAAGGGAGGGAGTGTGGTACTGAAATTGTGTTTTATCTGTACAGTTTCATAAAATTCTTGTAAATATTGGAATTAATTTTCTGAGTATTCTCTGATATTTTATATGGATAAAATTTCATGGGCTGGTATTGAAAGTTTTTGGGTTTTTTTAATGCTGTGCTAGCACGCAGTGGATATAGGTTGTGGTATCTTACTAAATGTCCAGACAAACAAGTAAACATAAATCACTGCCCATGTACCTGCCCACATAAACAGCGTGGGAGCAGAACAAAACAAGCAAACAAATGGGCAGTAATGGGTTTATATTTCATGGTGCTTAGTATCTGCCCTCAGCCACTGTGTCAGAAATCACCTTCACTGATAGTTCTCAGTATTAAATACCCAATTGTTGAAGTCTGGTGGGCAATTCCAGTCCACCTGCCATTTCTCTCCTAGTTGCCAGACCCATCAGCTGTGATGGATGCTCTGCTGGGGACTTGCTCCGTTTGAAGGAAGGAAGAAAACCTTGAGTGCTCCACTCACAACACAGTGTATTTCAACACACTAAATCGTTGAGGCATTAAAGGTGTGTCCTGACTGTTTCTTCATCATTTCAATAAATGTCACATTCAGATGCTGATGACACTAACATAATGCAAGCAGAGTAGTATGTGCTTGTCACATGTCCTGAGCAGACTAGTACATCACAGAAGCAATTTCAGACTGAGGGATAATTAGCAGGAGATGGTTAAATCTTTCTGAAAGTGCTGATTTTCCTCTGAGGTCAACAAAAACAAACTCTCCTTGGTTCCAGAACTGGTCCTGACACTTCCCTGCTGGCCTGGTAATACTTTACCTTAGTAACTGTTGTAACATAGTACTAAGAAAAAAATTATTACACTAACAGTACCAGGGTAGAAATTATTACAAAAAAATTACAACATGTCTTGGTACAGTTCTTATTTCAAGTCCCAGAATAGCCCTGCAGGATTTGGATTGATGGCACCACTAAAACTTTGGCAATATGTACCTAATTCCTTGAGTGCTAGATTGCATATGGGCAGTGGCATCTTTTGTGCTGGTGGAGATATCAACAATATATTTTTATTGGTTTAAACTCATATTCCTATTACATCAACTGAGGTTTTAGAAGAAAATATTTTACAAAGCAAGAATAAGTATAGATTATCCATTGCCAGCAATAAAATGGTAAGAATATTGTTACAGACTGCGTAACAGGGAAAGAAGAGGTCGCTGCTTTGTAAAGGACTTTGTGTCTCACAAAACTCTTCACCCTTGGTCTGAGCACGGCATGCCCGTTGCTACAAGTGTGAGGTGAGCCAGCAAAATCCTCACAGAATGCTCTTAGGCAGGAGCAGCAATGCCCTGTGAGAAGGCTGCGACATGAATACTGACACGGCTGTGTGAGACAAAACATCTGCTTCTTCAACTTCATTGCAAAAGGAGAATGCAAGCACATGGTTGCACAATATCCTCCTTGCTCAGCTCACAAATAAAACCACAGGGCAGCTGGGCTCTCAGGATCTTACACCTTTCTGCTACGTGTCATCCATCAACCCAAGCTGGACACCCCCATCTCAGTAGTGAACTTTGGGGACAGCTGAGGAAATCCCCAGGCAGCTGCTGCAGGGTGTGTTGCAGCTCAGGCACACTGTTGGTGGGTTTGCTGTCTGGGTTTGCTGTGAGAGGGAAGTGAAGCTCAGAAAGATCTCACTGGGGCTGGAGTGTTCTGGTGGGGAGGGACCCCAGCAATGCTGAAGCAAGGACTGCCCCTGCTCATGTAATAGAGATCTAGGAGCTGTTACTGCCCATGGATTACATCACCTGCAAGGTAGTGAGGAATTTGCTGTTCTCCTCACTCAGCTGCAGTTAAATTCTTAGGAATTAAAAAGCATGTTCTTCAGTGACACCTTGACATGCATGCTGGCATCTCTTGGATGTTTTTGACCCAAGGCTACAGGGGTACCTCCTGCATCTTTTATCTGAGATATCTCTGATAGCTATTGCTTCTGCTAGGAGAGCTGACACAGGTTTAACATTCAGCTTCCCTGAAAAAGTTTCCTTCCCTATGAGAAAGTCACTTTGAGACCTATTCTAATTCCTCCCCCTGTATTACCTCTGAACTCTGTGTAATTTCAGAGGTTAAGCAAAGGGGCAGATTATTTTCTTCTCTAGGTCATGCTTCCAAAGCTGAAAGACTCATTTGTACTCATGTTCTGAAGATCCCTTAATGATTTTATTTGACTAAGGTAAAATGAGAAAGGAAAACAATATCTAGAAAATCTCACTAGAAAGACATTTGCTTCTTTGTTTCTCTAACAGCCAGATTTCTGTGTGATCTCTGCCTTAATTCATCAGGGATAGCTGGTTGCACAGGTGTGCTGATTGAGCTGGTATTGATGGGCTGAATGCAAAGCATACACTTTACCCTCCGGAAAACTCCTGCCTCAGACCAGGAACGTGCAGAATAGCTGCCCCATGAAGATACTCCAAAATATGAAACAAAAACTGGGCAGGAGACAGAACAGCAGAGAGCAGTTGCAGAGAGTCAGGGGCAACTGAACTTCCAAGAGCACCAGGCCAGCCCTGCCAGCTGCTGAAGTCTGGGGAAGCCCTAGGAAAGGAGCCACGTCAGGTGGTGAATTGCAGTTCAGAGTGGAAGCCGTGGCACTGACTAATGCAGTGATGGTGTCTAGTGCTTCAGCTATTTGGGATATCACCCTTCATTCATGAAGGATGGGGTTCCAGATCTCCCCCACCGGCAGCTGGGCTGCTCTCAGGTTGGCAGGACAAAGTCAGGGAAGCATTTCACTGTGGGAGGGAGGAAGTGCTGGCTGAAACTCACATTGTGTGGGGGCAGAGGATGTACCCCTTCCATACAGCAATGCAGCTGATTTTATTTTCCAATAAAAAGGGGACACTGGATGTGTTTCATGATCCACTGTGAGCTTATTTTTATGTTAAGGAACTTATAATTTAATGTAGCATGTTATGTTAGCATAAAGTTTATCAGATGTTTAACATCAAAAGTCAAGACTTCATCCACTGCCTAAATTTGGCATAAATCTGATTGGTTTATTTTGTAGAAAGCCAATTTAAGAATCAATTATATATTGTGATGGGTGTGAAAACAGCTCTTCTTTGGTCATTGTAGTAGATTGCAGCTTGTAGTCTGACATCACTTGACTGCACAGCAAATTGTTTGAAAATGAAAACTCCTATTAGGACACTTAAAACTTTTCTGTTTCAAAATGACTACTTAACAACCATTAAAGCGTCTTTATAGAAATGTCACTACCCTCGTTACATCTGTACCTTTGGTTAGTTTCCTTCCCCCTTTCTAATTTTCTCCCGGCATCTTGCAGCTTGACTATTATTTGGATGTATAATTAGAAATCTATTATTATGTTTTATGGAGATGTAAAGAGTAGGAAGAAAGCTGCATAACTACTTTTTACATACAGCATGCAAATTATCCACCTTGTGTATTTTGGCTCTGAATGTTCTGCAGATGTAGTTTCATTTCCCTTGGATCTTTGTTTACCCATTTTTATTGCTAGTCATCAAGTATAGAAGCAGAAAAATCAAAATAGGAGGGGAGGAGGGACCTTTCCAAAGAAGCAGCTTTGCATGCCCCCATCACAGAGCAGTATCAGAATTAATGTGCTTCACCTACACACTTCTGTGCATGGCCATTATTTATAATAGATGGTCATGGAAATGGTAGGGGTAATCAAAATCTCATGAGAAAATGGTCACTGCCAAAGCTGAATAGTTGGAAAGTGCTTTGAAGGATAAGGTTTAAAATGTTCAATCCAGATGCTGTGTGTGTGCTGAGAAAGGATGTGGGATGGGGCTTTGGATGTACCCCGCAGCTCAGGATGAGCAACGCCCCTTTCCTCAGCCTGGCTTTTCCAGATGAGTGTTGTTGTGGACTTGCCTAAGGATGATATCCCACTGTGTGCTACACTCAGGACCTGATCCTAAGTCAGTGGAACCCTTTACATCAGGTCCTTATATTTTTAAGGATTAAAGATCCCTCTGGTGGACTCCTGTCAATGCCTGTGGCACAGTGTGGTTTATGGGCTGCACTCCTTCAGGTTTTCCAGTTCACTGGAGAGAGAACGAGGTGGAGGTTTGTCCCTTCTCCCTCTGCATACACCAGATAGAAATGTCTTGAGCCAAGAGGCTCCTCCATGCTCTGCAGCTGTTTGTCAGAAGAGTCTGATGGGGCTCTGAAGGCTGGCAAAGCCTCTGGAGCGGTGACTGGCCATTGCGATGTGGCATCGAGCCCTGAGCGCCTGGAGAGAGCTGCAAGCCTTGCTGTGCCTTCTGGGGTCCCCTGCTGCATCCCTGAGAGCGTTTCCCCAGGTGGGAGGATGCCTCAAGGCAGGGAGGCCTCCGTGCAATGCCTTTAAAGCAAAGATTACTTTAAACTGGCATTGGACATTGGGTCTGATACCAGTTCATGAGCATGGCTCTTGGAGAGGGTATGAAAACACGTGATCTTTCTTTTCTGGGGGAAAGAGGAGGATGCCAGTGTTTGAGAATGAGCTGCCTTTGTGACAGCAGGAACCGCCCTTGTGGGGGTCTGACATAGACCTGTGATGTGTGAATTAAGATTACACATAGCCTTGGTGTTGTATGGTTTAGTGGGTCAGTGTAACCTTTGTACATTAAAATTTAAAAAGAAAAAAGGGCAAAGTGCACCTAGTAGGTATGCACTTTAAGAAATACATTTTATTTTATTGAATATAATCTAATTCGTTTAGTCACTGACTGGACAAAATGAGATATAACATCTTTACAATATACAGGTTTTTCCCTATTTTGAGTTACTGCTGGTATGGCTTAGCTTTTAATTTATTATAAATGGCAAAAGAATAAATTGCCCAAGAGTATCAATCTCTTTTGGTCAGAGTAGAAGCAGGAAACAAGTTGTGGTCAACCAGATGTTAACACCTAATAATAAAGTAATATTTGATCAATGTATTCTATGCATGTATACATGAACACACATTTGCATCCAGGTATTGCACACTTACATCTATTAGAACTAGGGAAGATACGTAATTCTTTCTGATTTTAATAAATAAATTATTCCTTGAGCTAATTTGTTAACTGTGCTATGGTTATGACTTAGCTATAAGGACTGGAACAATTCAGAATAAAGTTGCAGTTAGAAGGCTGTTATGATGCTGGGCAAGTATATAGTTCAGCTCCTGCTTCTCTCCAGAGCTTGTACGTGACTGTGGAGAAATTGCTTGATGCCTGACCATGGGCTGCAGGCAATCCCTGAGCAGAGGCAATGGCACAGACCTATTTAGCTCATTACAGAGTTCAAGCTTTCAGAAGAAAATCCGGAAACGAGCATGCTAATGTCAGTCACCCTGGCCCTGTCTGTCCATCCTCATGGCTTCTCTCAGACAGCCTGCAGCTTCTGCTGCAGTCCTCATGCTGTGTCCTGAGCTAAGTCTTTGTGTCTGCTGACACCAGAGGTGCTGCTCTCAGAGAAGAGAAGCACAACCTCCTCACCTGCCACAAGACCCCTGAGGGGGGTTTTCAGTTCCACTGGCTTTTAGGACTTATTGAACCTTAAATGACTACACAGCTTTTCGCTGGTGCTCAAAACTGGCGTATGGATTTTTGGAACGGTAGATGAAAAAGAATTGTGTTTCTAGGATGAGAAGCTGAGCTACAGAAAGGAGGAAAGGTGGGGCAGGAGGCCAGGTCAGACCTTTTGTTTCTGCTGCCATTAGCAATGCTGGAGATGCCTTGAATGACCACTGCTTGGGGTGGCAGAGTATCATTCCTCAAAACTGAATTATATCCTTTCTCTGCGTCTTTCCCTCCTCCCTGATGTCAGCACTGGTGCCCGAGCTGGCTCTGTGTGCTCGAAAGAGGCACAAACACCGTGGCCAGCGTGTTGCAGTGAGAGGTTTCCTCCCACAGGTGATGCCGTGCCTAAGCCGCAGCTGTCCTGCTCGTCAGGCAGGAAAGAGAAGTTTTGTCCAGCTGGAGCTCTGCCACAGTTCTTCCCAGGCATGACCAGAGAGCAACTCAGCTGCATTTGTGCAAACTTATGTATGTTCTTTCATTTTAGGGTTGCTGTAACATTTTGTCCTTGCTTTCAGGGGAGGGTGGGATTTCAAGACATTGGGGTTGCTGCTTGCAGTGTCAGTGAAGTGATGAAGTTCAGCCAGGGATGGTCCAGGACATCTCTAGCTCAGTCCTGTCCCATTTATGGGTTGTGTCTTGCAGGTCCAACAGCTGCAGAAACTTTTTAAAATCACTAGTTTAAGAAGATATATCTCTGGATACACCCAGGGAGGAGATCTGTTGAGGAAGCAGGTGCCAGTTTTCCATAGTTACTTTTAAGAGCCAAATTGTGCCTTAGTGCTGATTTTTAGTTTTAAGGCAATATTGAGAATTTAAACACCCTTCTTTCTTTTTTATTATTTTTTATTTGATCCAGCTGGAGCTCATACTTCCTCTTTAACTTTTTCTTTTATTATTTAAAATCCTTAATTATCTGAGACAAAATTGGTAAGAAAATCTGCAGAATCTAGGGATTCCACAGAGCTCTCTCTATAAACACTCAGGCTATTCACTGTTGCCAAATAGACATGTGCCAACTCTGAAACACCCACCCACTCCCTCCTTCTGCCGCAGCAAACTAATAAGCACATTGATTACATTCATTTAAGGAAAAACACTGCTCTTTTAAACTTTACATCCCGCGTGCTTTAGATTTCTGATTACGAGAGATATCCTGTTTATCACACATCATGTGGTGAAAAAGCTACTTGACACACCTCAACGCATTAGATATTTTAAAAGAATATTTTATAGTGTACCAGCAAGTGGTAGTAGGAGATAATTATCATTTCCTGCAAGCTCTTGTACTGTTTGCAAGATGAACGAGAGGTCTCTTATATGTGATTTTTGTAAAGGTCCCTTAAATGCCTTCAATCCCCCAAAACAAAAATGTTCACAGGCAGTTTCTCTCTTTCTTCCCTCTCCTCTCCCCCTTTTCCCCGTCCAAAAATCTGGGAAAACTTTGTTACAGTTATATGAGACATCCAAGCGATGCCTAGTTTGCTTCTCTGTAGGAATCAGTCATTAATAATGACAATTCTGTTGTTACATATAGGTGCATATGCATATATATATAAAATCAAATAAAAATAATATATATGTGTTGTACATTGATGAAATACATAGTGCATATCTAAGCCAAAGTTGAAGCCCACATTTCAAGATTTGAGGACTAGCAGGAATGTCCCAAAGTAGATGAAAATCCTTTCCAAATATCCCGTGCAGCTATATGTAGTTATGTACACAGACAAGCTTTCCTCCAGTAGATCCTTGTGGGAGTCCCCCACCAATCCCCAGGTGCTGGCCAGCAGAGCTGCCTGGGTGTGGTTCTGGCCAGGTATCCTGAAAGTGTCAGTGCAGGGAAGGGAGGCAGGCCCCCACTGGAGCAGCTGGTGCTGGTTACCACCTCTGAGCAGCTCAGAAATGAGCAGCAAGCTCATTGCAAAACTGTGGGAAACCTTGCTTAGAATCCTCCTCTGGGCCTGTTTGAGTTTACTGTGGTGAATTTTTGTCATGATTGAGTGATTTGGCCACTCAAAGAAATACTATCAAAGGTATTGGCAAAAGCAGGGTTTAATATGAGTTTGTGAATATACGATTTATAAATTTTGATGGCAAGGTTCACTGTATTACTTGCTGGACAATTTAAAGCATCCATAGAACGGTAAAGTTAGAAGCAATTTGGAATTATTTACATGGAAGCCAGGAATGCAAAAGGGTGCCAAGGATATGGATGCAAAGATAAGGCTGCAAAAGGAGTTAGCAGCACTTAATCATTGAGTGCTTTAACATTTACAAAGCTATTCAATACAATTCACTACAAATAGAACAATGACTATAGTTAAGATATAGTCTATATAACTATAGATTTGAGATAGTAACATTGATACCATAATCAATTCACTTACACGAGGTGCTGGTTTGTTAAATGGGGAAAATACCCAGATCCTGAGTAATAACCAGAATTCTGATTCATTCCCCTCTCTTGAAATACCCTGGATGAAGAGGGTTGATGGTAGGGCACCAGCCCTGCTGGCTGACCAGCCACATCCCACAGCAGGACAGAGGGACAGTGCTCTGCCACCGTAACACCCTGCTCAGTTTCCAAGTCTCAGTGCTTCACACCCTTGAAGCTCCTGACCAGAGCTTAACCTTGAGCCTGGCAGTGCCCCATGAGAGCTTGCAAGGGATTAATGATGGAGAGGGATGGTGTCTGTAGATTCCCTGGCATCTGACCCTGCAGTACCTCTCCAAGCATGAACCATCTTTTGCTGGCTCTCACAGTACAGCTTTGCTTTTCTTTTCTCCAGACAGGAGAGATTATCTGCAGGTAGTAGAGAAATCTGTTGGGATCTGATTTTTCTTTGCTACCGAACGTCAATATTTGTGATTCTGAATTTAACGCCAGGTGCTATGGTAATGGGGAACAGAGACTTGTGCCTCTGTAAAACCAGTCACCATAACCCAAATAACCCCTCATGGGCATGAGGTGGTGTGAGTTTTTAAAATTCACTGCGCTCATTTGTAACCTAGAGTAAAACATTTGTCTCAGGTCCTGTTTCCAGGCTATGACCGAAGGAAACATCAATCCACAGCTTCTCGTTATCAGGCTGGGGCCTGCTTATATTTGTCAATATAAGCATGTATCCCCAGTTACAGATCCATTTTATTAGTTACCTTTAACCCTGTATGTTATTGTCCAAATCCATAAATATTTCTAAAAAATATATATTTTCCTGTTCACCTATACAGTACTAATGTAGATTGAATCTTTCAGTCAAACCCAGTACTGTTTGGTTTTGGGCTTTTTTTTTTTTTTTTTTCCCATATGTGTGCAATCTCCATAGCTATTCTAGTAGACTTTTAAAGGTGTCATTTACTAAGAATTCTTCCTAATATTTTGACTCCTAACCACAGATTTTTCCCCCTTAGAATAGCTTTTCTAATGGAACAATTCAGGAAAAGCACTATCATCATATCATAATGTACTGTGACAAGAACTGTTCATCTTTATGTTTTGGCATTCAATGTATTCTCAGTTCTTCACTGTGTCTGGCAAGGTACTGTAGAGAAGTAGTTGAGAAAAATCTTTGTAGGAATAAATACAGGACAAATTGCAGCAGATTTCTTGCTGTTTTTCAATTGTTTTTTAACATGTGTGTTTCTGTCTGGCATCTTCCAGCAGAACGACAAGACACCAGCTGAAAACTTCTAAAGCCTGCAACTGCAAAGTTTCTGTAGGATTCAGTAGAGCTTGTTTCTGTCCTTGGAAAGAAGGGAGCAACTACCTCACACAGAAACCCTAAATATACAGAAATCATGGCTCACAGTAGGGGGATTCAGTTGTAAATCTAAGTGAACTTAGTTCACTTCCAGAAACTTGACTGAGTTGTTCAAATAAGAATTACTTTGTTTGGATATATGTCACAAATCAGGAACTTGTAAAGTTGAAGAATCCTCTGAATTTTCAAGTGCTGTTGAGAAGCCTTTGGTAGAGGGATCAGTAGAAATTGTAAAAACATTCCTCTGATTCTAAAGTCTTAGAAATTATTGAAAATATAAATTTATGCTGTGGAACCTTGTTTTTCTTGCTACATATTTTTGTTGCTGTTCCTGTTGAGACTCTGCTACAGTGATCTTTCCCGGGAGGATTCCCAGGAGGCCTGAAACCTTTCAGATCTTATTGCTTATATGTTTTCTTTTCTTGACAGAACAATATGAAATATCTGACCTTGCCCAGAGCAACATCATTAAAGCTAAACAAGATAACACTTGTACTGTGTCTTGGTCAGGAGCTGTCTGAAGCACTTCCTGAGTTTTTGTGGAACAAGAAGAAAAATTCAAGCAGTTGAAGCACATGTGATGACAGAAAACTAGTATTTCTTATTTAACACAAGCAATAATAATAATAATAATAATAATAATAATAATAATAATAATAATAACAATAATTATATATATATATATATATATATATATATATATATATATATACATGTTTAAAGCAAAGAAATGGGGTGTTTTATAGCCCAGAAGCTCATATTGAATTTTTTTTTATCATACAGTAAATGAAATTCAGACCTAGGTATTTTGAAGGATTTTTGTTTGAGGACCTACTAATGTGCTTTGGGCTAGCATCAGGTGACCAGCAGAGGTCTGTCAGGATGTTTTTTACCTCATGTCAAGCAAGGAGAAGATATGAAGCCCAGCTGACTTCGACAACTGCACATCAGTCAAGGTGATTGGGGAGGCAGGAGGGCTAAGGAAGTGAAAGCCAGCGGGTAAGGAGGGTACACAACAATTTTCTGCACTGAACACAAGAAGACAAAAATTAATTTTTGACAGACAGTAAATCTACTCTTCCTTTGTTGCTGTACTTGGGGAGGAACTCAAAACACTTTATATATAGGTCCCATTCATGCAGCCTTTTTGTCCATGTACTTAACTGGGCAAATATTTTAAAGTCATCATTCTCTTCCCCTTTTTTCCCCAGCTTCAGGGGAAATCAGTGCCTCAGGGACACATGCAAGCCCTGCCTCTGGAATGATGCTTGTGCCACCCAGTGACCTGGTGAATGGCAGCTGCCAGTTTAAGGAATGGGGTGATGCAGCCTGTTGGGGAAGCCCTGGGGGTGTGACGGGCAGTGCCCTGCTTTGGGCAGAGCTCTTTCCTTGCTTGCCCAGGAGCTACGTGCAGCTCCTTTATTTCAGTTCTGCTTTGTGCTTGCACAGGGTCAGTAGCACTGAGGAGGGCGAATAGCCTCACGAAGAGGATTATTCTCCTTTCTGGATCACCTTTTCCCCTGCTATACTGGCTGCTGTGTACTTTTCCCCAGTACAGCAGAGTTTTACTAGGCTGGAGTGCCATTCACAGCACACTTCCCATCCTGGAGATTGTAGTCAGCACAGATGGCTCTTTGTGGCTGAGTACGTGTGAGAGCTAAATTGAATGTGAGCTCTTGTCTCATATTTAACAAAGCACATATTGAGTTAATGACTAATGTGTCATTATTGCAGGAAGCTTTTAGTTCCAAAAGGTTAAGTGGTTCATTTGAATATTGCCCAAGTATCTTTGCCCTGTCAGGGTGTTTTTTCCCCTAAAGTTAATTTGCTATTTTTGTGATCATGTCTGACAAGTGGTGGGTAAAAGCAAAGGCAGGTTATGGGGGTCTGTTTCCACGACATTATTTTACTGGTTGGATTTATTTAGCTGAGCTTCTCATTTGCATGGGCCCTTATTCAAGGATTAAAAGCTGGCTTTGATCATAGGGCATCTTCCACTGGGAATTATTTGCATCAGAGGCAAAGGACTTGGGGAGAAGTGATGGGAAAGTGGGCAAAGTTAATGGATCCAGAAGAGGTAACCAGAGCTACAAGAAGAGACTTGCTGTGTTTTCACAGGTAGAGGAGTAGGCTTAGGAGTTATTGTTAATATAAAATTGTAGTGGTTGAGTACTAATAAAACACCATAGAAACAAGTTCCTGCTACACTGATATTAATCATATGAACTGTTTATGACATGTGATCTTGAAAATGGAAAAAAATATTTCTCCATGTTTCTTTGCTTATGTTGAACTTTCCATTATTTGAATTAATTTTTCAGTGAAGAGCAGATTCCTCTTAAATTGGTTCAGCACATATTTTTCTAATTTGTTGAGAAGGGGAACAAACATGCACACAAATGCACTCTGTCCTACTTTGCTGCTTCCAGCCCAGGAGCAGTGTGTGAAGCTGTCACCTGAACTTGCAGGAAAACCTCAGCTGTTGCAGCTTATCCCCCTTTTTTGCCATGGTCACTGTAGCAACTTTGCCACCCGACAGCAGAGTGGAACACCAAAGGTTCCCCTTGGCATTGTAAAAATGACATTTTTATCATAGCTGCTTCACAGGTCTGCATTACCCAGCTGTATTTTGAATAGAATATGGATTTTTTTTTTTTATTCTGAATCTTCAATGTAAAATCTTTTTAAACTATTAATTAATGATAACCTTCAGTGGCTCCACCTCTCTGGAAAGGAGAACCAGCTTGGGACAGCAATGCTAATACAGAGGAAAGAACAATCTCACTTTCAAGGTAGTGGGCATGATTTTTTTTATTAGTTAGTTTATTAGAGTTTCTACATCTACTCCTTGAATTACATGAGCTTCTTTGTTATAAATCATCTGAACTATTTTTTCCTAAATAATTTTTCTAATGTCGTCTGAATTAAGACATCTGTTTAATTAAGCCTTGCTTGCAATTGAAGGTGGAATGTAGATAAACAGAGGTGCCTCCTGGTTACAAATTGTTTTTTAACTTGTAAGATAAAAATGAAGCTTCTTTTCAGCTTTCAATTCAATAATAAGATTTGCCTTAGGCATTGGTAGGGAGAATATCCAGGAGCTAGACTGAGAACAAATATGTCTGTGTGCTAGTAGGGGGATCTAAATTAGTAGTCATCAATTAATTTAATACACTTTCAGGCTTCTTAGTCAAAACACAAAAAAGCTTGGACTTTAAAGTATTTTTTAAAAAGTTTCTTTGGAAAAAAAAAAAAAGATTTTTCTGTGGGCCTTTGAGTAGGCTGGTGTATGTTCTTGCAGTGGAGTGGTTCTTCTGTCCTGGAGCTCATCTGTGGAGCTAGAATTACAGCACAACTACTAAATTCCTTCTTCCTCAAGAAACAAACCCATTTCCTCTTGGTTTACTTTATAGTCTAAGCTCAAAATGTTCCTTCAAATGGTTCTCAATGGCTCCCCGTGCATATTTGCATCCCAATAACTTGCATGAAACTCAGCTTCACATTTTTCACATTTCAACAGTCCAGAGAATTATGATGAAAAAATATTTTATTCTGCATTGCTTAGAGTGCTTGAAGGAGTTATTTTCTGCAGGAAAAAAAACCCACTTGCCAAAGTGTGCTCTTGTACCAAAGACCTTTGCTTCCCAAGTCCAGATCTCTACCTCTCTCTGAGAAAAATCTCCATGATGGTTATAAAAACAGTGTAAAATCATATTGCTTGTTCAAGTAAGCAAGCTTTGCTAAACCAGGGTCCTCTGTGCACATCATCATTGTAATTCTATGAAAGGATCAGCCTTCTTCCTGTGAGTTTGGACCAAAAACAGGTAGAAGGAAGTATTTTTTATAAATGTGCTCTAATTCATCCAAAAGCATTATTCTCTAAGACCTAGTGAACAAGATCTTACAGGAATGACCTGATTTCACTCCTTGTTCAATATCATCCTCTTGGTAACATTTTTTCCTGCCCTACTGCATCAGTAGGTCCCTGCTTGTGATGGTATCTCATCCCTTCTGATCCAAAAGTGAAACACATGATCTGCAAACCTCCTCAGAGCAGGGCGTGTCACAGCTGGCTGGGCTGCCAGGGAAAGCACCTGAGCACAAAGCAAAATGAGCATCACAGGAATTCTATACCTTGGGCCAAGACACGGAGTTATTTAAGTGGGCAGGGAACAAGTGTTCCTTCACAACCTCAGGACCCCTTCAGGAGAGATACCAGGGAAGGGTGACCATTAGACACACCCACATGAGAGCACCTCCTGCTTCAGAGCAGAACAAGATAAAGTGGCTCTCATTTCAACAGACATCTCGCATTTCAATAGAGTGCCTCAACAGACACATAACCCCGGAGGTCACCGCTCAGGGATGCAGTAATGTGGGTACCAGGGCAGCAGCTGTCCCAGACGTGGGAAGTGAGGTGTGTGGGAGCTTTATTTCTGTGCCCATCCCTGCCTGTGCTGTGGGGCCAGACAATGCTGTGCTGAGGCATGAAGCAGCATGGAGTCTGTTTTCCTTCATGGACCTGGAAAGCTTTGCCCATTGCCAAGGTGTCAGGGTTCATTAATGGGTTTTAAAGACCTAAACCCCAAATGTACAAAGGAAATGCAGCAAGCTGGCAGCCTCAGTGAAAAGACAACACCCTTATTTTTCATGCATATCAGAGACACGAAATTGTTTTTGCAGGAAGGAAGCTGAAGAAGGTGAGAGGCAGAGTGAAGCTGCCGTGTCCGTGGTTGCAGGCTGGCTAAGGCTCCTTTGGCTGCAGCCTTCTCATTGCAGCACTCCTGATTCTCCATAGGCATCTGCCTGGCCGCAGCCTGCTGCCTTTTGCCTCTCACCATGTGCTTCTCCCCTGTAAGCACAGCATTTCCCACAGGAGCCGTTTCTTGTGCATGCTTCCAACGACTCGCTTTCTCTCCCGGCTGCTGCAGGGCAGGCGCTGCCAGAGCCCGGCTGGATGCGCGGGATGCGCGGGATGCGCTGGATGCGCTGGATGCTCTGGATGCGCGGGATGCTCTGGATGCTCTGGATGCGCGGGATGCGCGGGATGCGCTGGAGCTCTGGATTGCTCTGGATGCGTTGGAGCTCTGGATGCGCTGGATGCGCATGATGCGCTGGATGCGCTGGAGCTCTGGATGCGCGGGATGCGCTACAGCTCTGGATGGGCTGGAGCTCTGGATGGGCTGGAGCTCTGGATGCGCGGGATGCGCTCTCCGCCGCCGGGCACCGCCCCCGCTGCTCCGCAGCCCGAGCATCCTGCCCATCCTGCCCCGCAGCTCCTGCAGCCTGCTCGCTCAGACGCTTCGGCAGATGTGCATGATTAATGGATAATTTACCTTTTGCTGCCTGATTATTATTTTTCTGCCTTCTAACCTTTTCACTTTTACAAATATATTTTGACTTTGAAATTCTGGGGATTCCACTTATAACCTTTATGTTTATTGGTGAAGTAGCTATTATTAGACTGTTTTTCCTGTTCTTTCTAATTCTGGAGTTTAATTATATTTTTTCCTTCTGCCTTTTCATACAGGTGCAGTAATTAAATGGCATTAAATCTGTTTCATGATCATTAAGTAGGCTCGTTATTGTCCTTTTTGTATATATTTTAAAGTTGTAAATAAGTCACCTTCCTAGTGAATCTGCTTGGTATAACTTTGCCATCTCACTCAGACAGTGATGCTGTGGTTGTGCACAAAAACGTCATGAGTCAGGTACGGTCCCAGTCCCTTCCCAGCCACCAGCACAGAGAGGTCAGAGTGACCAGAGGACCACTGTGTTAGAGAGTGCAGCCCAAGATGTGCAGATGGGATGAGCCAAGGGGAAGAGATGAGACCAAGAGGGGAGGGATTTCACTTGGCTGTTTGGACCACCATTCTCAATGCCCTGGTGGCATATGTGGGTGCCTCCAGCCCTAAAAGCTGAGAGGGCACTGAGGGAACCTTATTTTTCCCCTGCCTTTTCTTTCTCTTGCTCTGTTGTGGCTGTTCTCCTCTATTCTCTTTGTAAAGAACAACTTGAATTGTGCTGAACATTAAATAATAAATGTAACTACTTAAAGCACTGATGACTGTTCAGGTACAAGTTCATTTTTAAACTCAGGCTTGTAAGCTCAGGGCACTTGGGCGAGACCCCTGACATTTTCTGTGGGCATGGAGGTTTTTTTCAGAGTTTCTAAAGTACTATTGATGGGCAAATGTAGTGTGGCCTTTTTTTTAAACACTATTTAAGGGGTGAAACACTATGTTGTTGCAGTGTGCATTATTTCAGAAAGGCTGAATTAATCAGCTTTATGTCTTGGCTGTGCAGGAATGGAACTTGCATTATTATAAGACCACACATCTTAAAATATGGTAGTGGAGACAGCAAATGGAATACAAATGCCCAAAAGGTGACTAGGGCAAGGAGCAGGGAGGAAGAAGAGGGGCTTCTTGCTAGCATAACTCCACAGTGTCTGAGCACTTTTCCAGCTAAGGCTGGAAATTTATTTTCCATTATTGTATGAGAATAAAAATGTATTCATCTTTTGGGGCACATATTCAGGTTTTAAAATTTTCTGGTAAGAATCCACAGAGAGTGACAAGCATGATCTGAATAAACATTGCCTCTGCATGGTACTTGCCTCCTTATGCACGATGAAGCTGCCAGTCTTTTTAATTGTGATTGTGTGGCTTTTTGTTGTGATTGTGTGGCTTTGTTTGGTGACCTTCACTGGTGCCATCAGCACATGTTGCTCCTAAGGCCAGCCTGGGTAATTTGAAACAGCTCAAGTGCAAGAGTAGTTGTCTGGGGCATCACCAAGTCAGCTGAATGCTGTGAGTCAATCTTTCTTTTTTTTACAATATTGTTATTGTTCTGCTGTAGGGTGCATGGCAATAAAGTTGATACCCATCTTTGATGCATCTCTTTGCCCCTGCACTTTAGGAAGAGCAGTGTGGGTGCTGTAGATGTCTCCTCTCGGGTGCCCAGCCTCCCACCTGCTGCTGGGCCTGGCTTGAAGAAAGCCTCCACTGGACAAGGATGAGTAAAGGACAGCCTTTTCAGGTTTTGCTGCACAGGTTTTGCTGCTGTCTCTGGCTTTTGTGCCCACCATAGAGCTGGAGCTGCTTCTTTCCCTCCACAACACCTGACATCTGTTGGGAGCAAAGTTGTGCTGGAGAGGACTGGTTGTACTGGTGGGAACTCACACTTGTGCTGGTGCTGCCTGCTTTCTTTACATTGGGGTTATCACTACTGGAAAGTACAATCAGTGAGAGCACAGTTTTAGAACCACCACTATCCCTTCACAGGTAAGGCATGACAGTATTCAAGGAGAAATGAGGCCAGTTTCTACCTTGGGTACAGTTTTCTCCCCCTTAAATGTTCCAAAGAACAGGAAAAAACTTTGTATGTCAGAGCATTCCCAGTGCTCTGACAGCAGGAGGACAGTTGTGTAAAACCATGGCAGGTAGTGATGCATAAAATAAGCATATCAAATCTGCTAGTTTGTTCATGATTTTCATTGCTGACACTACCTGAACAAGCATTTTATGAGTTTTCTGGGATGGCTCTGACCTGATGCTGCAGGTAGCACACAACACTCAGGTGCTGGGTTATGCAGCACTTGAGTATCCAGATAAAACATGATGGATGAAGATGGACAGGGCTCATCTTTTCCTCCATGTCCCCCAGCTCACCCCCACCAGAGACACTTGTTATTTATTGTATGATGCAAGTCCACAGGCAGCAGGGCTGTTCCCTTGGCTTCCTCAGACCTCTGCAGAGCTGGACAGAATGTGACAGGACTGCTTACAAATGCCTTCAGACTCTTCTTGGCATTAAGACAGTAAGTCAAAGTATTAGATATTGCTTCCTTAGTAAAATCACTAAAGACAAAATTTCACCATATAAACTTCATTAAAGTAGTGGGTGTATGAAAACATTTCAACACAAAAACATATTGCTACCAAGTTAAGAGTCCATGAATTGTTGTTTAGAGCACAGCTTTCCTTTTACTTAATGCAACATTGTAGTCAGGAATCTCTGTTTAGTTTTCCCTCATTTTTATCTTCTAGCATTTTACCAAAATCTAATATCAAAGTGTATGAAGTTGATACAAGACTGGAAGGGAAAAGTCCTTGAACTCAGGCAGAGGGAGCACTCCAGGCAGGGCCCAGCCTGCACTGCCCCAAGAGCCACACAGCTCGGCAGCTGGGAGGACGTGGAGGAACAAGGTGTGGCCAGGTAAGGGAAGGTGGCCAGGGACCCCCAGAAGCCTGGGGACAGAGCAGCCTGGCAGCCCCTGAGAGCTGGAGGAGTGTGGCTCATTCCAAGGCAGTGAGAAGGGGCTGGGTGGAGGGAGCTCTGCAATTCAGGAAGCCCTTGATATTTGTTCTGCTTTTACAGAAGTCAAAACCTGACTTGACAAAACATGAGGTGAGGAATTTGCTTGCAAACCTCTAATACTTTCTCCCTACTCAACTCCTGAGCTTTTTCCATTTTAAAATTGTTCTGGTTCATGATTTCATGAGGCCTGGCTTTTGCAGTCAGAACCCACTCAGTGATTTTAAGGGCACTTGCTTTGAAAAGAGGTCCTGTCAGGTCTTCTCTTTGGCTGCCTTCAAATCTTGTCATGGCATGGCTTCAATCAAGAAAATCTTTCCCTTTCCTGTCCACAGGGAGGAAAATTATCAGCAGAAATGATTATTTGTATGAAACACTGCACACTCTTGTGATTTGATATCAGGCAGATGGGAAAACCAAAAGCATAGGGTATTGAGGCATTGATAATTAACAGCAGCTTAACAAGAGACTCCTCCCTCCTCGGGGATTGAAATTTCTTTGGTTTGTAGTTTTTAGTTTTAGCCATCTGTGCTGGCTTTGGATGGGATAGAGTTGATTTTCTTCACAGTGGCTGGTTTGGGGCTGTGTTTTGTGTTTCTGTTGGACACAGGGTTGGTAATATAGAGATGTTTTTGTTATTAGTGAGCAGGGCTCACACAGGGCTGTGTGGGGCTTGGCTGCTGGCTGGGGCTAAACCATGACACCAGCACAGTTGTATGGGCATTCACATTACAGAACCAGAAACTGTGAGGAGAAGTACTCCTGACACGCTGACTGGAGTATCTGGAGGGGATGTACTGAGTGGCTGCTACCCAGAACAAGAGATTTCAGGAAGGTTTTGAAGCAGGAACACTAAAACTTCGGCTTGACAAATCAGCATGTCACAAAAGGCCACAGAGATGCTTTGAAATGAGATATGACAAGTTAAAACCTAAAGATGGATCAAAAAAAGGAATAAAAACCTTCTTTCGCTTTGCAAATACAAATCCCCAGTGAATGACATCTTTTAAAAAAGCAGATACAAATCCATCCTGTACTCCTCCCTCCCCATCTTCAACTGCTTGTGATTCAAGTAGAAAAACCCCTACTTCTGTCACACTCTGGGAGCTTTCTGGCATGACACTGCAGAGTAACCTTGTATGTTAGAGGGACTAAAAGGATTGAAACATCTTTGCATGCTGTCTGTGACTTTCAAACAGATACAAAGAACTTGCATTTTATTTGAATATACTTCTCCATGTTAGAGACACAAAGTACATAATCTTGAAGCTGTCCCGAGTAACTTGATAATTTTTAGAAATTCCCTGCTGATTTAGTCTTCCTGTAATATTTGCAAAAAAGCAAAGACAAAACAAACAACAAAAAAACCAAAAACAACAACAACAACAAAAAAAAAACACCAAAAAAAAACAAAACAAAAAAAAACAAAAAAAAAACCAAAAAAAACAAAAAAAAAAAAAAAACCCCAACCAACCAACCAATCAACAAACCAAAAAAAACCCTAAGAAACCCAAACTACAAAATAAATGAAACTATTTATTCAAGGCAAATGTACCTTTTAGGCTTTTACCTTTCTTTAACAGAGAGTATTTTGGATGTTTAAATAATACATGCCAAGAAGACACTTGGACCTTTGCCAATCTGGTTTCAAGCTTGTCAACACTGGTTTAAAACAAGACAAGTAGCCTGACACAGGATGACCCTGCATCAAGCTGGGCTTGGACAACATCTCCAAAGAGCCCAACCAGCCTAGATTTTTCTAGGATTTAACTTGCATTGGGATGGTGAGGCCCCAGTCAATGCAAATACCATGCTGACAAGGTGGTCAGGGGACAATATCTTCAGGGGACTATTGGCAATTATAGGCATTGGTAATGATGCTCATGACTGCTATTGGATTTTGAGGCACTGTAATCAGCCTTGTTATCTACTGAAAACCTGCCATGTGTTCAGCCATCAGCTTTCTGCTGGCAGCCCTGGCCTCTTTGACCCTATGCTGTCCTGCAGCTACAGTTGTTGCAGTGAACTGGACCTTTGGGACTCATTTCTGCCTAAACTCAGCTATACTCTATTGATTATTTGTCTGGGAAGGAGTTGCCATCTGGATGATTAGCATGGACCACTTTCTAACTGTCTAGAGGCAAAACTAGCTGAAATCCCACTGTGCTGGATTCACGACTGGGTTTGGGACTTAATGCTTTCTGTGTTACCTTTCCTGGATAGATGATGGATAGATGGATGGATGGATGGATGGATGGATGGATGGATGGATGGGGCAATGCAAACCACGGTATTACCTGCTGGCTGAGCTAATAAAATCATGCTTGTTGTGTTAGTCTTTCATTCCTTCCAGCATCATGCTGCACTCAATATTTGCATCCCAAACACCCTCTGTAAGAGCACCCTGAGCACACACCAATGTTCCCACAGCCTTCACTTCAGCCAAAGGAACAAACTTTACCTGATAGGGCTGTAGAAACCTTGCCAAGTGATCACAGACCTGAACTTCAAAACAAGAGCCCTTCCCTGAAGCTCCAGCTGTTGGATTTTAGCCCCACTGGATCCCCAGTTAAGCTGTGCACACAACCTGCCCTCAGCATCCAGGGGATGCCTGCAGCATTGCCAGTGCCTGCACTGCCTGGCAGAGTGGGGCTGGAGAGCAGCTGAGTCAGGTCACACCTGCATGCCCTAAGCACTCCTTTTCTGCACTTCTCCTTTGCATTCCCCTCTCAGACCCCTTAGAGATCACACCAGTTCCTTGGCTTACCACAGACTCTACCAGCCCTTACCACCCTTCCTTTCCTGAGGTTTCCTTGTCCTACAGTGCCACTGTGGCAGCACTGGGAGCAGCTGGTCCTTTGGGCCCAGAGGCAGGGCCATTAGTCCTGAGAGCTGAGGAGGAAGATGAGGAACACCAACACCGCTGCCTTCTGTAGAGTACGTAAGCACCAGCCTCACTTCCACATCAGGGATCTGACCCCTCTGTCAGTCACCCTGATGAATCCTCTGTTCATCAATAGATAATCTTTTCCCTTCACTTGGACATTCACATTCCAGGGTTTATGTATCTACGAATCCATGACAAATGTAATTAAAAGAATTTATTTTATTAAAAATCAACATATTTATACATTTGTACATTCCACATACTGCTGTGTATGTTCACCAATATAACCACTAAGTCCAAAAGCCTTAACGGTACAAACTTCCATCTGAACAAATTTACTGCAGGGGAGCTTCAATTTTGAAATCAATCATACATCACAGAATGTTATTTTCTTCTTTTTCATTAAAAAGTAGCAGCACATTTAACTACCAGTGTTCACAAGGCATAAGCCCCAAAGTGTTGTACAGCAAGAGAAAAATTAATTAGCTAATATAGGCAATAGGAAGAGAGCTCACAATGAAAATGTATTAGCTGCTGCCTGTTATGAACAGCAGGATGTTAATAAAACACTTAGAACCATGCTGAATAGAGACTGCAGCAAACCAGGAAGAGTTATAAAATAAAAAATTACTTCTTGATAGAACATATAAAACAAAATATTTTTAATGTCATTCAGGACAGGAGTCTTGCGAAGAACAGATGTTGTTATAAAGACTCAGCAGTCAGGATAATGCTTGTGTGTATAAATATGTAATAAAGTTCTCAGAAAACATACACATACTCTGTCCCTACCACCAAATATCCACAGCTCACATTAGTAGGGCTTCATGTGGCTGAGTAATAAAGTGACATTTTACTGAAGACAGATCTGCTCAGGAGTCCCCCAAACTCTCAAGATTTGTACCCATGTCAGTTAAATGCTAGACAAATGACATTAATCTGGTCAGGTAACAAAGGCTGGAAAGTTCCTGGAGGCTGGGAGCAAGGGAAGCAAAGAGAGAATTCTCATTGTAACTTGGACTCAGTGCAGACCTGAGCCACCTCAGTATGGGCTGTCTGAACAAGTCAGTTCACATGTATTTGAGGTGTGCTCTGTGTAACAACCCCCAAATGCTTATTTCCCCTGCCTCTGACAATATTGCAAGAATTCTGATATCAATGTGACAACTTACCCATTTAAACAGAAGAAATGAAGATGTAACTGAATTCTTTCTCATGAATATACAGCCATGAATCTTATTTTGAGCAGAGTGCCAGATTCTGAGCAACTTTTTTAATTAGGATTTTTCCTCTTATTGACTGAAAGAGAGAAAAACTGCATATGATGACACACACATCATAGGTAATTTTTACATGAGGAAGTGTGGAGCTATGAAAGTGTAGAAGAAAGTTTAACAAGTGCTTTTCATATGTACCATCATTTGTAGCAGTGAATGGCTGAAAAAATAGTCAGAGCTGCAATATTCCAGTAACTGGAGGTTACGTGTTAGACAAACGTGTTTTGATATCCACAGAGGCATCAGTGTGAGAGACTAATCTCATTTATTATGTCCTGAATCACAGGCACAGTGTCACATTAAAAAAAAAAACAAACTGCACTACTGTTTTGGTTTTGGCACATACAAACTTGGAGGAGACTCATTGGAAAAAGTAAGGGAGATGAATTTCAAATAATTTAGCAACAACTAAATTAAGGATAAATATTCTGGCAGAATCTCCACTCTCCAAGGGCAGGTCTTAGACTCCACATTCCCTAACTAGAGATAAAAAGATCACATAAAGTTTTAACTCCCAAAAAAAGCATTTATTTCCAAACTAGAAGAATGGTCAGAGAAATATTTCTCTTTCCTGCCTCTCCTCCTTCACATATGAAGTCAGCAATTAATACCCAAATGTGGTTCCTTCCGTGTTCACTGCCTCTGTGCTGCTGCAGCCATAACTTACCACAGCAGCAATGCTGGCACAGGATTTCA
Organism: Onychostruthus taczanowskii; assembly: GCF_017590055.1. Classification (NCBI taxonomy): domain Eukaryota; kingdom Metazoa; phylum Chordata; class Aves; order Passeriformes; family Passeridae; genus Onychostruthus; species Onychostruthus taczanowskii. Next base: position 6,045,641 of record NW_024503457.1, on the reverse strand, counting down.
GGTACATAAACCAAGAATCACCAAACTGACAGTGCCAAAACAAAAGAAGGACTGAACTCAGGTTCCCCAAAATGAAGCTCTCTTACCCAAGAGGTGTTCAGTTGTCCCACCTAAGGGAATTTAAATGCAGACCTTTCAAAAATTTCCTGGTGACAAAGCCCAGAACACCACACAGCACCCTGATGTGGGCTGACATCTCCTCTGCTTGGGAATATTCCCAGCTGCTCACGTGCTGGACACACACAGGAAGAGCATTGCCCACCTGCCACCTCCCTGCTGAGCTCTTGCTCTGCCTCAGCCTCACATTGGCTTTCTTTGCTTTTTCCTTTGGCTACCGTGGGATTTCCATATTAATTAATTCAAATGAGTTCTAGTATAAAACTTAACAAAGCAACAGGTAACAATGTATCAATTTTTCCACTCCACATTTTTGCAGGGCTGGGTTTCAAAGACCTGGATGTCCCCAACTTAAATATCAATCACATTTTTGATTGCAAAAATGCTGGCTTTCATTATTCTGATTTCTGTACTTGTTCTGTATGTACAATTATTGGTTTTGCTGCATTTTAGCCAAAGTACATATCTGCAAAAAGATATTGACTATTAATAAAGAATTATTTAATCTTTTATAGGCATACTTTTTCTTGCAATAGCAACTGAGAACTTTCCTGAGGTCTGGAATGATATGATTTTTATTCTGTTGCAGCAGTAGTTCATCACTTCTCAGTGGCTAAAATTACCCTAAATCATGGAGAGGGGTCTGTTTTAGCACGCCCTTACTAAATAGGAAAAAAGAGCATACTTAGGATGCTGGCAGCAAAAGAAAGTATTTCTTAAGAAATGCATGCTAGTGCACACAAAAGTTTTATAGGGTCTTTGTAAAAGTCACTTCCACTCTTATCAGCAAGTATTTTGAGGACAGGGGACTACAAATTTTTCTATGCCATTACTGCCAGTTGTAGACACAATGTTCAAACCCCATGATACAAGACAGAGACTCTGCTTATACCAGTGCCACAGCAGAGTCACTCATGCCAGAACAGTCAGAAATGCCCACACTTGACTTCTTCTGAAGTGCCTCTCACTAAATGTGACTTGCATGTCTTAGGACAAAGCACTACAAAATTCCTTACTCGGGCTTTCAAAAGTAAGTAAAATTCAGCACAACAGTTATACTTTCCTAATTTCAAAATCAGGAGAAAGATTCAAAGGTCTTTGCTTTAAAGCAAAGTACTCCACACCTCGAGTATGGCTCAGGGACCCACAATACAAGAAAGATGTTGAACTGTTGGAATGAGTTGAGAGTAAAGCCTCAGTGATGATCACAGGGCTGGAGCACCTCTCCTGGAACACAGGTTGAGAGCTGGGGTTCTTCAGCCTGGAGAGAGGCTCTTGGAAGACTTTATAGCACCTTCCAGAACCTGAAGGGAGACAGCAAGGGAGCTGAAGAGGGACTTTGCATGTAGCAATAGGGCAAAGGGGAATGGCTTAGGCTGAAGGAGGGCAAGTTCAGATCAGATATCAGGAAAAAATTCTCTACTGTGAGGGTGGTGAGGCACAGGTTGCTCAGGGAAGTTGTAGACAACCCATCTTTGGAAATGTTCAAGGCCAGATTGGATGAGGCTTTGAAGAACCTGGTCTAGTGGAAGATATCCCTGCCTATGGCAGGGGCGTTGGAATAGATGATCTTTAAGGTCCCTTTCACCCCAAACCATTGCATGTTTCTGTGAGAAGAGATGGATATCTTCTTCCCCTGGATGAGGTCTGGCTGCCCCTTCTTGGAGGCAGCACTGTACTTCCTAAGCCAGCCTTTCTGTACAAGGAGGCTGCATCAGGACAACACTGAGGGACACGGTGTGACTCCGGGTTGTCCTGTGTAGGGCCAGGACCTGGACTCCATGATCCTGATTCATCCCTTCCAACTCAGATTGTTCTGTGATTCTAGAAAGGACCAAGCAGATACTCCATTTTGCTGAAAGCCACCACTGATTTGGAATTCTGAAACAGGGAGCAGCCATACCAACTCAACTGCATGCAGGTCAGTAAGCCTGGTATTTATTAGATCTTTACAGAATTCAAAGAAATGCTTTCACTTTGCAGTACTTAAGTTTATTTAAAGTTGTCATTTTTTAACCTCTCTTGGGGGAAGCTACATATTTTAAATCAACTTCTTTAAAATGGTTAAATAACAATGTGAATACATATGAGGGCAGTTAAGTAAGGGGTTTATGTTATTTGAAAAATTTTAGTTCACAGAATATTTAGTAGAATATAAAAAACCCAGTACCCCTGTAGTGCACTTTTGTAGATTTCTTAAAATTTTATGCCTTCTCTCTATGGTTTTGATTGCACAAAGTCATCCATAAGCACTAAAACCCATTTTTGTGGAGTTCCAACCTGCCTAAGTTATGTTATAGCAAACATTTAGCACATCATCTGTACATTTATGTATCAGTTACATCTTAATCCTCCAAAGAAATGCTAGAATGATAAGATCAATTTATTCAACTGTATGTACAGCATATTTGCATATTAATAAATAAATCAGTATTAAAGTCAGGGCCTCTTCCCCCATATAAAAGTGACTACAGTCTGACCAGACAAACTTTCTTTTTTCTTCCAAGCTCACCTGTGTGATTGAGGTTATTGGTTTCCACTCAGTACATTACAGTAACTGCAGGAGCAGAAACCTAACAGAACAGTGCTTACATTTAAATTCCATATAGCAGGTGGATGGGAGGGAGGTATTAAAAAGTGCATCAAAAGCCAACATTTTGTAGAGGAAAAAAAATGAAGTTGATAATGTGATCCTGTGGAAGATAATCCAGCCCAAAAGACATGCTGCAGCAAGCACTAAAATCGATGCACATCTCTGTCTTCATAGTAAGCTGCACGATGCCAATCTTGTCCCATCACTCTTTAGGAATTCCAACTCCAATAAATGCGATCTTGCCCTCCACAAATTTATCAACACCACAGTTAGTGCAAAGTGACAATTCTTAAAATGACTGTTTGCCTTCACTCCGTAACATTCATCCTCACTGTGAAGAAAAGGCTCCTTTTTTCTTAAGTGTTTACTCCTATTCACAGAAGAGCCCATATTTGCACCTCTCCATGTGTGGTAGTGAATTTTCTTTTCTATCTACATTCATTAGAAATCAAAAAGATAAGTAGCAGTATTTTATATTTACTGGAAGTCTTCCCATAAGCCCAAAAACTAGCTGTCCACCTTGATTTATACTTAAAGTAGCTGCACTGTTTTCTTTCCAGCCCACTTTCGATGGGGTATAAGTCATGGGAACTGTGGGAATATTTCAAGTCTGATTGCTGGAGCTGGGAGAATGATGAGTCACATTGGAATTGGGATGCCTGTTTGCAGCACAGTGCGTGTGGGCCACACTCCCATTGGGGTATCTTACAAACACAGGCTCGCAGAAAGGATTTTGGCACACCTGACACACCTTTTTGTCTGAAAGAAGAATCGGGGCTCCTTTTTGTTTAACCTGAAAGAGAGGGGGGAAGAATTCCAAATGTGAATATAACAAGAAAGGAAGGGAAACGATGGAGCATAATTGCAACTATACCAGATGGATAAAACAAAAACAGTTTCAAGAATCTGCTGTGAACTCTAGGCAACACTGTCCTAGCTAGGAATGGAAGAAAGCTTTATCATTAACAAAATCTACTAACAAGCTTCAATTAATACTAAATGCTGGATAATTTTTTAATAAATTTTGACAGGTGACACTGTAAAAAAAAAAAAGAATCAAAAATTCTGACACTCTCTCCTAGTGAAAGAAATGCTAACTGACACTTGTTAAAGTTTCTGCATGAACTTTGTTAATCTGCAAATCCCAGATTCACTTTATATTCATCCCAGAAGCTCACCAAGGTTATTCCTATTTCAAGGCTCCAACTTTCCCTTCTTTTACAGAGAAAACATACAATCAATTTTGAGTCTAGTCATCATGGCAAAAAAAAACCCTAATAAATGCCAAAGACATGAAGACAGCTTTTGTACTAATTCTTCAAACTGCTTTTGATTATTGTATAACAAAGGACTCAACTGTAAAGTTTCAAAGTGCTTTTATTTAAAAACACCCCAGTAACCTACCTTCTCATGCTTGTAGATTAAGTTTTCAGCTTGTGCTAACCCAAGTGCCACCTGAGTCATTCTTTTTGTGTGAATGCTTTGTCTCACTGCTCCAGCCAGGAAAGGGGAGAGGAGCTGCACTGACCAGCTGTCGGGCACCACCTGCAGAACCAGACCTGCATCAAATTCCGCAGCGTGGTTGTTCAGGAGATCCACAGCAGCCATGACGAGCGCACAGTCCGAAGTGCCTGGAGTTAAATACACTGACAGCAGCATATGGAAAAGCCTCCGCCTGTACTGCAAGTCTCTGTTCTCAGAGTTCCACACACAGTACTCTTCAGCAGCATGGAAGTCCTTCAACTCATGGACGAGGATATGCAAAGCCTTCTCGTGTTCTTCTAGTTTCCCATATAAAATTGCACTCTCCATGTGAAGGTCTGTGCCCTGGATTTTGTCTGTTAAATGAGAAAGAAGGCAATATTTGCTTAGTGGAGGAGACAACTGCTCCCTCTGCCAGTCAGTGCACCTATAGAGAAGGCAGATGCTTGTAAGCACAGGAATGCTCAGATGTATATGGAAAGATCTCTAACAAAAGAGTACCACAAAATATGGGACAAAGAAATTACTAAATAACAGGTAATCCATAACCACTGTCACTGACACCTTTTAAATTCTATCAGACACTGCTACCATGTACAATGAACCGTAAGATGAAGCCACAATTTTAACCTCTGCTTCTCCCAGTATTATAGGAGGTCCCAGAATAAACTCCATTAAAAAACAATAAAAATCAAATAGCATTTCCCTTTGAGAAAAAGACATTACAAACCCTTAATGCAGTTTAAAGTTTAAGTGTCATTAATAGGCAGGTAGAACAGCAAGTTCATCTGGCATTTCAAAATAAAGTAGAAAATAATCTAATTACTGTAAAGGTGACCATAGGCCTATGTAAAATGCATGGAAATACAATGTTTTTCTCACCAAAATGTTTTCGTTATCAGGGAGGAACACACTAGCTTGCACTGATCTCATTTTCATGTAACGTAAGAATTGTCATGTAAGAAATCCTTTATTTTGGAGCACATGGATTTCAGGAGAATAATCCATTTTGTAACTCTTGCCTTGAAAATTTGTTTAAAAACTGACTAAAAGATGAAAAAGAACAAGAATTTCAATGACTGTGCTCTATTTGCACAGAATTCATCACATAACATTTTGCTGCCTGAAAAGGCATGGAAACATTAAACTTTGGTAAATTATTTTAGTTGCTACTCAGCAATTTTTATTTCCATATACACTGGATTTTTTCCCACTGAATTTCAAAAAATCATTTCACATCTTTCAGTTCAATAACAAGTCACTTCCTTTTCATCCACTATTCCATCATTCTTCAGCCATAATCCTCCATACCTGAGAAGATTTAAACACTTGGCTTGCTTAATTGCATTGTATGTTTGCATTCCACTGGATGAAACATTGAAGATTATAAGCACCGACCAAGATTATAAGCACTGACCAAGGAAAATACTTAGCTCAACTGTTGCTTGCCTAATACCAACAGTAACATGTATGTTGCACTTTTCACTTTAAAAGATGCTCACTTATATTTTCATTTAACATGAACCCAAGAGTGAGTTTCAGGGTTGTGGGTAACAAGTCCTTGGCAATTAGATTCCTTAAAGTTTCACTTCCATTCATTAGAAGCAGACTGCTTAAAAAATGAAGTTGCAGGTCTCTCATTTGCAAAAGGTTGTCATGTCTTGTCATGCAAAAGTTCCATGCTCATCATTAAAAAGAAGGTGACTAATAAGAAAGTTCCACGCAGATATTTGTTCTGGCCAATTGGTATTTTGTCTCTGGTGCAGTGGCAAACATACCATTGGAGCCAATGAAGACCAAGGACACCACCAACATATATGCTTCCTAAATGAACCTGTGTCTGTCAGAAATGCAGCCTATCAAACAAAAACACAGAGAAACCTCAGATCTTTTAGTTTTCCACCCTTGAAAGAACTATGATTTTGTGTCCAGCTGGAAAACACATACATCATTTACAACAGATAACATGCAACCTACCTAAAATAAAGCGAATTCTATAAAGATCAGATTTCTGAAGCAGACTGCGAAGTTTCAACAGCAGTTCAGTTGTTTCTGTACAATTATCTGTGGTCTCAGATTTTAGCTGAAGTATTGCCTCCAAGTACAAGACAGCTAGATGAGTATGGTACTTTTCTTTCTACAGATGAATAGAACAATGTTAGCTCAGTTTACAAATCTCTTGGCCCAGAAATTATAGTGATGAATATATACTTAATTACATAGAAATGTGTTTTAACTTATTTAATTTGAATTAATCACAAAGTTTTTTGTCCATACAGATAGATAATTAATTCAGAGCAGCATCACTAACTACATTGTAAATACGGGATTCCTCATATTCAGGTATGTTCTTTGACCTTTTCTATTTCTGCAGTAAAATCTGACAAAGCCAACAGAGGTAGAATATCACTCTGAAGGCACACTGCTTTTTTTGTTATCTACTATCCAATATTCATCAAAATAAGCTGATGATTTGACTGTTAAACATTCCCACTAAATCATTCACAATAACCCAGTAAGTTTTAAAGATCAAATTATAACCCAGTTTTTACTAGCAGGTAGATTCAATTGTAAAGTATTTTCACAAATATTTTACAAGGTGCTGTGTTTAACTCAAAGAGTTTGTTTGGAAATATTCATGACATCAGAGACAAGTACATTCACCAGTCATGGTGTAACACACCTGCAACACCAATAAGGGAAAACCATGGATCTGATGTGCATTTGAAGAATGTGAATTAGTGCACTGACTCTGAAGAGTTCTTAGTGCTCTGCAGAGTTCTTTCACTGTTCATTTCCTTGCTTTATTTCCAGGTTAAAGAACTTCTCCTGTGCTTAAAATGTTTCATATCCAAATACAACATTTGGCTGCTTTTGTATTGAGCTAAAGCCCCCAAAAGTGTAATACACTGTCACTTAGGACTTGTGAATGCATCTTTTGAGCATTCAAAATCAAGAGTGGTTTGGAATTCTAGTGACGGGCGCATGGTTTAATTTGATTGTTGATTGTTCAAATCTCTCTAGAAAGACAGAATAAAATATTCTTACTTGTAAAACACTGAATCAGCAATTTTAATATATTGCTGCCACTGTGCAATATGATCAACCTGATGCTGATCATTTTCTATGATCTTACCAGAAGAAGATTTGAGCCTCATCAAGTGAGTGAAATAGAAGTATGCAACAACCAGATGTAACCCCTTAAGTCTGTGGGGACATAAGAAATTGTTTTGCTATCACAAGCACTGAAGAATTCAAAATAATGAAGGTATCCACTCCTCATCTTTTACTTTAATCTTAAAAACACTCCTGCTCTACTCTGAATACATTTGAAAGACTTCATATTATGCGTGTTCTTTCCAGACATTACCTATTTTCAGTCCTGTTGATCATAATCTGCATTCTGAATCCTATGCCTACGTTTAGCATTCTTACAGAACTCACCTGTATTTTTCTTTCCAGTACTAGATGTTCTAGATATTTGACACGTGCTTTAGGATATTTGTTAAGGCAACTGATGATATCATCTGGATTAAAGTTGTTTTTCTCCTGTTCTTCCAAAGGCCTTTTGGTGAAAATCTGTACACCAACCTAGAAAAGATTTATTGCATTTGGGAACTTAATGGCAACTATTTTATTAAATAAGTATTTAAAATTATAAAGGAATAGCACTATTGTTAATACATTATTCAGGAAGATAAACACAAAACCTTGGTCAACACCACAGGATTACACTGCCCTGTGCTTATCTTGATCTCACTCACTCCTATCTGCATACCTCAATTTGTGGTGTATACATTGTCCAGCCTATAAACCTTGGCTTGGGCACAATTTCCACAAAAAAAAAAAAACTGAATAGATTTGCACAACAGAACCAGAGACTTCAGACTTCGCAGCAAGAAAGCTTGAATTACAGACCAGAATATTCTAAGCCTTTTCACATGTGCTGATACAGACAGAGCAAGAGACTTCTGTAATTACCAAACGCTTAGAAATCTGCCACTGCACAAAACAACCATGCTGAAATTAATATAAATCAGGGAGTGACAATTTTCAAGAGCAAAGACTTTCTGATCAACATCAAACATCCCAGAATTTGTTTTGTTGTTTTGTTTTTTTGTTTGTGGTTTTTTTTTTTTTTTTAATTTTTTTTTTTTTTATTTTGGCAGGTTAAGTCTTCTAACAATGAAATTTTTTCTTGAATGGAGGCTATTTATTCCATGTCCCAGTGTACACAGATACTACCCATCCCCTTTAAAATAAAAAGCAGCAGCAACAGCTAACCTGCCAGATGATTTATTTTAAGATTCAAAAATTATCAAATAAAAAGCAGCAGCAACAGCTAACCTGCCAGATGATTTATTTATTTTAAGATTCAAAAATTATGTTACTCAATATGAAGAAAACAGAAGACATGCTGTGTTTTTAATGCTCTAAACTTTGTTTTCAGAATAAAAAGAGGCAATTATCACTACCACCTGCTAATAGAGGGACTTGGATGAATTGAGAAACCTCCAAGTTTTCTTCTGCTGATTAGTATTTAACTGGCATTAAGTATTCTGCAAAAGGTCCAATCAGCTACCAAGAAAAGTCAACATTAAAGAAAACCCAAACACCACTGCAGGGAAATACTGATGTTCTGTTAAAAGTGTATCAATCACAAACCTCTTCATTTTTTTGTAAAATCCATTCAGAATACTTCCACACCAGCTCTTGGTCTGAGCAGAATGTAAGGAAGTCTACTATGTAGTCATAGAGATCTGAACGTGTAGAATCTTGAATGTCTCCATCAACTATTTTCACCCATAACTGCAACAAAAACACACAGATTAAAGTGCTTAAAACATGTACTAGCTCTTCCAGCTCAAAATTTATGTCAGCTACTAAAAGACTTAGTCCAACACTTGTGGAGTTAGAAAGAGTTGATGAGAACATCAGCTGCAAGGAACATTGCTGGTCACTCTTGCCATCACACCCTTCTCTTGCATCTGGCATATTCACCAATTCAGACCCCGTATCATGTGGGCTCTCATTCTGGGAGTGACTAAAGGAGGTACACTAATCACAAAAAAACCTTTTATCAAAAGTCCTTTTTTCCAATGCATGGTATATTTTTCATGTGTTCTGTGTGTGCAAGATTAAAAACAAATTATACAAGCAATTTAGAAAAAAAAACGCTGCTCTGCTTTTCTTTTGTTTTGACTGAAGAAATAATATCACAAGTACCATGTGATATTATTTTTATATACATTATAATTGGAATTCAAATGTGCTACACTTAGCAGACCAGTTTAGCAATAAACCTTGTTTTTTGCAGCATCAAAATTCTCCCAAAATTTCTTGCACATGACAAATGTGTTTTTGTTGCCCTTACATGTTGTCTTCTCAGACCATTATTACTATTTATATAACTGACCTGAATGCATCTGATAGGGTTACTGTGATTAATGTGTTCAAAAAGCTGCACAATAAGGCAAACTTAAGATACTGGATATGGTCTGAGACACGTCAAGAACATTCTAATTTCTCTAGATGGAGTTTTGCAGACACAAAGGACAGAATTATTTAGTCTGCAGTGTACAGGCCACTACCAGTATTAGTGACATCAGATGGAAGGTCCCCAAAGGGATTTCTAACTCAGCTGAAACCCACAGATCTTGCAGAATGTGTTCACTCTTCATCACCAGGTAAGCAAATAAACTCTCAGTTGCTGTTAATGTCTGCCATGAGAACACAATGCTGTTTCGCTGTGTGTATACAAATCAATCAGCACAGGGCATGCTTCTTGAGTCCCATAAATATCTTTTCAAGTGATTGCTTGATTATTTTAGCACTTTTGTCCATCTTTTAGGAGTATAAACATATGTTCTGGTATGTACAGTTTTGCTTTAAAAGGATCATACAAGTTGTCAACCTCAGGAAGTTGAAAACTTCAGTAGTTGTCAACTTCAATAAGCTACTCAGACTTTTCACATCTAGCATATTAATTTATTCAAGGAAGTCAGCGTAAGTTTCAAGTTTCTCATTAACACACATACATACACACACATCACAAACTTTTCAAACAGATAAACTAAGACCTCAGATTTTTATCTCAGAGCTAAAATGGTATTTTGGAATGGTTTTCAGATGACACTAAAAGCTTTATTCTAACCTGAAGTGCTGCAGCATCCTGACCATTGTAGTGATACAGGAGACCAAGAGCAAAATACCTGTAAAGAAAGAGAAGATAATATTAACATTGCTAGAACTTTCCCACTAATTTAACTATGGATGATTAGCACAGAGTGCAATGAATAATGGCTTACAATGACATGTACGTGGCCATGTCTGCACTTCAACAAGTCTCTGTAGGCTTTTTTTATGAATCAAAAGGGAGAAGTCCTGCCCTAAAAGTGTCTCCATCACTCCTGTCCCCAAGACAGTTTGAAGTTACCAGATCCAACTTATCCAAGTATGTGCCCAATTAGAAATGTTTCCCATGCTGTTCTGTCAATTTTATGTACAGACATTACACACATCTCCCAGGAGTTATTCTTCCAATAGTTCATCAGCTGTCGTTAAATAATATTTTATTATGTGTTTGTTTAAAACTCTGTTTTACTATCAGAAATGTTCTTTACTGTGGTATGGAGTCAGGTCAGGCAAAGAAGAGCTTTGTACAGTGCAACTTCAGAGTGTTTTTTGTGTACTCTAAGAAAAATACAGCCAAGTTCTGTAATGGCTTTCCTCAGGGAAAAATGTTCTAACATTCATTCAATTCACACTTGCAAAAGTATACCATGCAAACCACACTTACCAAAAGTTTAAAAAAAACACTTGAAATAAATGAAATCACCCCAGTTATAATCACGACTAAAGGCTTCCTCACTAGTATAGCTGCTACTACTGCACCAGACAGTCCAAAGCTAAAGAAATGAAAACCAAAATAGACATACTGCCTAGGGCTGGAGTTTGTATTTTACACACTTACTATCTAATGTTCCCGGCTTAATGATTAATTCTCTGCCTTCTGGCATTTCTGGTTTAAAATCATTTGCAGTCATCTTAAGGAACCTCTTTTTGGTCAATCAGTGGAACATAGAAAGCTTTCAATTCAGAACTAAGAGCTATTTCCCTGAACAAGCAACTACAATTTTAAAGGCACTAACTGGTTAATAACTTTTTCCTAAGGCAGTGCATGCTTGAAGGCATCTTTTCATTCTGTCTGTGTACAACTACTGCAGCCATTCCACTCTCCCATTATCTCAAGGGCAAACATTTAACTTTTTTCTCCCAAACTTGTACCAGTTCTTTATTTTTGTGTTGGATACAGAAACTTTCATGTTGAATTCTGCATTTCCCAGGATAAGACAATGCATTTCCTTTACCTTACACTGTCAAGTAATAGCTTTTCACCAACATTTAAAAATGCTAACAATGTTAATTCAGACTGAGTTGTCTTTTGGACAAGTGTAAGCACAGGAACTACAGGTACTCAAACATATTGTTCAATAAGCCAAGAGCATCTAAGGCAATTTTCCCTCTGGTCTAGAAGGTGCTATAATAAAAAAAACCACTTACTTTTTGTGTTTTTCCAGCCAGGCAGCACTATCTGTTAAAAGACAGAAGTTCTCTGAAACTAGGAGATCCAGCAGGCTTTCATGATTTGCCTCTGCATACAGTTTGAGTAAAGCAGTGTCAATATCCTCCTTGTATCCGTTTGCAACCTCAGTGCTGCGGACTTCATTCAAGTAACTCATGAGGAATCGTTTGCATTTTGTCATCTTCTCCTGGTCCCCTTGGGTCAGCTGGTTCAGGTCGGCGTACTCGTGCAGAGGAGGATGAGTCCGGATAAATGAAGAGGAAGTAGGCAACAGGAAGGGGTACAGAGAGATCAGCTCCCGGACATCAAGCTGGCCGCTTCTGCAATTACAGTGTCAAACTAGATGAAGCAAAAAGAAAGAAAAAGTATACATAGGCACAAAAAAAAAGTGTGCTCATATATGGTTAGAGTCAGGACACTACATGTAGGCAGTTTCTGGAATATTTTTTGCTATATTTTTATCATTCTTCCTCCTCTAGACATTGAAAGCTCTGAGAATTCAGAGACTGGACAGCCTTTTGTTTTTAAGCTTCCACAGCTGTTCTCTGGCATATACAAAAATCAGCTGAACAGCCCTACAGCAGTCCTAGGACTGCCCTAGACTTCATCCATACATTATGGGAGCTAGTCTTCTGTTGGCAGAAAAAAAAAAAAAAAAAAAAAAAAAAAGGGCAAAAGAGAACCCTTTTAGGCAAGCCACAAAGATTGTGCCAGTGTAATTCTGGTGAAGGCAGAAAAAAAAAAAAAAAAAAAAAAAAAAAAGGCAAAAGAGAACCCTTTCAGGCAAGCCACAAAGATTGTGCCAATGTAATTCTGGTGAAAACAGCAACCAGCAACTTCCTGTACAAAACTAAAGCTTTCACAACATGTGTTAGCATGATGAAAACATTCTCTCCAACCCTGAAATGCACCAGATTCCTCACTTGGCTCTCTTCTTACAGAAGTTCTGTAAGCAAACCACACATACTGATTATGCATCCACTTAACCCATAAGTCTGTTGCACAGGCAGAGACCTTGGGTGTACATCTATGGAGGATCCCCTGGAGTGGCTTTTCCACTTTGTTGTGAAGGATACCCTATACTTTTATTCAGCAGCAAGTTGTAACACAGATATGCCACACAAAATGTTTTTCTTTCAGACTAGATTGAAATTCCTCAAGCTTTTAAAGAATGCATGTTGTGACAGAAGAATTTTTCTTTTCACACATGGCAAACAATCCCTAATTTTCACAGCTAGAGTGAACCCTCTTTTCAGGCCTTGCTTTAGAAGAACAGCAAGACATCAGGATATTTTATAGTATTTTATTTCACTATCAAAGTTTTTATTCAGAATTCATGTTTAGATATTAATGCTACTGAAGTGCAGGAAATACTGTTGTTGAAAAAAGAAATCAAAATGAACTTGACAGCTCTCTAAAAGAAACCCTGTTTATTTTGTTGCAAATAGAACTTTAAAAAATAATTCTCATCTTCCTGGTGATCAGCAAACTCAGACTTTCTCTTCACAACTTTGATTGGAACGAATTCCAAAAAGAAACAAATGTAACACAGAAGTAGAAAAGCAGCACATTTCCACAGGCAATAAAGTGTGAAAGGTCATCATAAAGAGGCTCATCCTTTCACTACAGGCATGCCCTGCATCATTCACTTCTTGCCAGAAACACTATTCCGAAACCATCCAGGAAATACAAACTAGTAGGAGCCATCACCATGACAATCCCCATTTAGAACTTTTCTTTCAAGTTACTACAGTGCTTTGGCTACAAAAATCTACACCAGAAGAAGGAAATTCTGGGAGAAAGCAGCAACAGCAAATTTAAAAGCAGCATCCTCTCTTCCAGAACCTAGTGAGTGCAAAGCACAGGAGTAGCAACACAGACAATAGAGAAGAACCACAACAGACAATTGGGAAGCATTCCCTTGAAGAGAATCTTGAACAGCAGGTTTTCCCAGTTCCTATAGAGAACTCCTACTGCCTAAAGCCCACCTCTACACTACAAAGACCCACCTCTAACAGAAGGTAAAGCATTCGGGTCTACTTTTCAGATTTCTGCAGTTGAAATTTCTTTTAATCCTTCTTTTGGGATTTGGCTTTGAAATTCTTAGATCTACATTATGATAAGAGGTAGAATAAGCCAGAAGTAGTAAGTTCTGGCAGTGGCATGACCTGATGGTTCCAAGAATATTTGAGCTTTCAGTATGAACTTATCACAGTAACCTAATTGCAGCTTTAGTTACCGCAACTACTCTGAAATTTCAAGTCCTGAGATTAAGTATATTATATGAGATACATTACACTAGAAAATTAATGTTATTTGAAGAAAGAGATTTTTTTTCCCTCCAATCCAAACAAATCTTCCCTGATTTGTCTTAGAACAAAAGGCAACCCATAATTAGACTAATATCTACAGGCTGCTCAAAATTTATGCAGAAAAAAGGAGTCTTAATTAATCCAGAGAAATTAAAATATAAACATCAATTCCCCATGCTAGCTATGCTGTCAAGTATTTGGAGATGGCCCTAAGCTTGAACTGGAGACTATGACCATTGAAATACATGATGTTAAAAAATGTTATATTTAATATGCCACTTTTAATAAGTTTCAAAACATTTTCCGACTTCTACAGTAGCTTCTGAGTCCTTTCATCTTACCATCCAAGATGGTAAGATGAGGAAGCAGTCAGCTACCTTACCTCTGACTTCACAGATTCTGGCCTCAATGATGATCTGTTTCCAAAAGGAGAATCCAATTTAAACTTTGGCTAGCCCACAGCCTGAGCTGTGAATCACCTGTGGCTCCCTGAGCAGGTCTGACTCAGCCTCAGCTGTACAGTTTTGTTCTCCCCACAGCAATGGTAAGCAGTAATCAAGCAGCCTCCTTAAAAGCACCACATCATCCCCAGGCTTCTTCAGAAAAATACCAAATACTAAACAATGACCCCACCTGCACAAATGGCTAACATTCAGCTCAAGCTTATGGCCCCTGGGATTTGTGGACGTCTTGGGGATCTTTCCTACACATCTGGACAAAACTCTTTTAGAGCAGCTACAAAGGACTTAATCTCTTTTGAAAAACATGTCTGAGCCTTCAGCTTCTAGCATTTCAGGCTCAGCAAAGCACAGATAGGAACTTATCATGCAGTAGAAAACAAACTCTTGAGACATCAGTGTTGTGAGAAAACTTCCCTTTAAGCAATTCTGCATTAGGCTTCATATATATAAACAATGTAACAAGAAGAATCTATAAGTTTTCAGGAAACTTAGGCCTAAATTCAGACCCTTGTATCTACAGGTATCAGAGATGCCAAAGAAGTCTACAGTGGTAACTGTTTTGCCTAAATCCTACTGGCTGTATTGGAAGCCTGTATTCTTGAATCACATTTAAGATGCAAAACCCACATCATTCCTACTTTTTATTTCTCCAGGTACAAGTACCAGCAATTTCTTTAACCTTTTCAGTGTACCAGAATTCTCTCTATAGGCTTTCTAAGGTGAGAAATACTGTGCAAAGAGTTAACATTCTTATTTGTTTAAAAGAGTAAAGTTTAGAAAAGTTCCAGTATCCAGTGGGTCAGAAGGCAAGCAATATCTAACCATTAAACACTGAAGAGAACTGGTTTTCCTATGACAGTTGCCAAACATCTCAGTTAGGCATGGAAAATTCAGCAAATGACCTCCTAAAAAGCACTGTTTGTTAACCCTAATGATAGCAACATGAAATAGCATAACTATAAATCACAACTACCTAACACAACCACAATACTGTTATTGCTTATAACAGGATTTGTCAGACCAAAAAAGCCCTACTGCTATTTCTCACTCAGTTTTAAGGCTAATGAATCTAGCTGAAGAAAATGATCCTCTTTATGTTGAACTATTTGAGTTTCAATAAAGCTACACATTCTTCCTTTTTGTCAACCTTCTTCAGTATTCAGAAGCATCAGCATTAACCATGAGGAACTTGGAAAATTATTTCTCTTAAAAGTTCCAGTCTTTAAGAACTATGAATTTAAGCATAAGATAGAACTGTTTCTTGACAAGGTTATCCAAGAAGGGTAATGCAAGAAAATGAAGACCTTTAATCCAATATAATTGCCCCTGCTAAGCTGTAACTGGCAGATATTTTCCAAGTAGTGAGACAACCTCACTTCATATTTAGCCAGAAGCAGGACCACATACCAAACCAAGATCTGAGGTACTGTGGCTACCCTGTTTCACTGCTTAATACCCTCTTTCCTCAGATAGGTACCAAGTTTCCCTTTGACATTAAGATTGAAGTGAATTCTAAAACAAGGTTGAAACATCTGCAGAGCAACACACCGGGATGGGAGGAAGTGTTTTCACAGACTGCCACTCTCCCATTTTGCCTGTGAGCATCAGTAAGTTTAAAATGAACAAGATTGATTGAGACTGTATCAGGGCACATGCAACTGTTACTCTAACTCAGTGTGCCCACCAGGGCTGAAAATCAAGGAACCTGATTACCATAGCAAGTTTTTTCAGTCACCAAAATACTCTGCTTAGCTTACGTATGGCTGGACAGAAGAAAAGCACAGAAACATACTCTGGCTTTCTTCCCTAAGCAGACATCAGCAATTCATTCATCAGCAGAACTGTTGTTCTGCTTTGGAGTTGCAGCTTTTAGAGGAAGGGAACACCCTGGGATGCTGCCTGAGCTGCAAAATTTGTGGCTGGCCAGCACATTTTCTCATGAAGCATGTTTGTTTCTATGGAGGAGCTCCCACAATTCTATTCATTAAAGCTTACTTGTCAGATGGACTGATAGCTGGATGGAGGATACATAAGCAACCCTGGCTCCTTCCACAAGTGGTAGAAACCCCTCACAGGATACATTTCTTAAAGCTTACTTGTCAGATGGACTGATAGCTGGATGGAGGATGCATAAGCAACCCCTCACAGGATACATTTTCCTGTTTTCACTGCTCTTAAAATATTCTTAACTATGCCCCACTCGTACTTCGGCTTCAGATACACAACCCAGAGGTCAGATACACAAGTGTCTGAAAGATAAGGGTGGAGAAACACTGCAAGTTTCTCACTAAAGACAACAATTACTAGCTGAGGGAAGTGGTTGTGGCCAGAAAAAATTGTCTGTAAATGCTGCTCAGGCCTTTCCTGTCATTCCCTCATCTTCACTCAGTGTACACTGCTCATCCAAACCCAGTGTCTTTCATTATACTGGTGAACAGGAAGTAAAATGGCAAAGTCTCTCACCAACAGCAGCATTCCTCAAAGCTTTGCTTTCCTCAATGCATTTCCATATATCCAAGGACAACTTTTTTTCTACACTGTAAATATGCTTACGGTATACTGAAAACTGTCTAACCTTAATCCTATTCCATAGACTCTAAACTGATTTAAAGTGAATTTCAGCAGATAACAAGGAGAGTTATTTTATGTGGTCAGCATGCATTCCACTAACTACAGACAGTGTCGCATCACAGGATGAGGCATGGCTAGCAGAAATGAAATTATCAGGTAGAATAAAGATAACAAGCAGCATTTTCTGAATGAAAGTGGAATATCAAGGTCAATTTATAAACAAGTGACTGCTGAAATGGCTAAATCAGCAAGGTTAGTACAGACTTCAAGAACAAATCTGTCTTCTGGAAAAGGTCTAACAGAACAAGTGGTAAAGTAAATTCAGTATCAACATCCTCATAAAAAATAGTGCAATTGTGTCAATAATATTTCAATTGTAACTAATGTTTAAGTTATACCTTTTGTTAAAAGTATTTAAAAAAAAAGAACAAAGCAATGTTCATGCTGTAAATCACAGCACAGACTAGGTGATAAAGCCTTGACCTTCATGGGCATAAAGCAAAAAAATCTCTATACATACAACACACAGTTCTTAATGCTACTATGGTTAGCATTCCAAAAAATACCAGTTGCATTAACTCTTCAGCTAAAAAGTTGTTTCAACATTACTCTGTTCTTAACCACAAGAAAAGCATTTTATTACAGTGAATTCACATCTGCATCAAAAAACATTCAAGCAACTAAGTTTTTCAAACAAAGAACACTAACTTCTTATTTAAAGAAGGTAAATTATTAAATTTCTTGTCACACAATTACCTGAAGAGTTCTTTTGCTTCAAGGAACTGAAGCTGTGCAAACTGTATAAAACCTGCTTGCTGCAGGATTCGTTTGTACATTACCTATAAAAAAGAAGGAGGGGGGAAAAAAAGTTTTATTATATTTGTATTTATGTACTAGTTACTAGTGCAATAGCTATATAATACTAGTTACTATTGGTAGTTACTACTGCTATAGCTACCTGCCAAAAAACACCAAACAAATCATCTTCAGCCACACCTGACAAGTCACGAGCAAAATAAACCTTGATCCTCTACATTTTAAATTATGTACCTGAATATATTGAATCTGCTGCCCAGACTCATTTCTTACACAAATGTGTGTGAGCACAACACTGCTCATGAGAATTATGTACCTGAATATATTGAATCTGCTGCCCAGACTTTCTTACACAAATGTGTGTGAACACAACACTGCTCATGACTACTTACTAAAATCAAAGTCAACAAACAGCAAGTTTGAGTTTTCTTGTTCAAATTATGACTTATCTGACATCACACTGACTTGCCTCAGGTTTTTTGTGTTATTTGCAAACATAAAAGCCAATGGTTATCTTTGAAGTTCCCCATGATTCAGTAAGCACAAAAAGTAAAGATGGTCCCACTTGACCACACACAGCCACTTCCTTCCTGTCCCACCTCTCTGTGCAAACTGCTGGCCATTCTCATAGTCTCATCCTCAGCTGATGGCCATATTTTTGACTTTCTGCCGGTTTTGCTACTCTGATTTTTTTTAAAATAAAATATTCTTCCAAAAAAAACTCAACCTATCCAATATGTGGTATATTATGCAATGTACCATAAAAATATGGTTAAAGACCAACTAAATCATAGTATAGAAAGTTATGTTATCAAACTTTACTGTTAAGGTCACACCTAGACAAAAAAGTGTTTAAATGAAGCTCAGTAGAAAGAGAACACAAAAACTACTTTAAATGATAGGTAGTTATTAAATCTGAATGGTCAACCAACTACCAGTTACAAGATTAAATTAAATCCTTGTGCTCAGAATATTTCCAACAGCAAAAGAGAAGTACTAAAAGCAAGGAACCTAAACTGTGCTCTGCAGAGCATTCCCATTCATGACAGAACTGGTATTTTGGCAAATAGAACCAGCTACCTTCTCATGTCCTCAGTTTTTCCCTTCAATTTGCTCATGAATACACAGCTTTGTAATGTTTCACACTGTTACTAATATCAGACTTAAAAAAACATTTTCAGTAAAAACTTCCTAGAGAAACTACAATACAATAGGAACGTATTCCAGGAAGGAATTGCTGAAGAGCACCAGGTCTCAAGTACAGTGGACTGATGCTCTGACTGATGATTTTTCACCTTGATAAAGGTTATGGATTTACCAACAGAAAAGCTTGGCTTCAGTCCACTTAGTCTGTGCATAGCTTACTAATGGTTTATGTAATGGAAATACTTAATCTCTGTTGTTAGCAAGTCTCTAAAATGCTTTGTAAGGTTGTGGTTCTTTTCTTGCCTCGCTAGTATATGGGAGAAAAGGGGAAACAGAGTAATGTTATCAGGCACAGTTTTTCAGAGAAATATTACAATATAAAATTAAACAAACAATACCTCATGACATCTTTATATAAACTAATGCTTTATATTCAATGTAATGATTAAAAATAGAGTTAACAAAAGCTAAAAGAGGACTTAATTAAAGTTATGAAGTAAAACTTCTTTAGCGGATTGACTCACAAAATATCCAGAATATTTTGGATTTCTGACAGTGTTATTACACTAATACACAGTAATCTGCGAACCAATGAATACCTACCTGGTCACCTTCCTAATGACACTGCTGAAGGATTAAGTTCTGCAAATATTTGCATCTCATGGCAGCAGAAAAATGTTAAAATCCAGCCTGACTTTCCAAGGAAAGACTTCTCACCCCACTAGCTATATCAAAAATAGATTGGCTGGTGTTTTCCCCCCCCTCAAAGCCTGTTTTCAATTTTTGCATTAGAGTGATCACTAAAATTTATATATTTAGTCAATTATGATTTTGTAATAAAGTTTGAATTAATTTCACTGAAGCACTGCTTGAATTGCAGAGCTAGTCTGTACAGCATCTTTTTAACAAAAAGTGGAAAGAGTTCATTGATAGTATAACTATAGGCTGAAGGAAGCAGTTTTAAATTTGAACTAATAAAGTGGTATTCACTTTTATTTAAATGTTTCTATTTCTTCAATTCCCCCTTAAAGACATGCAACAAAAAATTGTAGAATATCTACAGACAGACACTTTCTGAACTTTTTAAAGATGCAATGATGAGATAGGCAACACCCAGGTAGATTTTTAACTGACAATATAAACACTAGATATTAAGATATCCTAGGGTAAAGATTATGGAGGAAAACAGAGCAGACTATGGAAAATCCAGTATTCCCTTTCTCACAGATTTTTAAGAATGGGCTAGACCTACATGTCAAATACACACAGTTAAATTCTGTTTATGACAGAAAAAGACCTTCAGTTCTTCCAGATCATTTGGTCAGATCTGGAACAGGCTTCTTTTAAAAAGGTACTATTAATCAAAATTCAACACATTGCTTAGTCCTTTATAATTTCTGAAGAACCACCACAGGACTTGCAATTCTTTGAGCAAATTCTGAACTGTTGACTAAATTCACATCAAAACCAGTAGCTACAAAAACATGACATAAGATTTGTATTAATTCACATCTGAAAAAGCAATAGGAAAAAAAGATGACTGCTGAAGCTGTGATTGCTGTAGTGAAGTCTTAATTCTCTCAACTGCTAAAAAAATCCTTTCTAAAATGGTCAGAATTACCAACTACATTGTCCAAAGGAATTTTTCTAGAAAGCCACTTTGTCTTTTGGTCAGATTTGGGTGCAGTTAATATGTTTTTGAAACTATGTTTTTTAAACTAAAAAGAATTAGGAAGAAAAAAAAAAAAGAGAGAGATACCTATGCAAGATGTGTGTCAATCTAACCAAGGTCTTCACTACCATCAACCATGATTTCTGCAAACGTCAGCTGTCCTGAAAAATTAATAAGTAGTATTCAGTCATTTCATGGTAGCATGGTAGAAAGACCTTTGTATTCTATCAAAAATTATATCCAGCAGAGATATCCATCTCCTTGGAGCACTTTTACTTAGCATTTTTTACCTAGCAGGAATTCCTGATGCTCAAAAACAAAGAAATTTTCATTTGTTACGGCAGAGCTAAATTTGAAGCCTGCGGGAACCACAAGTCAAATAACAGGTTAGAGCTTCTAAGGCATGACCTGCTACTTTTCAATAACTAAATATCAACTGTACAAATAATTCTGAGAGTAGAGTACTTCATTGCTGCTATTCCACCACCATTCTGCATTACCAGCATGCATACACATATGTTTATGCTGCTATACAGAGGGAGAGCATGCCCCCATGCATGCATGCAGTGACAAAGTATTGAACTGTAGGGAAAAAAATCCCATGTCCACAAGATCTGCCCTGCAGTGCCCTGGGTTCAAGTGACACATAAGATGGCATCAGCCATTGAAAACTGCATCATGTGACAAAGGGAACACTATACTTCATGAACCACATAATAATAATCACTGTCATATATGGACAGATTATAGTGGCTGGATCAAGTGCCTTGACAACAACCCTATGCTCTCCATCCTACTACTTGTACGAAATGGCAAAATAAGGCCTCTGAAGTGTGAGCTGCTCAGGATTCAGTAATGCTTGCAAACAGATACCAGAAGATACCTATTAGAAAATACCAATTTTCTAATAGATATGATAGCTGAGGATAGCTCTCAAAAAGGAGTTATAAATGAGTGCTGTGTGGTCAGTTAAAGCATGTCAAAGAAATGTTGCAAAAACACATATGTAAGATATGCAATTTGGTTCAGTTCCATCAGACTTACATTACACAGGACTGATGTGTCTGTAACGACAATATCAGAGTATCAGAGTCCCTTAGAAAGCAAACTCAACATGTTACATTTCCAGCTACAGACAAGCTCTGAAAAACTGAAGTAATGTCTCAACAACTAGACCAAACTGAGTCACTTTAGTAGAAGTCAGTGGGAAACTCCATCAATTCAAGAATTTGATAATTGGTTAATATCAGTTTGCAAATACACCCCAGCAAAAGAACAGCTATTTTGCTTGCAAGTACTATGTTTTCTGGTTTTCAGCTGTAGCATTGAGTTAAAATAACTGAACACCCTTAAAAGCACACTAAGTTAGAAAGAAATTACAATATTCTAGGAAACTAATTTCAGGAAGATCAACCCTGCACACTTAAGATACTTGTGAAAAGAAAGTAATGTATTTTAAAGGCTGAAAAATTCTTAATGCAAGAAAACTGAAGAGGAATGAGATTCTACATAATGTATTTTAGATAATGAATTGTAGTTCATCCAGTGGCAAAACACAGAAAGTCATTCCCACACTAAACCTACACGAACTGTAAAGAAATAATTGGAAAATGATAGGTCATCACACATAGAAGACATTGATTAGATTACGCATCCTGCCCTCACAGCAAGATTTTTGTTTGCTTCTTTAAAGAGATTGGAAGGATAAAGCAGGAAGTGAAGATGCAAGGCAAAACATGCTGGAAACTGAACTCTGTATCTGCCTAAATACTTTCAAGCTGCAAGTACTTTCAGGTAGTTGGACCTTCACAAAAGGATGGAAACCTTTTCTCGATGAGCTTTTTAGTTCCAGCAGTCTCTCAGCTGGTCATTTAAGAGAGGAGTTAAGGATCAAAATGAAAGCTGATACAAGTTTCATTTAATGATTGCCTTTTGGGCCTTGACTGAAACTGAAATGAAAGGGAATTAGAAGCTTCTTGAAATTTAAAAACCAAAAAAGATTCTGACAGCCAGAATAGTTTTGAACCATTGCAATCCTGTATCTTCCAGAGTCATGTATACCTTTCTAAACAAACCAAAAGTAACACAACTGTTTTAATGGCAACAAAATGCTCCAAAATATATTTGAAAAAAAGGAAAACCACAGATTTTCTGCAGGTTACAGATCAAATTTTGCTTTTACAATAGCAAAGAAACTACGTCAAATATTCATTCACCTACTCCATGAGTAGAGATGTCACGTTGCTTTTTACAAGTCCCTAAATAGGAGAAAACACAGTAGAATATGTACAGCAATTTAAATCAGGGGTAGAAGGGAATGAGTATAAATCATTAATCAACACTGTAATCAAAGAGTTAAAGACACTGTGCCACACAAAAACCTTTAAATCTGAGTTACACAGGAGTACAAGCACGACTTGTAAGAGCTTGGAAGTAAGATGCATTTGCTTAGGATTTCCCATCACTTAACTTTGAAGTTAAGTGCTACTGTGGAGTTTAGGATATGGTGAGAATCTTTGATAAAAAAAGTAAAATTTCTAAATTCCAATTTAAAATATAGATTTTTAAACAGCAATAGCAAATAATAATTGCATCTAGTACCAAAGAAGCATTAATTGGATTTTCTGCCACTAAATTTCTGATTTTGCTTTGTTTTCAATTCTGTCAAGTTACACAGTTGAAAAAATTCAACAAAACCCGAGAAGAACAACAGCATTCAACCCTGCTAAAGTCACAGCTTCTACAAGTACAAAACAATTTAGCAGAATACCTATTTCCTCAGGCTGAAATCAGAAAAGGTATTACAACTTCTCCACAATGTAAATTCCTTCCACACATTCTCCAATCACTTGACCAATGGAATACATGCCCCCACTGTGAAATTTCTGTTTTCGTGAAAATTAAAGGAAGGACAAACCTGAAATTTCTCTTTTGGAATATTCCTTCGAGCTCCTTTTGCTAGAACAAGGGCTTCTTCCACTCTGTGGCTAGCTAGAAGATCCTGAATCTGTTTTTCCAAAGGTAGTGGCACCAAGATATATACACCCTTGTTAGTAGCAACAATCACCTTTCCTGGACAGAACAAACAGATACATTCAATTTACAGCCTCTGCAGGAAAAAGCAATTTCAAAAATAAGCTTTAAAATATACAATTTAAGATACAAGAACCTAAACAGGGTTAAAGTCCCAAAAGCAACCTCTGCTGCTACCACATTTACTCGATAGTATCATTTACCTATGAATTCCACCTCAGAATTACAGAGATATTGGTAAATTTATTTAGTTACAGCAGATGTTGCTCCACTTGAAGTAAGAGAAATTGGCTAGAGCCACTCATGATGAGCTAAGTTGGTAAGGCCACTGAAGTTATTGTCCAGATTCCAGAGAGTAGGAACTTTTAAGTAACAGGTATTTCCCCAGGCTTATATTTGAAAATTTTAAGCCATACATCAAATCTAGAAAGAAATATACAGTTCACAGTGGTAGAGTTTGTAGCTTTTCTGGAAAAAAAAATAGTAGCATAGTATATTCCACACTTAAGAGTTTTCAACTGAAGAACAGATCACGAGAAATTTTTGCATTTTTTTGGTTAACAATTCTATGTGAAAGATCCAATTTTAAACCTCTTACACAGATATTTTAAAAATTATTTTTCTTTTGTATTCCTTTCTAATATGTAAGAATTTTGTCAGGATAGCCAATGGACAAATACCTGTAGATCACAATTACTGAGTTGTAGCATTAAATTAACATTGCTCCTTTGAAAGAAATAATCAAGTTTCAAGAAAAAGTTCTAACTCCATAGACTCCTACCCAACAATTAACTTGACAATTACAGCACATTTAATGAGCATACACTTTGTTAGAAGCGTGGAACTTTGAATTACTGAAGTCTGCAAGGAATCTAATGAGGAAAGCACTTGCAACAAAAGTTTCAACATTCAACACTTCTTATATACTTTGTTTAAAAAACAAACCCAAGTGACTTCAGTGTTCCAGAGTTACTGATGCAACAAAGTGTCCTTTTTAATACCTTCAAAGTCCTGTAGAATGTGACCTTCTTTAAAAGGCAGGGTTTGCTTTTGCTGCTGGTCCAGCATGCTGTGCACCGTAATGAACTCATCATCAAGAGCAACCACGTAAGGAAAGCACAAAGCTGCCCCAATCACGTTCTCTGACCAGTGCACTGGGGCACGCTGTGAAATCCCATCTACAGTAGCAAACATGCCTAGAAAAAGGGAAAGACAAAGCCTGAGGCTCACTCTAGTTGAGGATTGAGGACTGTTGCTTTCCCAACACAAAGCAGGCTACCAAGGTACAACAGTGGAAAGTCTCAGAGCAGGTGCAGTATCAAGGCAGCATGATCACAACACATCACACCTCCCTGGACCTAACAGAGATGTTGGTTAATTCAGTTCAATTTTTTCTTTCCATTCTTCTTCAGCAAAGGAAGAGACAATGCCAAAAACAGATAGGAGATGAATACTGAAACAAACTAGCAGGAATTATTCAAGTTTAGTAAATATAAGAGCTTTCTTAAAGGAACTATGCCATGTAGTTTGAATTCATACCAGAACAGTAACACTTGTTGAGACCCAGCTTTTAAACAATCTTACCATAGTGGGAGCAGCAGACCTGCACCACCTGACCTATCTGGCAATGCACATGTGTTTGTTCTTGTCGTGTCCAATGACTACAGAGCATTTTAGTGGACACAATTGTTTACTTACACTTTTTCACTTTTGCTACAGCCAATCTTTTCAGAGAACAAGGGCCCAGCTCCTTGGGGTTGAGTCACTTCCTGTGAAGCATCTGCATTTTCAATCATTTGAAAAAATGCAGAGGCTGTGCATAAAGCAGCACAAAGTAAAGACTGTCTATTATTACAGTGATAACTCTTATGTTGTCTTCAGAATAACCAGATTAAACTTCAGTTAATTTGCAGGGTGTTTTTTGCCATTCCCTTTTCTCATGTCTATTCTATCCTCCATTCTTCTCCCAGCTTAATAGTTTTACATTGGTTTAGGACCACATGCCACTGGTTCTATTCATTCTACTTGCTATTCCCCAGTTCTGAGACATAAATTGAAGAGAAATTTCAGTCACAACTTTCAGGCCCAGTTCTATAAATATTTACCAGCACAGTGTAAACTTCTGTTCTGAATATGAATTCATACCCCTTAAACCAAGAATTCTCAGGCCATTAAAAAGACATGCCCATAAAAATTGATCTTTGGCAGCAGTGAGCCACTTGACAGCTGGCAGAATAAGTCTGAGCTCTAAAGAACAGAAGAGATTAAAAGATTATGTTATTCAATTTACAAAGTCTCTTCCAAACACAGGATAATGAGGCAAGGCGAGCTGGGCACAAGGACCTTCTTGGAATGAAAAAAAAACCAAACCACAAAAGCAAGAAAAACAGAGAAAATAAAACAGAAGATTGTAGACTTTTACAGAACTACAGTGTAGAGACCAAGCTTTTGGATCCCTTACAGTGGCTTTCAAATGATCAGCCCTTTCCCCTTGACTAAGAGTTCTTTTTCACTGCAATGATCAGCTTTTCAACCATTACTTACAGAAAATTTCTAAGTCTAATATATAATTCCTAATTTACTCTATAGATCTTGATATTCTTATGATTCATCAGTAAAATTGTATGTCAGGCAAAATGTACTGTCCAGTTTTAAAGGCTTTCAGTTGTTATTCCATGATATAATCCCACTTCAAAACATGGGAGAAAACCTGTTCTAAATACATGCTAACCAGTAATAAACATAGGGCTTATTATATTTGAAAGACTAATTCATAGGCTTTTCTATTTCTATGATGTTCTAACACAAATAATTATAAACCCTTTTTTTTTTTTTTTTTTTAATGAGAAAGACCTTTTTTAGGTAATTTAAAAAATCCTTTATGGAAATGAAAAGGTATGCATTCCAGTCAATGTCTCTCTACATCCCTCTGCCTTCAACAGCTAGAGCTTCTGTGGCAGAATGATGCATTTTCTGTCTTCATCCAGCTCTCACCTAAGGATAACAATAAACATAACTACAACCAGGAAACACAGCTTTTTTATGGCACAGGAATGTGTCTGATGAAACTTGAGATGAGGCCGGCAATCAATTCCATATTAAAAATTGCATAGGCTACCCATGGATTACAAGAGTTACCTGAAACAAAGCTACACTGTTTTCAGCACCAAGAGATACAGAAATATTTTGTATCATCTGCAAACTGTTGAAGGCCTGCCCTTCCCTACCAGCCACGTTGTTAAAATGATGTCAGCATTGACCTCACATTGGCCCCCTGGGGTACAAGACTAGTGACTGGTCTCCACCTGCGCTCTGCACTGCTGGCTACAAATCTTTCAGGCAAGTTTTCAATTCACCTCAACTGTTTCTCCAGCTCATTTTTCATCCATATGTCTACAAAGGATGTGATGGCAGACAGCATCAAAGCCTTGCTGAACTTCACAGGATCACAGCTCCCCTCATTCTACAAGCTGGCCTCTAATCACAGAAGACAGTCTGGTCAGGCAATTTCCCCCTTTTAAATCCACAGGGATTACTTAAAACCACATTATTGCCCTTTGTATATTTGGAAACAGCTTCCAGGATTTTCTCAGATCATCTTCCTGAGGGATCAGGGTAGGGCTGGCTGTTCTTCCCTAGTTCCTTTCCCTTGATCACCTAAGGCAGGGGTGAAAACGTTTGTTTTCTTCCAGTTCTGAGGAATATCCTCTGATCATCATGATCTTTCAAAGATAATAAATTGGCCTCACAATGACATTGACTATCACCCTCAAGCATTCCTGAGAACATCCCAACAGGTCCCATGGATTTGTCTGTCCAGTTTATTTAAATGGTCCATAACCTGATCCTTCTCTACTGAGGGCAGATTTTCCCACTGTTCCCAAGGGCTGACATAAAGAAGTCATTAAGCACCTCAGTCTTTTCCATGGCCTTTGGCATCAGGTCCTCCATCCCATTTGACAGTGAGCTTCCACTAGTCTTCCCATGCTGCTGATGTGCTTGTAGAAGCTCTTTTTTTGCCCTTCATGGTGTTCAGTCAATGCCAGATGGACATTGGCCTCTGCCCTGGTTTTGGTCAGAGTCAATTTTCTTCTTAGCAGCCGGTATTTTGGATTGAGTAGAACAATGTTGGTAACACACTGATGTTCAACAGAGCACATCCCTTCATCATCTCCTCAGTCACTACCAGTGCACTCTGGAAAACTCCTGGCCTTCTTGTCTGCTGCTGTGCTGCCCCTTCAGAAGGCACTGGAGTGGTTCAAGTGTACCCTAAAAACCAGGGCCCGCAAACGTAGATTTCTTTGGGTTACCTAAAGAGGATCTTACCTACATTGTTTTCCTGATGAAGTGGTTAATTTCAGGCACTCACCACAATTAGTTTGCTCACCCATGCTAGTTTGCTCTCTAACCCAAATCCATAAACTCTTATTGGCCTTGTCCTTTGTCCCAAGGCACCCCACCACATCTTTCTACTGCTCCCATGTAAAGGGTAACCCCCATCTCAGCTATTAAAACACAGCTGTGCTGATTTCCCAGAAAAAGTGAGACAGCTTCCACTACCAGTGTTCTGTAACGACTTTCTCTGCAAATGGCCGAAGCAGAGCTTCTTCAGCTCTGTTTGCTGCTTATGAAGTCTCTCATCACACCATCTTGCACTGATTTGCCAACACAGCCTACCACCACCACCACGCCTAACCTAAATCCAACTCACCATGTTGCTCAGTCAAGATAGCAAAAACAATTTGCCTCACTTGACCTGGTGGATCCCATCTCTTCCTTAAATAGGGATCCATAGTCCTAAAAGACAAAACCCATCACCACAAGCTGTACAATCCATTGGTGAGCTGCACAATCCAGGTATACCTCCTCAAGATGTTTCCTTACCAGCAGCATTAACGAGAAAAACCCCATCTCCAATATGAGGAAGCTTCCCACTACTACTATTCCCTAATTCCTCCTGGTGTTACTGCATTGTACAGGCTTGGATGATTTGTTGGACAGAACTTCCTGCTTTTCATCTGCTACTGTAAGCACTGAGCATATTATATAGGTGTAGATCAGCAAGCAGAGAAGGAGAATTCTTCCCATTATCAGAAGTCACGAGTTTCCGGAGTCAGTCATCACAGAACAGCAGAGACCCAGCCTGTCCTTCCCCTCTGTACAGCTGGAGGTTGAAGCCTCATGCCTGGGTCCTGGAGAAGATTCAATTTCCTTTTTGCCATCTCTGGTGCCATGTACTCTGCTGACCTCCCACTGCATCTCATTAACTTGGCAACAGAAATCCTCAACCAAGCACACATATGGGCAAGGACAATATTTTTCCTTGGTCCAGTCTCAGCATGAGGCAGGAGGCACTCTGTTCAGCTCAAGGTGTGAGGAGCTGCACCCTCCATTGGGAGCTCAGTCTGAGTCAACACCTCAGATCTGGGGAAGTTGCTCCAGCTGGTGCTGGGAAGCATATCCTGTACCAATATCAAGAAGTGTCTGCTGTAATTTTAAACACTTAGAGCCTCTGCACAGCAGGAAATCTGATTAAAAGCATGCAACAAGAGCTTCACAACCTAAAAAAACTGAATTTTGGTAAGCAGTTTCATACGTATCAGAAAGGACTGATTTCCAATTGTAAATTAATAATTACTGGACAGAATGAAGAAGCACCAAAAATTAAGTTCTCCCCGCTTTTGAAAGAACGAGCTAAATATTAACTGCAAGTAAACACAACAAAGTACCAAATGGCTAAGCATCTGCTATGAGCAATTCTAACAATCAGTTTAAAATCCAATGTACAGATAAAGAAAAAGGTTACATACACAATAAACTCCGAGATGTTTTACATTATCATTTTAAGCACTTGCTTTTTGCCAATGTAAATTCCAGTCTTAACTCAAAAGAAAATTAATA
The DNA here is from genome assembly GCF_017590055.1 of Onychostruthus taczanowskii. Lineage (NCBI taxonomy): Eukaryota > Metazoa > Chordata > Aves > Passeriformes > Passeridae > Onychostruthus > Onychostruthus taczanowskii. The sequence continues at coordinate 6,015,952 of NW_024503457.1, read as the reverse complement.
CAAGTAAGTGTCACTTCAAACACTCTAAAGCCAAATACATTAATGCAAAATATCTCCACTTCTGTAAAAGAGGCTGAACTTAGCACAGATGCCCTACCAGCATGCCCTGATCAATGAGACATATGAAAGCAAATAAAATTAGAACTGAAGATTTACATCAAGTCTTTTCAAGTCCATGCATTCCACAGCAGAGGCCCACCTGAGATACCAAGATACACAACACTTATCTACTATAAAGGTGCCCAACCATCTTCATAACTTCAAAGAGACAAGTGTTAAAGACACTAGGAATGCTAGCAAGGAGGAACAGCAAGATGGATAATACTTGGTCAAAACATCAGTGGGGAGGGAATAGAGAACAGGAGATTAAAAAAAAGAGATTAATTAAGCAAGGAAAAATTATACAGTTGACAGCAAATACTCTAAAAGGCCTCTGAGGCAGTACAGGAAAGACTTTGCCCATATCATGAGGAAAAGTGTGGTTTATAGCATGTTTACAGCAGCACAAGTTCATTTGCTTAAGATCTCACATACCTGACACCTTACACAAGGATGTTGGAGTTTATAAGTAACCTTCTCTTCATATATCTCTCTTACAGTACACCAGACAAAAGCAAAAGTCAGACTAAATAAAATTCTGATTCCTAAATAAATACAATTATGCTTTTGATATTATAGTCTTAAAAAAAAAAAAAAAAAAGATAAATTACTTCAATGGAATCTGATTTGACATGCCTAAAAGAATTTTACAAATTAAAGTAAGAATGGAATCTTCTCAGAAAATTAGCTAATTGACAAATTTTAACTTCTCTAGCACTAGTAAAACAGTTCATGTCCAAAAACACATGTCTGTATTTAAAAGAACTAAGAGCTTTAATAGGAAGTAGGCAGCTGAAATGACTTAGAAAAGCCCTGTATCTGGAAAAAAAACCCCAAGTCCATCTTGGAACAACTTTAACTCACATAAGCTCAAATTATACTGAGAGTCTACTTCTTCAGAGAAAAGCTGGTGAGTTGATGTACATCCTGAATTCTGATCACAAAGCAAAACTTCAATATAAGCAACTGATTTTCTTTGGAATTAATAATTGCATACTTGATTTTCTTTGGAACGTATATTAAAAGGCCAAAACCCAAATTAAGAACCTAAATAGCTGTGAACTTTGTGCCACGCTATTCTTAATGTTTCAGGGAAAATACATAAACAGTGTCTCCTGAAAGGAGAGTCATATGGCAAACAGCATGAAAGTATTCTCTCTGTGGTCTGTCAGCTCTGGGATATTGCAGCTTTTCCAAAAAAAGCTCAAGATTACTATCCTCACAGCATATTGTCCATTTAGATAGATTACAGTAGTCCTTACAGTCATCTCTTAGACAAGAGCTTGATTTCACATGATTTAACTTTGGTTTTGCAATACTTAAACTATCATTTTCTGTTAACACAGAGCTAAATAAATACTACTAAAAATATTAAGCAAATGAGAGCATAAAAACTGGGTAGTATCTGATAACACCTACAGTTAGGACAGCAATTACTATTATAGGAGGTAGGATGCAATTTCCACTAAAATTTCTTACTAATACTGTAGCACAACATACCTTCTTGAGAATCTCTTAAAATCTATAAAATGGATTTCATATGAGCTCCTCTGAATAGCAACTGAGGAAAAAATTAATTCATCTACACTAATTGAATAATTTTGTAGCAATGTCCACAAACACAATCCCCCTAGTCACTACGGACTGTCTATCAATCTCTGAAATTTCACTTGATACCCAACAATTTTTTTTGGTAGGGGCTGCAAGATGTAATGAAATGAAGCTTTGATTAAAATAAAACACCTCATGTGAATAAAAATGATAATAAAATCTTGTGCATTAATAAAAAAACAGGTAGTGTGGTTTTTTTACAGTTATAATAGCATTATAGAGTTATAATAGTACTAAGTATCAAAAATTTATCATCCTCTTTTTATCTCAGCATTCCAATATAGACCTGTGAAGGAAATCATCATTATTATGCATAACACTTAATTTGTAAAGCTTTGCTTCAGAAATTCAGAGAAAAATTAAAATCCTTAGTCTCACCTAGGCCTCCAGGGCCAGCCAACAGAAACTCTTGTCTGCCTATTCTTTTCACAATTGGCCGTTTCTCATCACTGCAATAAGGAAATAGGTCCTGGGAGACGCCAGTATTGTAATTCAAAATTATATACTGTGTAGTAAGGGCAAGGCATAAGTAGTAACCATCTACAGCCACAGCACAGGGTTGCTCTGGAGTAAACACTTCCTTCACTATCTGGACTCTGTCTTCAAACACCATGAACATTTGAATGGTGCGACGCTTGACCGAGATAATGCAAACTTCAACGCAGAAAGGATCCCCACTCACAGGGTTTTCATTCAGTGTGAATGTCACAGCTCCTTTGATCCTAGCACCAGTGGGGACAGGTTCCAAGTTGATCATGTTCACTAGTGTTATCGTGTTGTCACAAAGCACAAGCAGTCTCGTGAGGGCAGAGGCTGCTTTCAACTCGCTCACAGGCTTCTTCAAACCCAGGTATTTGTGTAGTTGCTTGGTGGCAGCAAAAGTTATTTTTCCAGCTGTGGATACCTTTTCATCCAGCAGAAAGTGATAGATAAAGCAGTCATTGGTTCCAATATAGAGGTTCTTCCCACAACACTCAATGCACTCGATGTTGATATAATTTTTGTCTCCCATTAACATCTCCCGCTCAACAGCAGAAACGAGCTTGAAAGCTTTAACGCTCATTGTGTCTTCTGGGTGATCTAATTAAAGAGAAAAGAACGCTACTATTTACCTCTGCACATAGCACATAGAATCAAATATCAGAGAGAGGAATTTAACATCCACTTATACAAAAACTTAACTACTGCATTTTTTAACCCAACTACACAAGCCAGAGCAAGCACATTAATAACCACAAAAATTAATCAAACTCTATGCCTCCACTTCTAACCTATTCTGAAACAGATTCACAACAGCACCCAGCTATTCTGAAGTGATGCTTTCTCCACAAGGAACCACCATGTTATTGGCTCTCTCAGACACAGGCACGACAAGAGGTTATTGCCAGTAGTTAGTTACTTATAAACCTGTCATGCACAGGTTTCTATCACCTGTACATGAAAACAGACAAGCTTCAGGTCTTAGATTTCCTGAGGGGCTGCAAGGCATTTAGTGCTACTAGTTAACATGTCATATTGCTTTACACTCCACTGCAGGCCTATTAATACACAGCCCTTTCACAAAATACCACAGGTAATTCCATTTTAACACATATTTTACATTCCTTAGTCTCCAGCAATCAGAAATACATACTTTCCATGCCAGTTCAATAATAACGTACGCAAGGCATCATCAAACTCATGACAAAAGTTGTTGGTTTGGGTCTGTAGCTTGTTGGGTTTTTTTAACATAGGCAGTGTGCATGACTCATAAAGTATTCATTAAGCTCACGACACAGTATCACAGAAATTCAGAGTGTTTCTCTTCTCCACTACCACAATAATTCTAAAGGCCAGTCTTTAAGTGCTAACCAGAACTTCTAATATTTATTCTACAAACTATACCTACCCCTCTCCAATCAAGCACTGTCAAGGAACAGATGCAATTTATGAAGCAGATAATACTGTTTTAAAAACAATCCATGCAATTTTATTATACTCCAGACTTGTGTTATTTTATAAGAAACCAGCAGACAACTGTGCTCAACACTCCGAAGAAGAGCAAATGAGAAACTGCTGATCTTATTTAATCACTTTTTAATTTGTCATGACTGGTCTGTAATGGTCCTTACCCAACACAGGCACAACACTAAACATCTCAAACACACACAATTACTTCTACTCCACATGTACTGTGGTGGTATAAAACATCAAATTAAATCTCTGTGGACCAATAGAGAAACCAACATCAACAAACTGGTCCTGTAAACAAAACAAACTAAACACAGTCAAAACAAATTTAGTTTCCAATTACTACATCTTACAAAACCCTTTGTTTTTACAAGAGAACACTAAAAACTATGGTCAAAAATTTATTCAACTGAGTTAGAAAAGATAAGGTACACAACTTGCAGATAATAATGAAATAAAATCATATAAAACTAAGATTATGGCTAGAAGTAAACCATATTACTAAGATACAGTAGTAAGCATTAGTGCCAAATACTTCAGAGTTCATTTTTTGGGTTTTTATCAGAAGTTAAAAAGATTTTAGTTTGGGCTTCCATGACATTTTCAAGTTCCATCCTTACCTGGAATGTAAATTAGTGTTATGACCTTCAACAAAAAAAACCAACCAAACAAACCAAGGAAGCACTAGAGAAACAGCTGAGGGTAAAATGATAATGCAAGTCTGGCAACACAGCCACCTTACCCTCCAACAGCATCAAAAGAAACACAGCATTTTAACTTAGAGAGGACTGTCCAAAGGTTGACTGCCAAAACAACCCCAACAGTTCTTAAAAGCTTGTTTGTAGCCTGAAGTGATAAACTACCATCTGCAGAGGTCAGGCAGCTTTCATACCTGAAGCTGCCAAGGACTCAGTTAAAGTTCCAGCCCAAAGTAAAAATGTAACTGACAGAAATGCAGGATTTTACTCCTGACCAAGATGTGTTAAAAAGTCCAAACGAATTTCCTAAATCAAAGTTGATGAAAATTAAAAGTATGAAAGAAATCCTAACAGATCCATGACTTCTGAACAGAAAGAACAAAAAATCCATAGTACTACATAAAATGAAAACATTAATTCTAGAATAAAAAAAGACGTGAGAAAAAGCTTTTAGGAACAAACAATGCCAACATGCATGACCTGGGCATAACTTCTTTTTTAGCATTTCTCTTGTTCTCATTTATGAAACCTTAGGGGCCAGTGAGCACGGTAAAGGAACAGGTTCTGCAGAACATGCTGTTCCTTTGAAGTGCAAGAGGCCACTCCATAGTTACAGATTTTTTATACTATATTTAGATGTAAGAAGCCCGGAAAACAAGATAATGGGGATGTTTTTCTGTCAAAGGAAAATAAAGCAACAGTCAACAAAATTACCAGTGTAGTAGACACTGATTTTTAAGCGCAATAATAACCCCGCACGCACTCATTTCCTGCAAGAAGTGGGAAGCAGCTCTCCCCCGCTCCTGTTAAGCAATAACCTTGCATTACATCGTGCTCTCCCTGCCTTGGAGAGCAACACCCTGCCTCCCTCAGCTCCGCACCGCTCCCTCACCTGCGCGGGCTCCAATTAACCTGTGGCTGCCGCTCTCCGGAGCCGCGGAGCCCCGGCAGGGCAGGGATGCGCTACCCGTCCCCTCGCACACACCGCGCAGCCAGGCCCGCCGCCGGCCGGCCCCGGCGCGCCCGCCCGGACACGGAGCCTCTCCCGCCGCCCTCCCC